>NC_134419.1:65788543-66100262 GCF_030867145.1 Opisthocomus hoazin
AGGGCTGGGTGTGCCGTTATTTCAGGGGCTTTATTATATTTTAGAAAAAACTTTATTGTCCAGGTCATCCAAGGGTTCTTAATATTGGTGGTAATTGTTGTGAAACTGCTAAGAAGTACCTGGCCTTTATTGCTGAAAACTCTCCTTTTCATAAAAACCAGGATTCGGTACTCTTCAGGGAAGGCATTCAAGCAGGGTTGTTTGGCTGAATGCTAAAACAAGCTCCTGTGACAGTTTCAAATACCATAGAGTAAGTGCTGTGAATGGAGACTCGTGGTTTAGAATAGTGCTTGAACTGATGTGATGAGACGGGATTAAGAGTTGTTCACTTAAAAAAGGGAGGGAGGGTATTCTTCATCCATTTTACTAATTCTGCTGAGGGCGTGGAAAAAGTATTTAAAATTTATCTGTTAATATAAGTCTCTCGTATTTTCTGCTCCCCCCCCCCGCTTAAGCACTGAAACAGATCAGTCAATTTTACATTTATCTTTTGGTTAAATGCAAGAAATGTGGTGTTTGGAACACCAAACCATGGATGAGTAATTAGTAAAATTCAAACCCCTCAGACTTATGCAAATAAGTCTTATGAAGAACTTTTATCCCCTTCATGTAACTGTCAAAGTGTATTTCTTTTTTACAGAAGGGGCGTTATGGCGTGGAGCACTCTCACAAGGGCAGCAGTTCTGGCAGTCATTTGAAATGTTTCGTCTAAAAGAGCTTTAAATGCCCAGGACCTGCATGAAGCTGATGGTCTTTTGATCCCCAGGAGATGGGCTTTAGGCCCCAAGAAGACCACTTTGTGCCTCTCTTGTGTTTCATGACAGAGATTTTGCTGGAATGCAGGAGAAAAAAATATGTGGACTAGATGTCTCTTCAGTGAGCCTCTCGTAGTCATCTCCTAGTTTGTTTATTTTGTTGTGTATTTCTTGTGTCGGAGAAGTTCTCAAGGGAATTTAACATTCAGCATTTCATGCAGAGATTATCATAAATCCAAGAGGGTTTTTTCTGCTTTGTCTACTTTATGGCAAAGTTCACTGGAACTTTATTTCAATTTTTTTGTTGTGTGTGACTTCAGTTCCATGAACTAATATTAGTTATACAGTGAGGAGACATCTATATATAAACACAGAGTTTTGTATGTTTCCATATATATTCATGTTTCTATATATAAGCAAAATGCTTTCATAGGAATATTTAAAAATATTTGTCACATTTTGTCGTGTATTTTATGGTGGGAAAGTGTAATCGGAAAAAATGCATTTAGATCTTGTGGGACAGTAAGGTAAAATAGCTACTTGTGTGAACTGGATCTTTTTTTAGATGCAGGCGCTGCAGAAATAGCCAAGCGATAGCCCCACCGTGAACTCGAAATGCATTTCCTTTTCGCCAGGGTTTGCTGGTCTGTTTGTCTAACCCTTGTAAGGACAGCGATACCGGGTGCGTAACCGGGCTCCCGGCTTCTGCAGGGCCTGGAGGGATGGGGACCGTTGCATGCATTAACCTGGGGGGCATAAAGATGCAGAGCAGTAGATCATAGGTATTCCATCTTACTTAGATTAAGTGTGTGTTTGAGCTCTACTTGGAAATACACGCTGTTTCGAGTCAATAAATTGTGCGCGGTATGAAGTAGGGTTTTATATAATCACTTTTATTCATGGCTTTCTAGCAAAATGTTTGGGGTTTTTTCTTTACTTTGTCATGAAGAAATGACAACCCCACCTGGAGTCCTGTGTCCAGCTCTGGGGCCCCCAACATAAGAAGGACATTGATGTATTGGAGCGGGTCCAGAGGAGGGCCATGAAGATGATCAGAGGGCTGGAGCACCTCTCCTATGAGGACAGGCTGAGGGAGTTGGGGCTGTTCAGCCTGGAGGAGAGAAGGCTCCAGGGTGACCTTATAGCAGCCTTCCAGTACCTGAAGGGGCCAACGGGAAGGATGGAGAGGGACTTTTCACAAGGGTGTGTAGTGATAGGACAAGGGGGAATGGCTCTAAACTAAAAGAGGGCAGATTTAGATTAGATATTAGGAAGAAATTCTTCACCATGAGGGTGGTGAAACACTGGAACAGGTTGCCCAGAGGAGCTGTGGATGCCCCCTCCCTGGAAGTGTTCAGGGCCAGGTTGGATGGAGCTCTGAGCAACCTGGTCCAGTGGAAGATGTCCCTGCTCATGGCAGGGGGGTTGTAACCAGATGATCTTTAAGGTCCCTTCCAACCCAAACCATTCTATGATTCTAAGCGGAAGTTAGAGCAGTATTTTGAAGTTTGTCTCCTGTCATTTGGGGGGCTGGCATAGGGTCTGCACTGTTACTGCTGTGGGGGAGGTTGCTTGAAGGGGAGGTTTGGTTATTTTGTCTGGTTGGGTTTTTTTGTTTTGTTTTGATTGGGGGTTTTTTGTTGTTTTGTTTTTTGTCAGTTTGTTGTTTTCCTTACCTGTCCTAGTCCCTCCATAGCTTTGACAGCCATGGAGTTAGAAAAGTCAGAAATACTATGTTTCTGTAAGTTTCATGAAAACGTGATGTGTGGGTAAGAGAGGAAATTTTTCCTGTTGCTTCCTCTGAGGTAGAGATGACAGCTGAGCCCTGACCTGTTCTGTGAAGGCAGCATCACCGGGCCGGCAGCTGTGTTTGTGGAGGCAGCTTTCCTGGACAGGCAGAAGACGCAAGACTTGGCTTCTGCCAAGAGTGCTGCAGGCCCCAAGAAAGGGTCCAGGGGGAAAGGTGCAGATGGGTTGCTTTTGCAGTAGGAGATCAACAGGGGAAAATAGGGGTATTGCAGTGAGGAAAGATAGGAAACATTAGATACATCTGTTTAAAAAACAACACCAATGCCCCTATATTTGTGGCTGTGAACGCTTAGGTTTTCCAAATTCTCTCAGGCCCCAGTGCTTGGATATTCTCCTGTGAACCTCATACAGCGACACACATCCATTCTGCTATTGTTAATATGCTAGATAAACACTGTTGTTTATACTATAGATTTAAGGGCAGGTCCTCCGAGCCTGGTAGACTGGTTTTCTGGTTGGGTTTCATGTTGATGTTTTTGTATGGGCATACCCAGAATGTTTGGATTTGCAAGTGGTCATGGAAAATAACAGTGCAGTGTGTGTATGTGTGTTGCATGGCCTAGTTGCCTGTGTCTTTTCTAGCAGAAATTAGAGCTGGTTTACTTCAGTGTTTATTGGGATGGAGAAGAATTCAGCCTAATCCTAGCTAAAAATAAACAAATGCAAGGCAGAAGTCATGACAATAGGACACCATTGCTCTGAGGCCATTTCCATGGTCAGAGGGTTTTAGGGATGCAGGGATGCTGGTATTGTGCACTGTCCGGGTGCTCCTAGTGTGGACACGGATTTGTGGGCAAAGCTGTGTAGGTTGCTTGAGTTTTTATTTCACCCTCTGCCCTCACAAGGGATGCTAATTTGACCTGTGTCAGTGGGTTCAACCATGGTAGTTGAGGTTGTGTCCCTAGCCAGTACAGCTGTGCTTTACCATAACTCTTATCAGAGTGTTGCAGAAGGAGTTGGGTACATCAGGCCAGTGGATCATAGCCCTACGTAGCAGATTATTCAAATGGACCCTTGTGAGCTCTTGCTGTCTTAAGATACCTTGATGCAATGCTATTACGTGATGTTAGTAGAAAAGTATGGGAGCCTGGGCTTAACTGAAATCATAGAGATGCTCTGACATACACATTTACAAACAAAAGAGATGACAGAGATCTGTCCCTTGCCAGAGGAGATCGAATGAAGATGTGTTCTGCCTACATCAAAAGTCCCATTCCTTATGAGGAGCTACACCACAAAGCTTGTTATGGAGTGAAATTGTCAAAATAAACAAAGTCCCAGAAGTCAGTGGTATTATAGCTAAGTACTTAGGTCATTTGGGAGCAAATATGTTCAGATTCATTTTGGGTGGGGCTAAAAGAATGATAGAGACTTCTGCAGAATACCGAAGAGAAGAGGGTTGACTCCACTAGACCTTCCCTGAGCTAAATAGGCAGATCATGAAAGAAATACCATCCTGGCAGAATTCCTCTTACATCACTGAGATATCACATCTCATCACTATATGGTAAATATTTGACAAGAAGAATTTGAATAAATTGTAATGTGTGAGTCGCATGTCATCCCCTGTCATCTACACCCAGCAGCTAGAAAGCTGTTGAGCTACCCTGATTTATGTGCTGTCTTTGAAATAATTTTGGCCTGAACTTTAAAATAAAACAATGAGCAGCCATTCCACTAATTCTTTTTTTATTGTTGTCTTGGTTCCTCAGATGCCATGTTTAATGTCTCTGTCATTGGGTTAGGAAAATTGTGATAAATACTGTACCAAGACGGTTTAGTAAAATTTGGGGACAGGTTCACCTGAAATAAATCAAGGAGTTGCTTAGAAAAATAGTAAAGTAGACCTAAGAAAGGCAGCTGCTGTTGGTCATTCATTATAGACTGTGGTCTCAGTTCCAAACTGATTTTATTCATGATCTGGGTAGGTCCTGTTGAACCTTAGTCTTCTGGAACGAAGGAAGTCTTCATCACAGCAAAACCAGCGATGGCAAGTTCACAAACTCACAGTCTCCTGCTTTAGACTCCTTTTCTCCTCTTCATTTTATCTCCAGTGTCTTGCTGCTCAAGGGGCAAGGCTACCTATTCACCGTATCTCCAGTTCTCTCCAGTGGCTGTTGCTGACGGACCAAGGCTTTGCTGTCATATCTGGGAGGTTTTCTTCCTCCTTTGAGAGTTCTGGGCAAATTTAGCCTACCAGAGGGCTATGCAGGGTCACCCAAAAAACCCACTAATGAGATGGTTGTTCACAAATGGAAACTTTAAAAAGTTGCTTTATAAAGTCAGTAATTAAAAATATTCATAGTGTAAATGCCACAGAGATTGATCTTTGAAGTCTCCATTTCTAAAATCTGATCCAGTAATAACATTTTTGAGAAAATTAGCCTGGTGTGGATGGAAAGATGGTGTTGTATTACTTGTTCACTTGAAAATCTTACGTATGTGAGTAATTGAAAACTCCTAGGAACAAAGCCAGTCATTCTACAATTATTCTTCAATCATGTTAAGAATGCATTCAAATATACCATCATTATCGTCACCCTTTCAAACAAGGGCATTTACTGTAATCTTTACTTTTCCTGGAGATGCTGAGTCAGCATTTGAACTAGTTATTTTGGCCTCTTTGAGAGGCTTTTAAAGTTACAAGTCATCAAGATGAAATCTACTTAAATCCTCATGGGGCTTTTTCCCCCTCTATACATTATTATATTAGTATTTTGCAAAAAAACGCACTTTGCAGGCAGTTAGGAATCTGCAATGCCCAGTTCTGAAATCACAGGTGCTCTTCTGTCTCTCTGCTGGTGTCAGGCAGTTTCAGCATGTCTTTGGGCAGTTTAAATGATTTCCCTCCTCCCCCCCGATATCCGTAACTGTTGATCTGTATGTGTTCTTGGTGGAGAGACAGGGCCCAGGATTCAGATCTGCTCTGTGCCGTTAGCATAGATTGCACCAAAGCAAAGCGAAGATGCTGCTGGTGGCTTCAGAAGGTTGGAAATGGTCGTTCTGTTGCGGTTCTCTGATCCGTGGCTTGGGGTCTCTCTTTGACACTTTGCTATGTCTAGATGTGCCATGAGTTGCTTTCCAGCCAGAGGATATTCCCCCTTCCCATTAAATTTGCTGCCAGTGTGAAATACGATTCTGCGGCAGCCATTCTTGCATCGTTACACCTCATGGGACCCGACCCAAACAAAAAGCCAGTGGGAGAAGGTAGTTGAATTTCTGGTTCCTTCACATTGCTGTGGTATCCTTCGTTTTCGCTGAAGTGATTGGCAGGTGGTCAGTAATGGTGGCTGCCCCGGCACGGCGCGTGAATCGGTGCGCCCCGTGTTACGTTTCGGAGAAACGACTGCGCAGCATCAGAGCGCGAGTGCTCACGTTGCCCCGATGCCACGCTCATGCAAAGTCAAGGTCACTGGTGCTGGCTGTGTTTACAGGCGTGTTTATCCCGCGGCTTCGCTCGCTGTGGAAGCGCATGCACGTAAGTGGTTCTAGGGCTGTATAAATCCTGCTGGGTGAAGGAGGTTGTCACCAATTTGGAAAGTTAACAGGGTAGCTTTTCGTTAACCTACCCCTGGTTCCTGCTGCAATATAAATTAGAAAGCCTTGTGCTGAGCTTGAAAAATCTGACAGTGCCATTGATCAGCTAGCTGCTGGAACTGCAAACTGCGTGTGATGTAAATGGCCTGAAGGAAAACAGGTCATTGAAATAGCGTATTAATGATCTAAGATATTGGTAACACAAGAACCTTTTTAAATTTATGTCCTAAATAGTGAGCTAAAAGTAAACTAAAGGACCTGATGATGGTAATAAAAAGAAGAGAATCTATCCAGCCCCCAGTCACTTTCACGACCCACAGTCCCAAGATGCTGCTCTTCCTTCTCAGCTCATGTGCTTTGCTCTCAGCACGGTTTGGGTCCTTACGTAAGCACTCTGGCCTCAGCTAACCTCCTCCTGATGTCCAAGCACGTTCCTGGTGCACCTTCCAGTACTTTACCTTTGTCAGATTTAAAATGTCATGGTGTAGGTGCCAAAATCTAGAAGCTCCCCAAATTAAACTCCGTTTGTTCTGGGAACTGAGGGAGGGAGGAGGGTTAGATCAGTAGGATTTTTAGCTGCCATGATGCAGAACAAGGCGGCTGTTTGTTGGTGCTGTGTTTTGGTTACCTGAACACCAGAGTTGTCGGAGTTCATTGTTTTTTGGGTCGACTTCTATTTTTGTTGCTCATGTGTCTTGATGTTTTTGTTTTTATTTAGTGGATTAGCTGTTGGTTAGTGGGGGCAGGCTGTTGGAGAGGTGGGGTGGTGGAGGAGACTAATGGGGTGACAGTTTCTCTCGTGTGCCCTCATGAAGGGCTGAAGAAATTGTCTCCTTCTAGGGCAGAGGGAGGGAGGTGGAGCGGGCGCAAGTCGGAGCTGAGAAAGGAGACACTGAAGAGGCCACCGCAACCGTCGGTTGTTGCTGTGGAGTCCCAGGCTCTGCAGTACACATCTCTGGGAGGAGATCCGCCCGGATTCGGCAGCAGGGCAGCACCCGGGCCAGGCAGATGGCAGAACGTCTCCCCCGGGTGGGTGCTGGGCTGGGGTCTGGGCAGGACCTGGAGCTGGAGGCTCCCAAGCCCAGGGATTTGCGCTCCCTCTGCCGGCTGCTGCACTGGCTGGTGCCGCTCTGCGTCCCTGGAGGAATGCTGAGAGCCGTGGGACAGTCCTGCACAGACAGCAAAGTCGTGAAACCAGCACGGCTCCTCTTTAGGGTCCTTGAACACTAAGAAAAAATCCATGTTGACCATGCCGTGGAGGTGCAAGTCAATAAGGAGATGCATTTCTCACGCTTCTTTCCAAAAGTCGTTACTTGCCTCGGGAAGTGGAGGCACAGGGGAAATCACATCAGTATAAGTCACACTGCAGTATCTTTTGAATCTGGTGCGAAAGACTTGAACCATGACCAAGAATGAATTCAGTATTCTCTTAGCTTGCCTTAAATGTTATCTGAATTTTTTGTTCTGCATTAGCCCAAATAGTGTTAGGTCTCTCTCCTGACTGAATGTTTTCTCTTCTCGTTGTTGCCACCTCTTCTCTCAGCTTCAGTTTGCTGCACTCCCTGAAGTGCTTCCTGGATTTGTTTTATAAACTTCCAACCTGTTTCTTATCTCAAGCCACCAGTGTCCTGATATCACAACCTTGTACTCAGGTTAGAGCCTTAGAGGGGTGTCAAAATACACTTCGCTTTCGAGAGAGTTTTCTCTCTCGAGCATCACGTAATCCATCTATTCCTCTCCTACTTTGGATAAAGCAGGTACTTCTCCAGGGCATTACTTCCAGTTTTGGGAAGCAGCTTGTGTTTGTCCATTTACCAGGCTGGAATCAGATGCTCTGGCCAACACTGAGAGCAGCCCAGCTAGTGGTGTGCATTTTACATCCCTGTGGAGCTTGGTTATTGTTAGTCCCAGCCATATCCAGCCCAAATTCCCTACCAGGTAAGGGCTGCATGACTGGGAAGCACTGGCACACTGTCCATGGCAAGGGGATCATTACTAACGTTCAAGGAGTTTCTGAAAGTTTTCCTCTCCGCTCTGTAGTTTCACTCTGCTTTCTTCCTAGTAGTAGTAGGTTTTCCCTAAAAGAGGGAAGTAGTTTTCCCTAAATGATCTCATTTCTCCTGATTCTTCCCTAGGATTTCCACTTCGATAGCAGAGCTCTGATTTGAAGTGACCTACTTCCTTATGCTGAAGTTATGTCTGGTTCCCAGCTAATTTCTTGTACTCATGGACCTGTGGTGACTTCTCAGCTTCTGATCTGAGTTTGTGTCCACGTTCAGCTCAGTTGCATGTAAAACTGCAGCAGGTAGCAGCTTTCTAGAGCTATGCTCTCACTCTAAGAAGCCTCAGCAAAGTGAATTAGGTTTGACAGTGTGCTTCTCACCAGGGTCTGACCAGAGCGGATTGAAGGGTAGGCAGCAGCAGTTGAGTTGGAGCGCCTACACCGAGTGATAGGCTGCTGGAGATGGAAAATGTTAGCTCATCGCTTCACTTCCATCTGCCACGGGGCGGCGGAGAATTATTGAGTCCTTTCTAGGAGCTTCGTCCAGTGAAGTTTTCAAAGTTGCAAGTAACTGAGCTTCTGCCATTTCCCTTGGGAAAGTATTCCTTACAAATACAATTCACTGTCAGGAAGTTGTTCTGAAACTCTCTCTACTTTTTCCTTTTCTTGGTGTCCTCCTACTAAAGTGGGCTTTAACACAAAGGATCTATTTAAAGCACTACTTTTTCATTTTCCTGTGAAGGCTGATGTGGTTTCTAGTTAATGTTTGTACGAGACTGTAAGCTCTCTGGTTTAAAGGCGAAGAATCACCGTATTCCCTGTGGTTGTGCTGATCCTTTCACTCGTTTCCTTGAGGGTCTGGATGAGTTTCATGTGGCTGTATTAAGCGTATGCTAGTTACTGGGTTCCCTTCCCAAATATATATTAAAAAATTGTGTGTTTTGCTGCTGAAAAGAGCAGGATCTAAAAAGCCTAGTCAATCTAGATTATGTTTCTGCAGAAGTGTTTGGTTTCTCTTGATTCTGTGAATGGTGTTGTGTTGTGAACCCAAAGGCAGCGTACACCAGTTAGTGATGGGGGGAAGAAAGTAGCAGTCTGATTTCCCTGTAGAAAATAATCAAAGTGCAAAAGCAAACAGTACGAATGCAAATTTCTGCTAATAGAAGAGAGATTTAATGTCCTTGAACTGTGCTGCAGAAAAGATATTTGGGAAAACACTCGTAACAGGTATAATTGCTTGCAAGCCAGTGCTATTCTAGAGGGAGTTGGTTTTAATGGTTTAATTATACAACACATTTTAAAACTGATTGGTTTGCATAATGTATTGTTGAAACTGTGAATCTCATTGACAGACCAAACAGTTTACCTGTGTAGAAATCGGGCAAAACCAAAACAGTCGCATAAGAATAAACTGGGAGATTTTTCAGAAGCACAGATGGTTAGTTAGCAAACTCAAGGGCAGCTAAGACCTCCTGGGATTTTTCTGCATGTCATTGTAGGCATATTAAACAGGTTACAGCTTAACGTTCCGGGGCACTCACCAACAGCAAATGGACTCAGATCACTGCTTTTAACAAAAGTGGACTAGCCTGCTTCTAGTTTTACCACAAAATGACTGAACAGGAATCTTCTGTTTTATAAATGTCTGCCATGGGTTTGATGTAGCACTGATTTTTTTGTTAATAGAAGGAAACTGAGGGCCTTTAACGAGATCTGTTTCTAGCGTGGGGGAAATAATACATACAAATCTTCCCAGTTACCAAGTTCACAAACGTCCTTCTGCAGAAACAGAGGCATTTCTAGTTGCTTACTCATGATATAAGCTTATACACGTCATGTATAGGTTGTTGCTCACTGCTCAGAGCCCCTGAGTTGCAGCTCTGCTGTTGGACCACTCAGGTCTCGAGATCCCTCTTTTGCTTTAAAGCTGTGCCAGCAGTATTATAATTTTCTGCAGCGTAGTCTGGCTAGTAGTTTCATTTTTCTGTTACCTTTGGTCACATGCAAGATTATATTGTGGCATTCCAGATCAGTAAAGCTTACTTGCTGTCTTTATGTATCATCCTTATGTACTGAACAGTTTGCATTTTTTTAGGTTCCTAAGCAGAAATTCAGGAATGACAAGTCAGAAATGACGTTGGGGCTGGGATTTCAGTCAGGCCTCCCTTCAAAGTCTCTTAGAATCATAGGATGATTTGGGAAGGGACTTCTGGAGGTCATCTGGTCCAGCTCCTCTTCAGAGCAGGCTACCTTTGAAGTTGGCTCAAGTCACTGAGTTTCAAATACTACCAAAGATGGAGATTTCACAGCCCCACTGGGCCCCTGTTCCAGTGTTTGACCACCGTCATGAGGAAGAAGTTTTCCCCATTTAATGAGAGTCTCCATTTTTGAAACTTGTGTTCATCGTCTCTTGACCTGTCAGCATCTAACTTCAATAAGAATTTAGCTTTGTCTTCTCTGTAGCCTACTGTGAGGTATGTAAAGACTGTTAAGATCCCTCTTTTAGGTTTTTCTTTGCAAGACTGAACCAGTGCAGCTCGCTTTGCTTTTCCTTGTGCATCGTGAGCTCCAGTCCCAGACCCATCTTAGCATCCATTCACTGGAATTGCTTCAGTTTGTCAATGTCTTTTTTCTACTGGAGAACACCAAACTGGTCACCAGTACTCCAGGTGCAGTCTCACAAGTGCCAAATAGAGGGGAATAATCCCTTCACTTGTTGACCTGCTAGCTGCACGTGTACTAGTGTAGTCAGTGTGTAGTTAGCTTTCATTGCCGTCAGGACACACTGCTGACTCATTTGTCTTTCCACCAGGACCACGGAGTCCTTTTCTGCAGACCCACCCAGTCAGTCTTCACTACCAAGGGGCATGAGGGTTATTTTGTACCAGGTTCATGACTTTGTAGTTGCATTTATTGAACTTCGTGATGTTCCCATCAGCCCATTTTTTCTGCTTGTGTGTTGATGGGGCAGTGGCCTATGAGAGTGGGGTGGGTACAATTCCATTCATACGGCAAAGCTCTTCATGTAGACAAGATGCTTTGTACTGACCAGAGCAGATGTTGAACTTGGTCAGATATTTTCATCTCAAGTTTGAACTGCATGACAATATTTTTGAGGTCCTTGTTCTAAATGTATAAATGCTCCGTTTGGGATCAAAGGGTGAAATTTTTTTTTCCATATCTTTTTCAAGGAATGGTCAAGATACTGTAAGAGAACCAGTATTTGAGGCATTTTGCAGTGCTGTTCTGCGTGGTCAGTCAATCACATAGACTCCCAGGAGCTCATTTTGCATTCACTGACTCATGCGGATTTCACAGAGCATCTGCATGTTTCTTAATTAGCTTAATAAATTAATCAGAAATTGCGGTACAGAGCAAAAGCCAAGCTGATTGGCAAGATTTTGAGCAATGGGATGAGGTTGGATTTGCTTTTAACAAAACTCCTTGGTCGTTTAGTTCCCATGAATGTAACTGAGAGATTAGCATTTTTCACAGCTTGTGTCTCAAGCCGTGAACACGTGCAAGCTCCGTAGGGTCTTGCTAACGTTACTGACCGTTGCTGTAGATGGGGCAGAAAGCAAACACTGCCTGCCCGTGGCTGCAGAGGAGTTGTGGGTCAGAGCACTGCCCGCAGTTCTCTCCTGCTGCTGCTGATTCCGCATCACTCAGGTCATTTCTGCCTTTATCATCAGATCTGGCAGTGCTGCAGAGCTGCCTGCTTGCTAAATCTCATTGCATCAACACTTAAAACAAGAGATTAAAGAAAGAGTAATGTCATAGATGTAGTGTGGCTAGAGACTGTGGCCAGAAAATCAGTGAAGTATAGGAATTATTTATATAATTTCCATGCACACTTGCTCTTTCTGTTTAATTTGTGTTCTGCTCTCAAAACCCTAGGAATAGGATAGACAGTCCAGGTTTCCGTACCTAGACATTTACTTTATTCAGCTCCTTGTTGGATATGTACTGTATGTCCTTAGCAGTGGAAAATACAGTTGAAACCTCTCTTTCTCAGTTGAATAAAACGGTATGACAAATACCAGTGGCCTGATAAAGTCTTTGAATAAAACTGTAGCCAATTTCTATTTAAAACACTCAGAGGAGTCATTATTTTACTCGCAGGCCACTTTTAAAGTTGAGCGCATGCTGTGTTGCGCTCTTTTACGATATATAAAGAAGGCTTTGCACTCCTCTGGCTTTTCCTTTGGCTTTTTCTGCCTTGATTACTTCCATACACGGAGAGTATTTTGCAGTCATCTATGCAGCAGTCTGAGAGGGCAGCCAGTCCAGGGACACATCTTCGTGGCATCTCTGTCACCAGTACAGATGCTTGTTCTGCTGTCTGATAATTTCTGGCAAATTATTGGATCTGGATCAAACTTAACTTGCAAAGACCCAAGAAATGTAATTTTTGGATCTGGTCCATCTCATCAAGGGACTGCATGAGCGCTGGAGCCAACGTGAAGGAAGGAGAAGACTTCAGGAGCAAAGGCAGCTATTTAGAGGCAGCCCGATTAGATTGGCTTAAATTCGTCTGACCCCAGCAAAGTGATGGGTTTATGAAAGTCAGGAACAGGAAAACTTGGCTGTCCAGAGGGAAGAAAGGTTAGTGTCAGCCTGCATTTGGCTTGCTTATGTTTTCAACAGTTAAGCTCTCTGCAACACAGAGTTTTAATAATGATGGTAGAGCTGAACATCAATGCTATCCACCAAAAAGTCCAATGATGTTCGAAACTACAACAAGTTTCAGTGGTGTCCAGTTGCCAGCTGGGGTTAAACCACGACAAATGGTCTCAATACTTTGGGTGATAAAAAAAACCCTAAAAGTCAGAGATTGTGGCAGAGCTAGAAATAATGTTTTTAGCCTTCTTTTTCATTGAAGAAAGTGCAAAATGTCCGATACCCATCCATAACTAGTTCCTTATCAGCTGACTTTGCGTGAGAGAGCAGTAGCTGGCAGAGATTTTGGTCACTTGTCTCACATTAGGTACTGTTGGTCAGATCAGAGTGCTGTGGGTGCTAAAATGGGGACAGCGTAACACATTTCATTGATCCTAAATTCTTGGTGGGGACCACCCCGATGGAAGGGGCATGTAACTGGTTTTGTGGCTAAAAGTCATGCACGACTTCCCATGGTATTACTGCCCCTCAGGTCCTCCCCCAGTCCCATTTCCATAATTCTCTGCTGTTGCTTGTGTCGAGGACTCCACTGTCGGACTGTCCTTTTCCGAATGTGAAATTTGATCGCCTAGTTCAGCTTTAGCATAGGCAGTACAGAAATGGAGAAAAAGCTGTCATTTGGCGATTCTGATCAAAGCTGAAACACCAAGCAGATAGCATTGTTTATTTTTTTATTATTATTATTTTACCCACTTGTACAGATCTGAGCACTCTTACCACTCACTAATGTGTGAGAACGGTGATCGGTGGGAATAAGCATCTGAATGAGCAGGTGCAAATGAGCTGCTCTGGTCTGTGATAGAAATGGTTCTTGAAGGGGTTGTGCTTTTTGACTTGAAAGCAAATACACTAATATCTGATGGTGCGCTGGGAAATGAATTACAGTATTTGGTTTGTCCGTGTGACATTTTTTGTGCCACAGTTCTTCTTGACGATCGTTATATTGAAATGCTGTAATTGGAGTAAAATATTACAGGGGAACAGCAATGATAATAACACTTAAATCTTGCATGTTTTTATGAAGTAACTTTTTTGTTTTTTTGAAATGCTGTTCATTGAGCAGTAAAAAGAGCTGGAAGTCTTGCAAGGAATGCAGAGAAATAAAACCTGGCATAGTGAAAGACTTTCAGTACCATATGAATATTGATCCTTTAAAATCACAAATCATCTTTCTATTCATTCACTGTAGAATAAGGCCTCTTCAAGATAAGACTCAGCAGTGCTGTGGAGTTGGTATTTAAAGTATGTCCATCTGCATCTAAACGAGTAGCTCCAAGACAATCAGATTATGCAGTAGTTACTTTGTGAGAATATCGCCTAAGTGGAATGGAAACTTCATTTTGAGTCTAATATTAGACCCTGCTTTGGAAAATTCCTTTTAAATGATCACAAGCTGGGAATAGCAAAAGAATTTAACTTTCGACAGACAGCATTCACCAAGAATTTGTTTTTAACTGCTTATGTTGGGTCCCTGGGAAAGCAGATGTGAAAAACTTACCAAAGTGAATTGACTTGACCTGATGCAATGTTTATATCAGTAGTTGATAAGTTTTCCTCCCTCATCTAATTTGTTCGGGATATTTTCATTCTTTAAGCATGAGTAAGTCTGGGGTGGAATAGTTTGAATGCTTGTTGGTCTAATAATCTGAGTCTTAAAGCATGCAGACATTATTGCCTATAAAGGGGGTCTCAGCAAAGTTGAACTATTTTGGTTATCTTCCACGGGTGGGGAGAAGTACCGTTTTTGAGACTAGCAAAGGCAAATGTGAGACACATTGCTTACCTCCTGATAGTTCAGAAAGCATATTGATGTCTGCTGTATTTATACTTCAAAATGCCACTTGTATTTGGTGAACCCTGTGAATGCATGTGATATTTTATGCAGCTTTACCAAGGACTGGCTTTTGATGGCAGCTAGGGAAACTGGCAACCAAGGATATCAAAGTGGATTCGAAGACATGATGTTATTACCATTATTATTATTCCTGTGGCAGAAAGGACTTTAGGAATTGTAGAATACACTGTGAATGATGCACAGCTCGGGCATCTTTAGAGCCACTAGTATATCTCATCCTAGCTTTTCTCTTTGTTGATCAGACATGGTCACTTTGAATATTTAGATTAATTCTTAAATAAGCCCCGACTCTGTCTGGAGCATGTCTAAGTAAATTGTTTTTGAGGGACGTAGGAGAAAAAGAGTAACTCATAGATTGGACTGACCGCTTCTCCCCAGCTCTACCCTGTCCACATCCTTCTGTGGTTTGGCCATTGTTGCTGTTGTTTCCAAGCTTGAGGAGAACATCCGTGGGAGCTCGCTGCAAGGGCGGGCTCCAGCCTGGCCTTCCTCTGCCAATGCCTGAGACAAGAAAAGCGGAACAACTGTCAACAAGATAATATAACAAATTCAATGCCAGGGTGACAGTTTCACTGGGAAAGGCATTAGAAAAATAACACTGATCTCTTTAGCTGTTCTGCTTTAGTGCGTTAGGTGGATTTATGTGACCCAGGAATGCATTTCTCAGACAGAAATCAGACTATGATTTTAAGCATCTGTTAAACTTTGCCTCTTTTTTTCATGAAGCCTGACACCAACCTTTTTGTCTTTTTATTTATACCTCTGTCTGTCTGTCTATAATTCTGCTATAATTTCTGATCTTTCAGGAATTTCTAAAATGTCTAAATTGCTGATCTGTCTCCTTGCAGGCAAGTCTCACCTGGCTATAGTACAAAGAGTAAACAATGAAGGAGAAGGAGATCCTTTTTATGAAGTCCTGGGAATTGTCACTTTAGAAGATGTGATTGAAGAGATCATCAAGTCTGAAATTCTGGATGAAACAGATCTATACAGTGAGTAGAAATATTTGCACTTTGTTTATAGATGAGAGGGAAGCCTTCATACAGCAGCAGTTGTGTTTAAGAGCTGTGTTTCGAGAGGTGCTAGGTTGCTGATTTAAAATCTCAGTGGTCAAATGACCTGCAGATCCCTCAGACAGTCAAAGTAGTTTTTGGTTTTGCAGCATGGGCACCTCACCCCTTTATGCTGTATTAGTTCAGAAGCAGGACAGGTTTCATTGTTTGACCCTTCCCTCAAGACGACTTACATCTGCAACAGCCTGCTCTCTCCTGCTAGCTCTTCACCACAGTGGCCTTGTTAAACCCTTCTGCTACAGTACTCGCAACCTCCCATGTTTTCCCCTAACCTCCCTCTGCCTCGAGGGCCTGTAGTCCGTGTACTACCGTACTTTAGCAAAAAGACAGGCAAATACCATGCCCGAAGGAAGGGGAATGGAGTTTCTTTAGAGTCGCTCTCTGTCACTCATTCAGAAAACCTGAGAATGGAAAGTCTTCTTCAGGGCTGAAAACCTGTATGTTTTAAATGACTCATGTTTTTATCACTCAGTACAGCTCCCTCCTTCCTTTCTGTTAACATATTTTGAGGGAGGTGATGCTGCAGGTCAACCATTACCTGGGACTTGAGAGATCTGGACTCTCTCAGTTTAGAGTTTGTCTGGTCTTTGGCTAGTTACCTAAAGTGTCTTTGCTTCTATTCCCATCTGCACAGTCTGGCCTGTGCACACAGAACTTCCTTTCTACCATTCTTCATCTCTCCTGTCTGTGCTTTGATCACTTGCTGGCAGATGGTATTTTTTACTATGTGTTGATGTGTAGCATAAGGAAGTCCCTAGATTCTATTGTAGTAGAAATAATAGAAGTAATAATTTTATGTATCTTTAACACTGTTCAGCTGTCCTTTGCTTTCTTTTTCTGTCCTCATGAAAGGGATCCAAATGTTTCTACAGCATCTTTTTCAGGCCAGTGCAAGCATCTTTTCTCCTCCTTCCAGGCCAAATGCCAAATGAGCACTTTTCACTGTGGAACAGACATACTTCTACTTTTCCTAATAGACTGATATTGCCTGAACTACTTTCTGTAGCTGGTCAGTATTTTACCAGTATTTATGTGCCCAGATATTCATGTAAATCACAGATGTCTTTTATGATATGCTAAACAATCTAATTACTGTGCAAACTGCAGAAGACCGGTTAGTATCAATTTATTTTGATAGCCTCACAAATGAATTTTTGGGGTAAGAAGTTACAACATAATGCTTTTACAGGGTAAATTCAGTCTGTCTTTTATACTCCAAAAAGATCCTGTCTTTGTCTCATCATCTTTGAGATATTTCCATGTTTCTATGAGTGAAAAGACACTGCATATGCTTTTCAATGTTTTTTTCTCTTTGTTAAAAGAAACCACATGGATCATGCTGTGTTGTTCTTCAGGACAAAAAAAGCTTTGACCATTAATAGTATGTTAGAGGGCAAGGAAATGAGAATTTAATTTTACTATCTGAAGACTTCCTAGATTAGCAAAATAGAGCTGGTGAACATGAGTTCATCTAAAACTCTCCTTCCTGGCAAGGTTTTACTATTGGAAATTCCTGGTGCAGAATAGGGGGGAAACTTCACTTCCTAGGCTTTCTGGAGGATGCACGAAGCTTTGGGGGGTGACTCCTGCTATGTACCATGAAGATGAACTTCTAGTTTCTTTATGAAGCGCTGGAGCTCATTCCACTGTTTAGATTGAAGGAAAACGTAGCAGTAAGGGAGAGAGCAGAAGTCCAGAGAATCTGTGAGGATCACAGAAGATGTAGTAGGTTTTGGATTTGGGCAGATTAATGTGCTGTACCCACTTCCAATTGGTGTAGTGATGGGAGCATGCTTTGGGTTTACTGAAGGTACATTATTGTCCATGATATGTTAAGACAACTCATTTTTTATGTTGATGTCAGTGTGCCGGTGCTAGTAACACCATCTAGTACTACGGTTCTCTGATGCTGTTCATTCTAAGACCAAGCTGGATTGCTCAGCTCAGACCAAGCCAACTTGAAACCTTTGGGCTAATTTACTCTATGCTAGGTATTTACTTAAAAGTAGTCCTGAAAAATTTTGGCAGCATTGTTACACTTTTGTTCTGAAGTTTTTAAAATGTTTGGTTTTGCTTTGATGGAAACTTGAAATTTGATGAAAAGGCTGACCTTGATGTTGGAGCTGTGCCTTCTTGCCCTTTCCATGAAAATCTGTTTGAACTGTTACAGCAGAAGCAATTGTATATTTACAGTTTTTGCAGAAAGCTGCACTCACTGCTGAAGCTCTGCAGCTGAATTTCTTGAGGGTTGTGTGCTAAATAAATGTGTGGTATTTCTTCAGGTTGCTCTAATCTGCTACATCTTATGGCTTGCAGAGATGTTGGGAGCAAGGAGAAGAAAAATTGTTGAATATGTCTGACCTATCAGCATCTGGATAAACTGAGTAATTCTGAGCATGAGAATTTGTATTGGGGATGTGGATCGGGTGGAGAGAAGAGGTTTCTGTCATGACACAGGTAGGCTCTGCCCGTGTCTCAGCCAGTGTCACGATGAAGAGCTGTCAGTGCGTTTAGCTCTTAGTATTGGAAAGTTGGAGCATTTTTTTCATGGTTGATGCACTGTAGTAATCTGTCCTGCACTCCCATGGCCCTAGCCATGGTGGGAGAGCATTTGTCAACCTTCTGCTACTGTCAACCTACTTTCCAAGAGAGAAAGCTGTATGTCCTGCATTGGCCTCAGACTGCAGAGTCTGCTTGAGGAGCATGGAGTTCACTGTTCTGACCTGGGTGTGACTGGTGGTCTGTCTTATTTAGCTGTTTCTAATTGAAGACGAGTTTGATCATCCCCTTCGTGCAACTGGAGTGGTGCTGTTTTTCACGCATACAGATGCAGAGAGGGTTTTCCCCATGTAAAATCTAGGATTTTTTTCTACAAATGAAATACCTTAACACACCCTTGTGCACATGTTTTGCATGTTGCAGATAAGTAGTCTGGTTGTAAGCATCAGCTTACATTGCACTCTTCTGCCCTCACCCGCTGCTGTTCAGCATTCTGCCTTGGCGAATACGACCCCTGCAAGCCCATGCCGCAGGGACCTTCAGTGCCAGGCCAGGGCACATTTGTTCGAGCTGCACGCTGCAGCTACAATAGCTTTCACCTAATGATTTTTTTTTTTTAGCCTTGGCAAGTCACTTCCCTGAGGGGAAGACCACATCTTACCTGAACATTCCTATTTCCAAACAGCTGCCAAAACAGGTATGTTAAATACACGTGCTGGTGAACTTGGTATCACTTCTCCCGTTTAAACCATGGAGCTATGGGAATAAGAATTGTTTGCCCTAATGAGTATTTCCGCTGTCATCCAGTGACAGTGTGGCAACACAGAAAAGGTTGTGCAGCGCTGATTTGTCTGGCAGGACCTACAGATATTGGCATCAGTATCCTATGCCCGGAGAGCAGAGCTTTGTGTAGCTGGAGTCTGATCTTTAGATATACCAAGGTGGTTGCCATCTGTTAGAGCATGATGCTTTTCCCTTGTTGACTGTTAGGACTGTGGACTCGCCAACCTTCTACTCTCTAGCACCAGTGGGCTTCAGGAGCTGCATCCTTACGGGAAGCTGTTTTAGGCTGTTTAAGGGCTTCAGGTTCAGTCCTGCTGACTTTCTGTCAGTTGCCAAAACATGTGTGATGCACAGGGCAGCCTGGTTTTCCCAGATAGGGACAAAAAGAACTGGCAAAACTAACTTAATGAATTCCCAAACTTTTCTTTCAAAATGAAACAAACTCACAGGCTTAAAAAGAAACAAATGGGACTGTCGGCCTGGGTGTGTGTCACTGGGGGGATGAGGGAGAGGGGCGTGTGGGGTGTGTGCTGAGTGAGACTTTGGCATCTGCCTCTGACTGCCTTGGGCTGGGCATCCTGGTGCTGAGTACGGGTATGCGGTCAGTGAATCTGGTCCTCTGGGAATTGTGCTTTCTCTTCCTGGAGTATCTGACACATGCACACCTCCGGCAATTGCTTGTCTTTGTCCTTGTACAGTTCTTGTGTGCCAGACAGAACCACACGTCCATTTCATAAAACATTTTTGTCCTCATTCCCTTGTCTGGAGTTCCCTGCAGATGTCTACTCTGTCCTGAAGACCCAAGGACAAAAAGGAGCACAGGAAGAGACAAGAACCCTCCCAGAACATTGTCTGGGTGCATTTGCAGTGCCCGTCAGCCTGCTGCCTGCCTGCCTGTCCAAATGAACGGGTGGTCTGAGGTTTGAACTCCCTGTTCTGTAGCTCTCTCTAGGCCAAGCTGTCTTCTTCAAGGAAATTCATGCAATCATTTGTGGTGTTCTGCATCAGGCCTGGAAGTTCAGAATTATTACAAGAGAGATCACAATCTTGTATCTGGACCCCTCCTCTTCTTGAGTTCTCTCCCTCAGCCTGGGAGTTCACAGCTAGTCTTGTTGCCTGTGATTTGAAGAAAAAGTCTAAATATTCCCAGAACCTACTGAAGATACTTGCAATATTTGTTGATACCTCACCAAAAGTTATACTGAGGGTATCCCTCATGCATCACATGATGCATCATCTTTTTGCAGAACAGCATTACAGGACTCTGTAAGCAGAGATCGCTTCAGCATGCCAAGATAACTTCAGTGCCTGAGTCTCCATCTCACTTGCTGTAGAAAGGACAGGAAGTACCTGGTCTAGATTCGATTAGTTCTGTCACCATCCAATCTTTGGTTCCTATGTCTTACAAGAAGCTCAGAAGTTGTTTGGGTAGCGAAGAACGATTAAGACCATCCCTTACAAAAATAAGCAAAGATAATGGCTTTAACCCATGTGGCTCTGCTCTCACTGTGTAACGTTTTTCCTGGGGGTAGGTTTCTGGACAAGCTTCCAAAGAAACAGTAGGATGAATTGAAATCACCAGTAGTTTGGTTAGGAACCTGGCTTTCCTACCTTGATGACTGATGCAGATGAAAAGATTTAAGGCATCCTTCCATGGTGTGATGCTGGTACCTGTTTTCAGGTACCAGAAGTGTGGTGTGAAGCTCATTCACAGGAGAAATACAGATGCCTTACTGCCCCGCTGAAGAGCCATTTCTCTGTCCCAGGGCCAAAACTTCTACTTGTGATGACTTTTGCCTCCCTGGAGAGAGCAGTGATGGAGCTCCTTGTGTGTAAGAAAGCGTCTCAGCCACAGCATTGTAAAAAATAGCATTCTCTGAACTTTTCAGAAAAAGCAGAATTTCTACTCGTCTGACCGCTTACAAGAGGTAGGACCTAGTGAGAGCTTCTGGGGGATTTTTCTCCTGTTCACTTTCTGTTGCTTTGGTACCCATGTTTGCTTTATCTGCAAGTACAGATAAGGTCTGTCTCAGACTATATTCCTAACGCAGGGATTGGTTTTAGTCTGTAACCACTCCCTTGGGTGGTTTCTGTTCTTGCTTTTGAAAGAGAAACTGCAGTCCCTGATGTAGCCCAGGTCCTGGGTAAAGTAATACTTGGGTAGGAGACTTCTGGTTTCAAAGAAGAAAAAGGGCATGGGTTGTCATCGTTCTTCTCCATGAGCTTGGGAACAAGTATCTCAAGTTTTGTGGTTTGCACAGCTCACAGAACGAGCTTTAGATATCTAGAGTAGATACGTTACTATCAGTAAGTATTGCTGTTGAGTCTGTGATAGTCCTATAGTGGAGGTTTGTCCATGGGATGCTGAGAATCTACATGTATTCATATCTAAAAGGCTAGGCGACTTGGGAAAATCTTTCTAGAAATCTGTTAATTACCAGTGTTGTGCATTTCCAAGCCCAAACTCAACCGCTCTGAGCCTTTTGTAGTCTGTAGCATATATTTGGACACCAGCAGGACTCCAGATCTCAATGGCTTCCTTGTGTGGTACATCACTTTAATCATCTTTGCATACGTAACCCAAAATCTGGAAACAGCTACCTGGGCGTACGTGCGAGGTTTCACACTGTTAGCTTCACCTACACCTCTTCGTGTGCTTGCCTGAATTCTCTGCAGTTAATCAAAGTACCAGAACTCCCTCTGCTCCCTCAAAAGTCCGGTCATTTTCAGTCAATGACTGGGGAGGGGCCTGATAGACAAGTAGCTGTGGTGTTTTCAGTATCTGTCCCCACAGAGGCCTTACAACCTGAGCTGTGCCTCAGGTCTGAGAGGCTCATGGTAATTGCCTCAAGACTTGGGTTTCCTGTAATACACGGTGGAGCTGAGAGCTGTCTGACAGCATTCTGCTGCTTGTAGCCAATGCCACCTTAGCACTGTGTCAGCAGAGAAGAGCACAACCGTGCCACCTGAGCAGAGACCTCTTCTCCCTGGGATTTGCCTATAGCGTACCCCGACAAGCCTATAGCTCTCTGCTTACCTGGTTTCCTAGACATTTTGGAAGGTTAGCTCAGCAGGTGGATGATAATAGCTGGGTTGTTTGTGCCTCTGCAACTCTGTCATGATGTCTTTCACAAATGGGGTTTCCTCACCACGGAGCCTCTTTTAAGACACAGACAAACCAAGCGGCACGTATTTAGCTGAATAAAGGACAGGAGTCCAGGATCACTAGCAGGCAAATTCCCATATCTGAAGCTACTCTGTACTTCATTCTGGCGTCAGGCCTGTGAAGTGGCCAGAGATTCCCACCTCCAGGCTGTACACCTTGCCAGCCTTTGCTGAAATTTGGGCAGGACTAAAGAAACTGCATATGCTAGACATTGGGAATTGCTGGGACCAAAGGCATGCGGATTTTGCCAAAGCTCTAAAGAGTCAGTGAAGCCGTGGTACCGCATAAGAAACAAGTCTCTGTGTATTTAGCCTATCTACTTCCTAGGAATTTTCTAAGGAATGTATATGAAAAAAGTAGCTGTCATAGATATTCCTGTAGAACAACACCTTTTGATCATTAGTAACACTGAGTAGGACTCCTCCTCCACACCTAGAAATGCGCACGCACCTGATACGTAGTATGCAGAGCCACTCTGCATTTAGATGTTTGCAAGCAGAGACTTTCCCCCCATCGAAATGACAGGGAGGTGACAGAGACGGCGTGCGCCTGGCTCTGCAGGAGAGGGGCTCACGGCCGCAGGAGCCCGCAGCACACTGCGTGCCGATGAGCAGGGCTTCACATGTGCTGCAGAGGCATCTCTCTGTGCGCTGTGCTCTTGGTGGCCATCCTGGCTGGCTTGTGTTGGACCCCGTTCTAACAGAAATCACTTCCTTCCTTTCTTTTCCCACCCTCCCCTCCCCAGCTGATAACAAGACGAAAAAGAAAGTAGCTCATCGGGACAGGAAGCAGGACTTCTCTGCCTTCAAGCAGACAGACAGCGAGATGAAGGTTAAAATATCACCGCAGCTCCTGCTGGCCATGCACCGGTTCCTGGCAACAGGCAAGTGCGGGTTGTCTTTTTTTTGGATCGTGCCAGAGCCTCGGAGGCAGTTTGTCAGCAAAGGCTGGTGAGGGGGGTGGGACAGCGCAGGCGGGAAGGGAGGCTGGATTGTGGGGTGACAAATAATGCCACTGTTGTGTTTTTCTTTTTAAATTCTCTCCTCTCCTGTGTTCAGTGTCGGCATGAACCCTCTGAGACATTTACCAGGGGTGGACCAGTAACTTTAAATTGGTCTGAAAGGTAAGGATGAATGCCAAGTGCCGCACTGCATGTCTAGAGTCCGTCAGATTAACGACTAGCAAGTACACCCCATTAGGAAGAGCTCAGGGAACAAACCAAAGAGGACTCGATACCACTGGCCAGCTGACTGTAATTGCACTCTGGCACCTTCTCCAGAAAGAGATACTGGACTTTTTGCAGGAAGGTCTAAACCTGTTCCGTGAGGCTTTTTGACTCCGAGTGAAAAACTTTCCTGACACATTTAATGCAGACTGCGCAGGTGGTTGAACTGTACATTTAAAAATGGATTTCTGGCTGGCTTGTGTGACCTTCGATGATGACTTCAGGTTTCAGAGGACAGTTGTCTCCATCCCAGAACACCTTGATGTTTTAGCCTTTTGGTGGGCAGTCTGGCAGAGAGGCCAGGGCCTTGAATGGTTTCTTGCAGCTGATACTGCCTTTCGCCATAAAGTTGGTCCCTTCACCTCAGAGAAGAGACCTGTTGACAGGAGAGCTTGTGGAAAACATACCTTCCTATTGCTCGTGCTGTCTCTCTTTGACATATAAAGACTTCTCACATGCAGGCCTTTCAGACGGGCACCTTTCACTGCTGTGTTCAACATATGTTCATGGGTTGAAAATTATTAAAGTGGTTTTGTCTCAAGTTTGCCAGCTCCAGTTGGAAATTAGTACTTCCCCCTCCTCTAAGATGCAGTGACTGCCTGCCTAGATGCTCCTAGTCCGCCTTCGTGCTTTATTTTGCCTCTGTGACTTGAAAGAAACGTATGTGATCGGTTATCACATCTCAGCTGAGGGGCAGTAATTCCTTAAAAGGCTTGGACTCCTACGGCTCACGTGCACGTGAGCATGTCTGTGGTGAGAGGAAGCAGTTCAAGAGGAAGATGCGGATTTAACAGCAAGCAAGGCGTTGTTCGTGTAGTGGTACAAGACTTGATGGAGTTCCCTAAACACCTGCTCAACAGACATAGTCATACAGTGCTGCTTCTCTACTTGTTTTGTGGATGGAAGGATTGTGTAGCTTAAATCCAGGTCTGTTGGTGAAGCCACTGCTAAATAAGATGGAAGCTACAGTTTTGGTTTCTCTGTTCTAAATTGAGATTAGTGTCTTTAGCAGATGAAAAGTACAGGGTCATTAATGGTCCTGTTCTGAAATGAGGAGTTTGGAGAGCTTATCAGTTTGCATGTGTAAATCTCGACGTCCCTGGCTTAACTCTCCCACCGAGTGATGAGCTTTCCTGCTTCAAACAGCTGCTGTTGGGAACACTGAAGAGCAAGTGGATAGGGAATGTGTTCTGTGTGTCAGGCATTAATCCCACGTGGTTTGAACTGACCTGCACTGTCTCTCACTTTGGGTAACTTCCCATATAAACTGTGAAAGCCCCAACTGTGTCTTTGATTTATATAGAGCATCTATCTAGAGCGACTTTCTGGGCCCCAAACAGCGATTGGGTTGGGTTTGTTTTTTGTTTTTTTTTTTGAAAAGTGCAATAAATGCAATGACTTTAATACCTTTTCAGGAAGGAAAAAACAAATTCAGAGGTTCTCTGTGCCCCAGTTGTAAAGATCTTCTATTTATACAACTCTCCAGTGAGCCTATACAACTGTGACTCTGAACTCTCAAGCTGGCAAGACTACCTTTTTCTTTTCCCTTTCAGACGAAGATGTGTTTTTTGGTTGTTTTGAAAAATACTTCATTAATGAAAGCTGGGGTGTTCCTGGGTTTTTCTCCCCCTTACAAATCTAACAGTCTGAAAAGACAGGAAGCCTGCAATTCCATAATGGATCTCTCTGCATCTGTGTGTCTTGTATAGGTGAATGCTTATTAACGAGTATTCTGACTTCTTGCCAGGCATATGAAGTGTAATGCCAAGTTGTATCTTGTATTATAGAAGTAGAAGCATTTGGTCCATCCCAGATGTCAGAGAAGATCCTTCTCAGGCTGCTAAAACATCCCAACGTCATCCAGGAGCTGAAATACGACGAGAAGAACAAGAAAGCCCCAGAACACTACCTCTACCAGCGAAACAAGCCTGTCGACTACTTTATTCTCATTTTACAGGTCAGGCATGTGACTATGTAGATATGTGCAAAGTCCTTCATCTCCTGACATATCCCTCTTTATGCCCGTTCCAGTTTTTGAAGTTTGTCTTCTTTCAAATATGGGAAGGGAGCTGTGGTTCCTGGGAGCTGCTTCTGCCTCCTTTATGACCTTGCCAAGCTTGAAGAGCTCACTCAGCTGCTTGCAGCCTTGGTTAAAGCAGTTGTGAAGGGTAGACAGAACTTCTCACTTCCAGTCATCTGTTGAAAGTTACTTGTGCTTTGGTTATCACTAGGATAGGCACTGCAAAGGAGTCCCTGCCTACAGCTGGCATTGCTTGGAAAATAGGGGTGCAAAAAATGGCATGTCATAGGAGTTTGGTGAGGGTGCTGTCTCTAACGTGTTTTTTCTTTTTGGAAAAGGAGGCATGGGGAGTTTGACAGTTTAGAGAAATGACATTTTTCTGTGCAATTTTGAAGTCTGTACCTTTGATGTTGTGAGAAGTCCAGGTTTTGGTGGGGGCATTGAGCCATCTGCTGAACTGCTACCACCTCCTGCCACAGCTCCTGGGGTTCCTGAGCACCCTGCCTGCCCAGCACTCGCCCTACCCTGAGGTCGCTGCGTTGGGGTGGGTTTTAGATTGGAGCCCTAAGTGGTGTGGAAGGACTGTTTTCTGCTTGTTCCGTACAGGGTTGCTTCTAGTGCTGGTGTCTCCGAGGCTTTGTTACTTGACAGGAACGCTTGTACGGCTAGATAAAGCTTTACACAGAAACCTAGCTCCTGTCTAGCACTGTCTGAGCAGGATCAGTTCTGTAAGAGGGATTTTGCTGGAAAGGTGCTTATGTTTCTATCATGTATAACTGAAATCAGTTTTGGTTATAAAAACACAAGCATCGTAGCTAAATTTGTAACATAGGGATTGAAATCTTCCTTAACATGGCCTGAAAAAAAAAAAGGGAGGGGGTTTTAGACACTGTCGGTGATAAACAACTAAGAAACCACTGGAATATGATATTGTGGATTCAACATAATTCTTCTTTTAAAAAGGATCGGTTTTTTTCAAGGGTTTGAAGAGCCACTGGTATCTCTTTAACTGCTCTTTATTATGTGCTGAATAGTTGCAATCCGAAATATTCCAGAGGCAAGATAATGCACCTGAATGAGGTAATGCTGCAAAGATGTAAATGGAGGACATGGGCGATACGAAAGAACAATCAGTTCTTTCTGAGCTATTCTTCGATCAATAAATATTTAGCAAACACAACGTGCTAGCTCTATAATGCATTTGGAAAAGTGAGTCTTGCAGTAGGTACATGCTATAAAAATGGTAACAAGGTTGGTTCTGCAAGGATCAAGAGGGCATAAATATTCGGTTTTTGTTACTTTAATGGACTTGGACTTATTCTCTCATTTTGAGAGACCGAGAATATCTTCACAGTAAGTGCATGCTGGCACACAATTAGATGTATATTCTGTGCATTAAATTTACCAATTTAATCTCTGTAGAGCTTTTCTCTTAGCTAATGGCAAGTTCTTCTGTAGCAGTTTGAGATTTGGAATTAAACAGTGAAAAACCAGAAACCACATGTGCATGCATTTAAACAGGGCAGAACACATCTAATAACATCTTCAGCCACTATGACTATGTCAGGCATGCCTGGTCTTCATATATATGGCCACCACTGGGAAGCCTGGAGGTGCTGCATGTGCTGATACAGCAATGGTCTTGGAACTGAAACTCAACTCCTACTACTAATTACTAGTTTGTATTTAGCTACTAACTCCAGACGGACTGTATGTGAAGATCAGAGCCCAGTTGTCTATGTATTTTGTAGACCTGCTCTTGGCTGGTGAATAACTGTCAGAAGTAAGTAGCTTGGGAGCTCTGTTTGTAACCACTCTTTGCCCGAGTGGTGAAATTGTACCTTTTGGAAGGCTTATAAAGAACAAATAAGCTACTTATTTGTGTTGTGGAGTGAAATTGGTTTTAAAAGGGATTATATGAAGTTGTTGCTTGTGATAGCAGGAAAGTGGATTTGTAAGTTGTCAGACGACTGACTTGGTATCAGGGCCTGTGCAGGTTGAGTCCATTTTCACATTTTTCTGCCCCAGTACAGTCCTGTAAAGATAAAGGCATGATTATTTATTTTAAAAGGTGGTACTTAATGAAATATACACATAGAAATAAAATCTACTTTTTCACCTCATTTTGACCCGATTGTGTCCAGCTGACATTCGGTCTATGTAGTACACACGGGATGGGCAGTCTGCCTCCCCTTTCCAGCCTTGACGGTGGGAAAGCTTTGCGGGTAATTCCGTTGTTTGCCTGAAATCCCAGCCTTCGTGTAGCTCAGCCTGAAAGCTGCACGAGATTTCTTCTTTCTGCAGTGGTGTGCTGTAACTCTCAGTGGAGTGCCGGTAAGGATGGATAGACGTGAAAACCAGGCCCCACTGAGACTCCAGTGATTTTTGGCTGCTTGTGTACCAGAGTAACTGGGAAGTTCACAGCGGTGTTTGATATGGTGGGTTCTGTTGCAGGGTCCTTCATAGGACATTATATTAAACACTTGGTTCAACCCACATCAGAAATGGGTGCGCTTACATGGTGTATGTAGAATATGTATTTAATATTTAACAATGTAACAATGTGTATCTAGTATTCAGTAATTAACATTTATGTATGGAATATGTAAAACTGCCAGAAACCAAGAAGTAGCCCCAAGACTGCTCCTGCAGAAATAAGGGCTTTGTTTCTGCAGGAATCTTGTCGTTGAAGGCAGACAGCCTCCTCGTGTGTGGTCGCCTGTCTCCCTTTCCTGTGTTTGTGTTAGAGGGGATCCACTGTGTGAATGTGAGCTGTGGCCCAAAATGTATAGGTGTCTCGAGACCCCAGATGACTGTGCTACGTGTAAGCTTGCTGTGATACAAGGGGAGTATCTTTCTACCCTGCACTGAGGGAAAGCAGCGTGGCAGCACCTGGAGCAGGGCAGTAGTACCACTCCAAGGTGCTGCGGTGGTCCTGCTCCTCTGCAGGGGCTTACACTGGCCACAGGCCACCAACGACCAGGATAGCTCAGGGTGCAGGAGCGTGGTGCCCTGAGAGTCTGTCCCTGTTCAGCACCGTTACAAACTGCAGGGACCATAATGCTATGTAGGAGCGTCAGGCAAAACTAGCTTTCAGGGCTCGAGACTGGTCTTGTGCCTCGAGACCTATGGTTCCTTTTAATTGCAGCTCTCTCCTTTTCCTTAACAGGGGAAAGTGGAAGTGGAGGCTGGGAAAGAGGGGATGAAGTTTGAAGTTGGTGCTTTTTCCTACTATGGGGTGATGGCCCTCACAGCATCACCAGGTATGTCCTCTTACCTTCCGCTTCTGGAATGCGCTCCTGCACAAGCCTGCCCGTCAGGCGAGAGGAGGCTGTGCAGGGCGTCCCTCACCGTGTCCGTGGGGCCGATGCGATCGGTGCCTCTTGCCAGCACGGCTGCCTGCCTGGCACTGGGCCGGTGGTGGCAATGGGCTCCCAGACCTGTTTGCCAGCTCCCGGAGGATGCGAGCCTCAGCCGTCGCGAGTGATGTGTTTGGTACTGGCAGACAGCTTTGTCATTTTCCTCACGGTAGGATAACAGGGACTGAATTAACGGGAATAAATAATTAGTGGCCGAGGGCCATCTAGTGGTGCAAAGTACGGGCACCCGGTTAGTTTGGGGATGGTTTGCTTCACCGGTCTTGTTTCTGAAGCTGTCTTGAGGAAGAGGAGGGCAACGGTGTGAGAAAAGCCATTGCTCCTGTCAGGTTGTGTGGAAACCACAAAATGGGCAAGCGGGGAGAGCTGGCGGCTGAGGGCGAGGTGGGAACTGGTTCCCACCAAGACAGGAGCCAGTTCCCAGCACACAGGTGGCAGCCACACGAGCCACCACCTCACAGGCGGCGCGGGTTGGGTACTGTCTTATAATTCACCAAGAGTAGGCTCCAGTGCTGTATTCCAGCATTTGGTGATGCGTTTTGGTGCTGGCAGTGTCACCACGAAGATCTCGACCTCACCTGGGAGCCCCGTTGGGGAGAGCTGAGGTGCTGGCGTTGGCCATCTGCTGACCTGAAGCCACTCGCTCAGCTTCAGGGAGAGACGTTTCTTACCCTGAAATCGGGTCTTCCTGTCACTGCAGGGTTCATTAGAGGCACCTTATTTTCATTGTACACTCATGATCACTCCCGTTGTGTATGTGTACCTATCTGTATGTACATTAGCAAATGGCATTAGAATGAAAATTATTTTGTAAGTTACAAATATAGCCTTATTAAACTCTACAGACAACAGCAATTCTTTTGGACGAGCTCGCTCGCTTTTACAGGCAAGACTAATTCTCCCTTTAGTATGTGCGCTTTAGTTTGATCAGTCTAGCTCGACAGATTTGAAAGTGTGCAGAGCACTGGGTGGATTTGATCTGAGGAATCGTGACACACGTGTGTACAGCTGCATCATAACCTCAGCTTTTGTAATCGGGGCCAGCCACGGCGCTGGATTAGGCATGGTCACTTCTCTTACCAGACCTATGCTTGGAAATCACTTGTGGCATCTCTGTTTTGCCAGCTTTGTTCAGTTTGAATGTTTTCACATGGTGGTTTTTTTGTGTGTGTTGCTAACCCTCCCCACAACCATGCTAGTTGCCTCAAGTCCTGTGAGATCAAATGATCTCATCTTCGCATGCCCTGAAATCCATCTTGGATTTTGTCGTCTCGAACTTAAGGATATGCACGGTTTTAAATTAATCTCAGCCAATTAATCTTGGATTTGTTTACCTTGGACTGGTTGGCTTTTACCGGTAGCAAACCCCTCATTATGCTGGCTTTCCTTCCAGATTTTAGAGAATTTGTTTTATGATGTCTTGCAGGATCCTGAGATTTCTGTCAGGATGAGCTCATAAAAATAAATTCCTGTTACTCTGCGTAGACAGGAAAGCTCAGTGACAGTATAAGCCATTGCAGAACAAGAGAAAACTCCTGTGCTTCTGCGTGTCCTAATTAGGCTTCATGTGCCTGCTCTCCCCACCTGGAATGTGAAGTCAGTGACAGGAGAATATCGTATTAAAAAGACCCCAAACAAACCAAAAAACCCCAAAACCACAATAAACCCCCCAAAACTAAAAAAACTCCCAACAAAAGAGTGAAACTTTCTTCTTTAACTGCAGCTGGGGAGGGGTCTGCAGTAACGATGAGCGGTATGGTACCTATCCTGATGGGAATGAGCTTGGAGAATCACAGCCTCGCTTGACATTTTACTGAAATCTTGGAGAACTATGAAGTGTCCTTTGGTTTTATTTCTACTTTTGTCTGACTCCCATGAAGAACAGCACCTATGAAAGCTTTCCAGCTTGTTTTAACTCTTTGCCTTCCAGGCTGGAGTGGGCACCACTGCTCCTTTCGAATTGTTTTAAAACTGAGTGTACATTGATGGACTTCTCTGAGCTGGATAACTATTCAAATTAGAAAGTGAAAGTTGTTCACTTCAGTGTAATTCCTTAGGCTTGTTTTTTGGTTTATTTCTAAGATTGTTTAATTGTCTTTTTTGATTTTGCTTTTGTTTTAACCCTTTACTTTTCACAGTTGATTTGCACTTTTGGTTTTAGTTCTTCAGTGTGTGAACTGGCTCCTTCCCCTGTCGAGTGTGGATAGCTGCTGCCTTTCTGGTCGTGATCTCACCCTTTTTCTCTCCCTCTTCCAGTTCCCTTGTCCCTGTCTCGTACCTTTGTTGTCAGCAGAACAGAATTGTTAGCAGCAGGTTCTCCAGGTAAATCCGCATGCTTCTATTTTCACCATTCTTGTGACTGCCCTGATGCCATAAAAAATCAGCTGCAGTCTGTATTTATCTGACCCCTTTGCTCGTTCGGGAGAAGGCCAGCACAGGGCTATGCCTCGCAGGTAGGTATCCTGAGCTTCGTTTATGGTAACTCGTAGGAACATGATGGAGTCGTCAAAAGGGGAGAAATTAAAAACACATTGAAGAAAATGTATTTAGTAATGCATGCTTGTTCTTGTTTCTCGTATGTACTCTGATGGAAAATAAGGAGGGGAGATGTTTTAAAAGAAGGTATTCCCCCCAAGCTGAGGCTTAAAAATTTCTGAAGAAAGTGCATTTGGCAGAGGAGAATGTCTGCTGCTAAACAGCCATAAAAGGAAAACTTCTTTAATGAAAGAATTCTTATATTCTCATATGGGTAAATTCTATGGTTTGTATACAGTCTGGCCATTTCAATTCCTCAAAAGCTTTGAGCTTGCTCTCAGTGAGCTTAATGCCGTGGTGCGGCACAGTAATTTACTGAGTAGACGGATTTGCAGTGGAATGTGCAAGAAGGTTGTGGGACCTCCTGTGGGATTTTCTGGTTCCCATTTTGCTGAAGACCTTTCCTTGCTGAATAACCAAGTTGACTGACACAGAAATCCCTTTGGAGAGCAGAGACCAAGGAGGGAACAAATTGGGCCAAGAAGAACGCTGAGATGTGGTTGAGCGGTTGGAAATTGGGAAGGGTCAAGAACTGAGCTTTGCAGACATTGCATGCACAGAGTAGTTGAGAGAAATGGAAACCCATCAAGAAAGTCTGCAGGAATAGCAGAATCCTAAAATAGTTTGGGCCACAGTGAACATATTTCTTCCTTTTGAAGTGTTCTTTTTCAGATTAAATGTCTTTCCCTAGACCTAAAAGCAAACAAGATAATGCTATAATGATATGCATATTTAAGTGAAACATCTCCTAAACTTTAATACGTATCATGCATTTCATAAACTTTCGCCATCTGCTTTCTTTATTTTCCCCCTCTTCCTTTTTCACTTTTGAAAATGTATTTCACCACCAGTCCTTAAATTAGTCTCATGTGCATTCCAAACAAACTACAGGTTGTTGCCCTGCAGGGGATTTTTTTCCTGCCCTGTTAAAGTTTCCTGCTGCTAAACTTCAAAGAAGGGGGAGAAATTTAATCTTACTTTAATTAAAGTACCTGATGGCTTTCTTTTAAGCTCGGCAGCTTTGATTATCTTTTTTTAGCTTGGTTCTTTCGCTTTGCCAGGTCGTCTTCCCCCCCCCCCCCTTTCCGTGCTGTAAATAAATGTACACTTTGCACATGCAAGTTGTTTCTAATATAAATGCCAAGCATATTTTCCTAGCTTTTTCCCCAACTAAAATAAAAAAAAAAGTCAATAATAGGAAGAATCTCCTTTGAAAGGAACTGGTATGGTAAGCCCGGGCACTGTGGCAGTGTGGTGCCAAGTTTGATGAAACTCAGACCTTCTGCTGGGTTCTTCTAAAAAGGATCTAGCTGTTTAACCCCTAGTTGGTATTACAGTTGTATTGATGTTTGTCTGGTGGTTTGTACTTTTTATCCCCTGTGTAGGAAGGTGAGGAGTGTGGGGAAAACCTGGGTAGGAAAGATCTGTCCAGATCTGGGCTGGGCTGCTAGGGGCCTGGCAGGGCGCTGCTCTGCGAACGTGGGCCTGCCTGCTGTCCTGCTGTCGTCTGCCCCTTCTCTATCCTTCCTTCTTCATTAACTCCTCTTCTCCCTCCCTGACTTGTACATGGTCCAGAATTTATGTCCTTTCCCTCAGATTTTTAGTAATCATATTTTTGTTGTTCTGTCCTTTCATTTCACCTGTCCCCCTTTTTTTTTTTTATATGCATTGTCATGTTGCTCTCTGTCCTTCTTCATTTTTTATTAGTAATGTACTAAGACGACCCCTCGTGAAAAGAAAGGGCAGATCCAAGTCACACTAGTGTAAAGCTGTTCCGGATGGAAAGCTTTATCCCAAGCCGCTGTGATGCCGTTCTCATCACACACAGCCGTATTTTGTGTATGCAGGTGGGAAAGACAGGACAAATTCACTCAGCCTTCACAGTTCCTTGTTCTCCAGGGGTAATTACAGCTTCGGGCCCTGTGTGCAGATAGAGGTTTGGCTCCTGGCAGCAGTTATTGCAGCCTGCTGTGGCTTTCAAGATGGCAAAGTGGTACGGAGAAAAACCTTGCAGGGCTCTGAGTGCTTCCCCCTAAGCCTGTACCTGGCGCTGCCACAGGGACCTGTGCTAATTCCATAGTGCAGAAATGGCAGAAAAATTGCCATGTTGTCAGAACCTCTATTTTTCTGTTTGCTTTTCTAAAATTGAAGGAAACACAACATCAGAGGGATTTTAAGTGGGAAACAAAAACCAGGGCAACTCTGCCATGCATCTAGAAGCATCTAAAGTATTAGGTTATATCTATATCTTCTATCTAAAGGCTGGGTGCAGAGTTGTAGAACAGGCTGTGTGTCATTTGGGCAAGGAGAGATTATAGTGATTAAGTGGCAGAGATCAAGTTGAATTTTAGGGACCTTTTTTCTTTGTTCCAGAAATAAGTTTATATATAAAATCATCAAGAAATAATTCGAAAAGCTTGCGAGGATGCTGTTGGTGATTTGCTCGAAGAGGGTTTGTATCTTAAGGTTATATGAAAATGATCTTTCAGCTGAGAACAGAGGTTGCGTGATGAGTAGCATAGTTTACACAAAGTTTCAGTTTGGGCTGGCTGAATTACATTTAGCTGCACGAAGATCCAAAACTCCACCAGTCCCAAAGACAGTTCTTTCATCAGCACGTACTGTGTGCACACCCAGAGAGAAGCCCATCTGCAGGAGGGCTTGGGATCTCTCTCAGGGTGCGTTTCTGCCCTCCAGTCTTCTGGGTCACTGTGTGGGTGGCAACTAGGGATGTGAAAAGTCTGTTGCTTCCTGAAAGCATGTTTGTGTGAGATGAACTGCAGCCGATCACACTCACAGGGGACAGCTGCGAGGTTTTCGAGTGAAACCCTGCAGCACTTAAAGGCCAGTGATGGAAAAAGATATCTCTAGTTTACTCCTTTCCTGGACGCAGATTTTTCTCTGTAGCATGGACTGTTTTCCCTGTTTTGCTGGCTGGCGTGTACCACATGGAGCTTGCTCTCCTTCGTCAAGTTTTTTCCCCTTCAAGCACTGGGAGGTATTAGAGGAAACATTGAAGTGATCGTCACGTGGACTGCACTCTGGTCCACTGAGGACTCTGTCACTCTTAGGATTTTGAAAATGTCTGTTCTAACTCAGGGAACAAGGCATATGTAGGTACCAGGTGGCATAAAAGGGGGTAAGGGCTAGCTGGGACTGACTGTGGATGAAAGGTCTGGTATGGAGTTATGATTATAAATCATTAAGAAAAAAACCTCAAAACTGTATTAAGTGTGGTATGGCTATCAAGAGCTCCTGTAAGGGAGCCTTGGGGAGTTACCTTTCCCTGGTGGTTACTGCTTATCAGCTGAAGTGCTGTGACACACTGTGCACAGGGCATGTCCTTTGCAGCGTAAACAAAGTGAGGTTTGTGTAAGGCATACTCAGTGATGTCGGCTGCCGGCTCTGGACTCAAAATGTACTCTTTTTCAGGGTAATTTGGTTGTTTAGCTGCATGTCTAGTGATGAGTGGATTAAGTATTTGCAGTTCTTTTGTGCTACGTCATAATTTATTATGTCCCTTTGAAACTGGTGACTTTAAATGTTTTCTACTTGATTGAAGAAATCTCTCGCTCTTGCCCGTTTCTCAGCTGAAAACAAGTCTCCACCTCGGCCCTGCGGCTTGAATCACTCAGACTCTTTAAACCGAAGTGATCGCATCGATGCAGTGACACCAACGTTAGGGAGCAGCAACAACCAGCTGAACGCGTCTTTCCTCCAAGTGTACGTTCCGGACTACTCAGTGAAAGCACTCACAGACATTCAGTTTGTCAAGGTAGGAAAAAAGCTGGAAAGGCCCTGCTGGAAAGCTGGGCTTGGCTGGTAGGATGGAGAGCCTGGGGGAGGGAGGTCCCTCTAGATTGCTCTGTGAGCAAACAGGATTGTGAAAGCAGCTGTTTAAGAATCACTTTAAGTCACTTTTTCCCAGTATCTGCTGTCCATTGATTTGTCTTCACTGTTCCTCTGATTTAGGCTTCTAAGTAGATTGGTCGCATAAGTTTCTGTATTTCAGGTTCCTCGAGGAGAGATGATAGAAAATAACCTCTCTCTGCTTTTAGTCGTGAAAGATGTATACTTGTGAAGGCTTTGGAGCCATCCGAAATGGAGACCCCTCATTATCAGACAGTGTCCTTTTCTAAACGATGAGACATTTTCTGTTGGTTGCCGTTTTTATTCACTTTTGATTTTGGTTTCAGTCTGGGGTTCTTGATCTTACTTTCCGACTTGTCATCCTTCTTCTGCTTGGAGAAGTCTTGGACATTTCTCTTTTATGTTAACTTCACATGTTAGGCTCATATCTCATACTACCAGTGAGTTGCTGCATGAATACATCTCTGTCCCCCAGCATGGTGCATCCCACGCTGAAATCTGTGTGAGTCCTGTGGGATAGGAAATCTAGCTGAGCTGAGGAGCAGCTAATGCTGGCAGAAATTCCAGCCCAGCTGGGAGTCCAGGGAAGCTGATGTCCCATGGTCAGAAGTTGACCTTGATGCTTTTCTTAAATTAAGTGCACGTTCACAGTTCCTTTGTATGCAACTCAGATGATTTGTGAACTCAACTTCTGTCAAAGTTAATTCAGTGTTAAAATGTGGAATAGAGTAGACATACTAGAATGCTAAATTGATTATTCTGTAGCCAAATTTTAATAGGAGAGTACAGTCTTGCATTTAAAACTTGACAGGTGCAAGGTTGATGGTTCAAGCCTTCAAGGTTTAGATCAGTAAGTATTTATCACTGGGCAAGTGATTCTCACTGCAGATTTCAATGGCTAATCTGCTGTACTGAGCAGCTGCTCTTCTAGTGTTGAGGTGACCCTGCTTCGGCAGGGGGGTTGGACTAGACGACCCACAGAGGTCCCTTCCAACCCCGAACATTCTGTGATTCTGTGGAGTCCTTCCAGCTCTCACTGTGGTCATACTGAGACTAGTGAATGCTAAACTGTCTGGTGTCTCTGCAGTCAGACTTGCACACCTCTTTTTGCATCCCTCTGCTTTACACACAGGACTGAGTACTCAACATTAGTGTTTTCACTGTGCCACGTGGGCATTTATTCAATTAATACCTTGTAAACCAGGGTTGTGACCTGCTTGTGCATGTTTGCATTTTGCTTTTGGAGCTGTGACCTGGTGCATCTGACTCTTTCCATTTCCAGTCCCTCTCTTGCGTTGCTCCTGAAACCTGATGGTTTTCTGAAAGTCTTGTTTCACCTCTTCCACCTTCCTGCCTGCTGGGATGACCCACTGCTGCTGTAGCACACGGGGCTCCCACTGCACGTGCGTCCTGCTGCCTGTCCTGGCTGGGGAGGCTGACCCAGAGGAGTTTTACGGGGTGGTTGCTTGTGTCTCCGGGAGGAATTCTCCCCTCTATCACCATATGTAGATACATGGGGCTGTAGGCTTCCTTGCCTCTGGAGCATCATGGGCAGTAACACTCTGTGCTCTAGGCCAGCTCCTGTGACGGCTGTTCTGCTGAGCGCAGCCAGCTCTTGCAGAGACCAGTGGAAGACTTCATGGGTTGCCAATTTGGACTCATCTCTGTGGAGATCCCAGTCTCTTCCAGAATCGAATGTCCTTACATATCAGAATAAGGCTGTAGCTCCTGCTGCATTTTCTGGCCTAGACAAGAGCAGTAATGCTTGTACCCTCTGGCTCTGTAGGGATTCTTAGATCCTCACCAGGAGCTCGGTGAATTTGGGAGAAAGACTTCACTGAACTCTTGTTCTGGCCCTAAAAATGCACCTGGCTGGAAGGAAACAGAGATCTGATTTTAAAATCTCTGCTTAGGAATAAATCCCTGCCTTTGAACAGCATGGTGATCACACAGCGCTGCTTCCACGCTGTCTGGAAATGTCACCATGCTGTGGTGCTGTTGGGATGCTCTAGGCTTGCAAAGCGCAGGGGTGTTTTATATAGACAGATAAACAGGGGTTGAAGTGTGATCGTCTGGAAAGGGAGGGCTCTTTGTTTTCTCAGTGTGTCCCACGGGAGACACAAAAGTGTGACTGGCTGTTTTTGTTCTTTCCTTCTGTTCTTGGAGCAGATCTCAAGACAGCAGTACCAAAATGCCCTGATGGCATCCCGGATGGACAAAACACCTCAGTCCTTGGACAGTGAAAACACTAAAATTGAACTGACTCTTACGGAGCTGCATGACGGTTTGCCGGACGAGACAGCAAACCTGCTGAATGAACAGAACTGTGTGAGTCACAACAAGCCCAACCACAGTATGCACAGTGAAGGAGCCATCTAAGAGCTGACTCCCCACAACCCACCCATCCCATCTCCTCAGCAGGACCAGCCCTCGCTCCTTCCTGCCTCCTCCCCGAGTGTGAACACCGTTAGTATGTGCTTGCAACACTGTGCTGCATCCAGTGTTCTGAGACCAAAGACTTGCGTCCGTTCTGGGAGCAGAAGAGGAAGAAACAGGAAGAAAGGAGCAAAGAGCAAGAGAGACTAAAAGCCCCAAGCGTACTTTGGGAATGGTGAGCCACCCTTGAGAACAATGAAAATACTTCTTGCAAAGTAGAATCGCGTTTATTTTTTATCTGTATTTTTGATCCTTGTTGGGTTTTTCCTCCTCAAACACATCTGGAGAAGTTTAAAAGCTCCTCCAGTTATTTTTTCAAGAGAGATCATGTTTTTAAAAAGTATTTTGCAGAGTTTTAAATTGTTTTTGTCCCTCCTGAACCTCAGATGGGCTCTGTCGTGGTTTTGTGAATTGGCTCCAATGTCCTTAGGCCTCTTGTCACCCCTTTCTGGTCCTTTTTGTTGCCCTGTTGAAGAATTTAGTAACTGGTACTTGTATGTTATTTGTGTTCTAAGAACGAGCAAGCTTCAAGGAATCTCTGGTTTCAGCCACCTGGAAGGCCCAGGGATGAGTATTATTACATTCTTCCAGTTAAGTTTCAGGGAAGGAGTGGTTACCTTGGTATTCAATGATCTCTGAGATCTTTGTAAAACAGTTTCTTTGTAAAACAGGCAAAAGCGTTGTTACACTTATAGTTTTGTAACCTCCAAAAACTTTGTGTATGTTGAAGGTGATATGAGGGGGGGAAGGAGTTAAATAGCAAAACTGCAGTCTCGTGAAATGAAAGCCGGCCATAATGTTCCATAGTGAAGTAACTGGGTGATTGTTCATTGATGTTTCTGATGATTGCGTGGTGAAGTAATGTGCACGCCCCAAAATGACCACCTTTTAAGCACCCAACGTGCTGTAGCGGTCTGCGCACCATTACCTTGGCCAGAGCAGATGTGCAGCCTTTGCTTAATAACAGAGAACATCAGTCCCCATCCCCTCCTCAGTCTCTAGTGTTAACACAAAAGATGCTGCTACAGGTGCGCCCAAAGGACATCCTCCAGGTGACAGTAAACCTCTGCCAGTGCAAGGATGGGCTCTGCTGAGGAGTCGGGACCATCCTCTCCTCTCCAAGAACCGACAAAACTTTCCAGACGCGAGTGTATTGCACTTCAGGGATTCGGAGAGGTTCATTTCCAGGCTGTTCCCAGCCACATTCCTTCCTTTGAGTGGATTTAGTGCGTTTTCTTCTCTCTTGCCCCTTTTAACGGCCATTTTAGGGATTACCATGGTAGCAGAGCAGAAAGCCTCCCACCCAGCTGCCACTAGTGCTGGGCAGCAGCAATCAATTCCTCCAGCCCAAAAACCCGTATGCAGACTGGGTGCAAGCAAGAGGCACCCCGTGGCAGTTGTGCATCACACATTCCCCACTCCCACAGATGGAGTCTAACTCCTCAAATGAAAAAAGAGTTGCCCCCCGCCCCGATACCCTCCCGTTCCAGCGCTGTCTCAAACAAAATGTGAACGTTGCCCTCGGTATCTGGAGTGATTAATAAATCCGGCATTGCGGTTCTCTGTTTCAAGACCCTTCCGTGGCCCCTGGCTATGTAGCATCTCCCTTCCTTTCTTTATACCCAGAGAATCTCATCTGACCCTCAGAGAAGCCCCCAGCCCCAGATGCAACTGCCAGAGCTCTCTGTGCCTGCACGCCCGCCCTGTCTCTCCTGCTGGCAGGCTGGGGAAGGCGCTCGCCGCGTTCCCACCGTCTGTGCTGGTGAACGGTGGCTGGAGAGGGGCAATGGTTTGCTGCAGGGTCTCCCCGCAGGGAACAGGAGCGCGTGGCATCGGAGCCGACTGGGTCTGCGTGCGTGTCTTCCCTGGAGCCACCCATGAGGGTGAAGTCCCCACAAGCAGGCACAGAAATTGCACAGGACCTGACTCGTGCACCCGGTGAGGAGGACACGGGGCCCCCAAAACCTCATTCTCACATTTAGCTTTTCATTTACTTTTTTTGAGTCCCATCCAAAAGCGTTTCCTTAGTCTCCATCCTCGCTCTGCTGCACACCAGCCCACCACCGCCGACAGCCCACGGCTCAGCACCGGCACGGGCTGCCCCGGAGAGCTGCCCACATCGCCCCTTTCTCGCCAAGCAAAATGTTGAGATGTTACAGCGTTTGTCCTCGGCGAGGGACTCGCCTCGCCGGTTTTTATCTAGCGTTGCTGAATGTAAAAGTTTGTCGGAAGCGTTTGCCTCGGTGGTGAACCTGAGATGCAGTATCCGTTGTGTCAAACCTGCCGAGGGAGGGGAGGCTCAAGTCAAGGCAGCTCGCTCTCTGGGACGAGGTTGCTCACTGGATCTGACTTCTGCTTCTTATGGCAGGGTATGGATTTGTTTGAGTGTCTGTTTATCTTTAAAAAAAAAAAAAAAGAAAAGGCAAAAAAAAAAAGCCAATTTTTCTGACCAAAGCCATGTGATCCCAAAGCAAATACCTCCTGCTTCTGCCCATGCTGCACTGTTCCAAAATTTGCAGGCGATTTTTTTGCATGACTGTTTCTCAGCATTTGTATGGATCCACTAATGGAAAGTGAAATAATTTCCATAAAAATAGTTGATGATAGATGTGTTTCATATGGAAAATATGTACCTGACCCGGAGGGGTTAGGAGCTGCTACTGCTAATTAGCTTGAAGAGCAAAGCATGGTCCTCTGCCCAGAGGGGAAATAATCCAGTCTCCCTGTTCTCAGGGTATTTACAGTTTTACTGTTTAACAAATGCGAGGGGTTCCCAGCCCTCGGGGTGGGAGCCGTCACCAGCAGAGGAGCCCCGTGCCCAGCTCGGGATCGCTTCTGAGCCTCTGGACGGCATTGGCCGGTGCCGGGGCTCAGCTCTCCCGACTGCAACGGAGATGCGTGGCGTCTGAGCCCGTGCCCTCGCAGGGGGTGTCCGGTCCTGCCAGAGCAGGTCTGCTTCCCCTGCCTGCGCTCGGCTGGGCTCGGGTGCTGTGCCGCAGCGCCTACGGGCGGGTGGCAGGGCTGCCGCTGCGGCGCGGGGCACCGGCCCGGTGGCTTTGGGAATCGCTGGACTCGACCTCAGACCTCGGCAAGGCTTTGACTCGTAGAAAGGATACTGCATCTTCCTGTGTCAGCTCCTACTGCTGCCTTTGCTCCCCTTGTCCGCCTGCCTCTGGGCGCCGGCGGAGGGGCGGCCGATGGCCTGGTGGCCGGGGGAGGCTGGGAGGGCATCTAGCCATGGTTTCTACTGTCAATACAATTTTGCACAAGAGTTCTTTGAAGTGAGGTTTTCAACACTAATATCTTAAATGCACAACTGTGAATTATAACTTTTACACTCCTGTTGGTTGAATTTCCTTTAAATGAAATGAACCTGAATCTGTTGTAACTATGATTTTTTTTTTTTTTTAATTCTGTGTATTGCCAAATCTTTGTAAAGAGTGAAGTGATGTCCTTGCTTTCCAATGAGAAACTTTCTCCAAACGAGACTGACTCTGGTGACGTGGAAATCATACGAAGCACTCCAGTTCTGAGTGGAGAAGGGCTCAGGGTGGGCTCAGTAAACCAACCTCAGCCTCTCTGCAGACCCCAAGCTCAGACCCTCCAGAGTTTACAAAGTGCTTGTCGCTTTATTCCCAGCTTGTCCGCTCCCTGAATTCCCTCTGCAGCTGAAGGCCGATGCCCCGGAGGAGCTCAGGAGGGGGTGTCCCGCCGAGGGACGAGGGATGCTGGCTGGGGGTCCGAGCCGGCCGGGAGCAGGGGCCCCGAGGCTGGCGTGGCAGGACGAGGTGCTTTCCCCTACCCAGCTGCAGCAGCAGGGCGAGCTCCGCGGGGCAGCTCCTTCCACTGCTCCCCACTTCTGCTCAGAGCCTGTCGTGGTGTGTAGTTCGCTCTCACGCTCCCTTTGCCCCCACGCACGCTCCTGCTGCGGGCTGAGCAGGACTGGGACGATGCCGAGACCTGTGCGGGGTGGTGCTGGCTGCTCAGGGCTTGCAGTTCTTGGGCCCCGCTGGAAGAGGGGCCAGCCACTCATTCACGCTGTGCTCGCTGTTCTGTTCCTCCTCTCTTCTCCTGGACTTACTCCCCTTTTCCTCACCGCAGGGTTATTTTTTTTGTTGTTGTTGTTGTTTTTCAGCTTTTCTTTAAGTGCCTTTTTGTGCGGGTGGAGCTGGCAGGAGTAGGAGTCTCAGGACTTGGCCCTCTGCACTCGCCTCGGACCTGGAGAAAGCTCAGGGGGAGCAGGGCGAGTTGCCCATGATGGCCCACGGATGTCACCCGTCGTTGCTCCTCAGCCCGCAGGGCCCAGCTCAGATGAGGGTGAGAATTTGGCAGTGGTGGTGCCAGGCTCTGGCTCAGGTCAGCTAAAAGAGAACCAAAGCGGTAGCCTTGCGCGAGGGGCTGCGTGGGCAGTGGTGGTGCTTCCTGTGATCTCTGCGGAGCTCAGGCGGGGGGCAGGCAGCAGAGCAGCGCTGTCTCCTCACCAGCATCCTGTGTAAGTATCCCAGGTGGTGGAGAGCACGGCCGCGTTCTCCAGGACCCCTCAGAACGTGCATCGTCCTTGTGCTGAAATACGCTATCGATAGAAATCACTCCCATGTGAAAGATGTACCATATTTTATATGATACCTAATACACACATGTGTGGTTTTAAAACTAGTACCTGTGTACCAGTTGTCAAGTTATCCAGTGTCTGGATTACCAGTAGCAACCCCGGGGCGGGGGGGAAGGGAAGGCTGCTGCAGGGGGCACCTCGTGTTGTGCCGCTAACGTGAAGCTTCATCCCAAAGGTGTCCGACCAGCGTTGAGGGGCTCCTGCTTTCGTGCTGCGCGCTGCCGTGTGCAAAGCTGGCGCGAAGCAGAAGCCCAGCACGCGCTGAAGGGCTCGGGGCGATACGGACCGGGGCTTGCTGCCTGCCCCGCTGCCTGGCTCTGCGCTCGGGCTCTAAATAGACCCAAAGAAGTACCTGGTCCTTGGATACCGAGGGTTGGTTGGGCCCAGCAGCGAAAGGACGAGCTTAACTAACATGATCGAAAGCCGGGCGTCTTTTCATGGTGCAGAGGAGAGAGCAGCCTTCATCCTGACTTGGCCAGTGGAGAGGACAAGCTCTACACTCCAAGCTGGGCCAGCAAGCCACCCTCGCCCCTGCTCTGTTGTTGTGCTTGGTCCATCGGTTGCAGGTCTCTGGTCGGTGCGGTCTCTGTGGTGATACTGGCCTCAGTGCCATACGTCCGCAGCATGGGGCACTGGGAGACATCCATGGCTTCCCCCAGAGCTCCCTGGACAGTCCTGCCTGGTGTCCTGCTCTTGTCTGGAGCCTGCCTTCATGCGGGGTTATGTTCCTCCACCGTTGGTTTCATGGTCACATCCCGAGGCCGTGTCCAGGCGAGGGGACGCTGTCGCTGTGGGTCCAAGGTGAGCAGGCTGAGCTTTCAGTTTGGTTGTGTGTATTTGCTTTCCATTAGAAGCTGGATGCTGAACCTGGGGAGGCCGGAGCATTCCCGGGATGCCAGGTTATCCCAGTGCCCTTCCCTGAGCTGCAGGGATGGGAAGGGGGGGCTGGGAGGCTGCCTCAAGCCTGTAGCATGGTACAGGTGGTGGAGGGAGGTGTTTCGCAGTTCGGTAGCGCTGAGCTCGGTCAAAGTGACCTCTTGTGGTTCTCGTTATCCTGAGGTCAGGCTCTATAGCGGTTCTGCATCTTGGAAATACGGTACTCAAAGCTGCTGGTCTTCCGTCTCCATCTGAAAAGCATCCTTCTGCTCACTTGTGAGGTTTCTCCTTCGGGCCCTGTTTTCCTCTGAGCAGGGCTGATCGCTGGGAGCGTGCAGAGGATGGTGCCCAGCTGCTCTCGCCCCTCCAGCGCAGATCTCTGGCTAACGAAGTGCTTGATGTTCAGTCCTCCCCCAGCAGCAGAGCTCTGGCCGTTCCCGGCAGACGCTGCCCGTGGTGGGGCCGGGCTGGAGGTTTGTCAGCCAAGCAGGCGGCTGAAACACGCAGAGGCTGCGGGCGGCCACAGTGCTCTGGAGCTGGGTCTGACCTCTCTGGCGTGGGCTCCTGGAAGCCGACAGCAGGGTTTGCCGCGGCGGGAGGGCTCGTCCCCGCATGTAGTTCTTGGTGGAGCAGTCTAGCATCCCATTGCGGCTGTTTGGAGACGGCAGAACTTTATAAAAGGAGGTGGGTTTTTTTTTTTATCCTCTGGGCATTACTGTTGTACCAAATCCTTCTAAATTCAAGTGAGAAACTTGTAGGTGTCAGATGAGTAGCCTGGATCATAGGCTGGAAGTGTCAATACCGAACGCACGCCTTCTGGGTTCGCCTGGAGATCCGTGTGGGAGGGTGGAGGGGACTCCCGGTCAGCTCCTCTGTCCGCAGAAGTGACAGACTGGCCAGGCCTAGATCAGCCCTAGTGTCATCCCTGCTGCAAAGTCTCAGGTCCCAGCAGGCTGGGCTGGGCTGGCCGGCAGGTTTTTACCCAGGGCACGTGCTCTGTCCTGCCAGGCACTTGGCAGCGCGGCTTTCTGCGGCCGCTGCTCTTGCGTCAGCCACAGCCGTTCCTCCGCTCTGCTCGCTGTGGTTTGGCTGAGTGTTCAGGGAGGCAAGAGGAGGAGGTGCAGCAGTCAGGGATGGGCAACGCTGCGGCCATCCTGTCTTCGTTCCTCACACCAAGGGCAGGAGATGCTGCTCGAGGGACTCTGCCTTCCTTGCAGACCACGTGGAATTTGGACAGTGGAAACCCACCAGGACCCCAGCACCAGTGCTCCGGTCCCGTTGGATCCACGTTTTCCCGCACACGAGGGTGGCTGGTGAGCGGCTTGGGGTCGGGCCCTGCTGCTGGACCTCAGAGCTCTTGGCTGTCTTGGAGCTGCAGAGCCAGCCTCGAGACCTGAGTCACGGGGCAGATGCCTGGATGCCAAACACGTCGAATCCACACACCCAGACGCTGGGGAAGCGTTCCTGGAAGCCGCGAGTGACTGGTGCTCGGCAGCTGGGGGTCTCGCACCGAACCGTTCTGCTGCGGTTGGGTCCCTCCTGGCTGCCTCGAGCCTCCCCCGGCCGCTGCCGGCTCGGCCTCGGCACCCTGTGCTCCGCAGCGTGGCAGCTCTCCCTCCGCAGCGCCTGTCCCCGGCTGTCCGACCCCGCTCAGCCGCTCCAGCCGGCTCTGCCCGCTGTCTGTCCTGCCATCGTACGTGGTCTTTGCAAGTTGTATCATATTGTACATGACTTCGGGTTTCCCGAGTTGTAGTGTTCTGGCTACGCTGTTTCCCTGTGTGTACATAACCCCCAACACGCACAACTGAACTCCTGAATGAAGTGTATACATTTCATATACTGATTGTCATACGAATGAATTTTATAATTATTCCAATTTTGTTGTAGATTTCCAATCTTTCCTATTTATTTTGTACCAGATTTATTTGTATATTTTGTGATTTTGTTTAAAAGCATTTTGTTTATTTCTGTTCTTTTTAGATAAATGATGAATGATGATTTTTTTTTTTCTGTTGAACATTTCAGTTTATGTATTTTTCCCTTCTCCACACTCTCCCCCTCGTTTCCAAGGGCTGGATTTTGGCATGTGGGTGGTGGGGCTGATGTTGGTGATCCCGGACCCAGATCTCTGCTGCTGGCACAGCAGCAGCCTTTAATCTCCACTCCAGCTGACAAGAGCCACGGAGAGGACGGATCCTGTTCCCCTTAGAGCCAGGTCTTGCTTTTCACTTTGTGGTGCGTCTGGGTCCGTAAGTCCTCAAGCTGGGAAGGGCTGGCCTGGTGGTTTTGCTGACCGGGATCTGGGAAGCTGGTGGCAATAGCAAGCAAGACTTTCTCTTTCTGAAGTTCCCTCAAGGGCGAGGGCCTTTTCTTCCACTAATAAAACCCCCTTATTTACAGCCTGATGTCCGTACATCATGTCTGGATGTCTGTCTGGAAGCGTAGATGCTGTCGGGCTGTCTGTCCATAGCGCGCATTCCTGCGTGGCTGGGGGTCTCCAGGGAGGGACGTGGCTGATGGCGACGGTGGCTCTGTTTGAAGGGAGCCACGGGGGGAGCGAGTCAGCCCGTCCCCTGGTCCGGTGCCACTGCCTGCTCCCCGGGTGCTGGGATGGCGGCAGCAGAGCTGTGCGGAGCCGGCAGTGACAGAGGTGTGTTTCAGAGCAGGAGAACGAGCCCCTGTGCCGTCCCCTGCCCAGCATCACTTCCAGCTCCACGCTGGCAGGGTTATGGCCGACCTGTCCCTGTGCACCAAGTACAGCCCTGCTGCGCACCCGCGTTGTGCTTCTGCTGTCCCTTGAGCCCTGTCCTCCTCGCAGCCATTTCGCCCTGCTGCTCTCCCTGCCCTTGGCTTTCTTCTGCACTTAGCTCTCCCTGTGCTGTGGCAGTGGGGACAGCAGCAGTGCCCAAAGTGAAGGCCACTGCATGGTGGGCTTTGGGGGCTCCAGCAGCAGCACCCAGCTGCCCTCCCTGTGTGGCTGGGCCCCAGCACCAGAGGCTGGGTCTCGTGTTCTGTGTGAGCCACGGCTAAGCCAACCTTTGTACCTACAGGTCCTGGTAGACCCTTCACCCCTGATGCTGCTGCAGCATCACTCACAGGGCCTGGCCAGCAGGGCTGGTGGAGCTGGACTGGCCACATTGCCTGGTCAATGTACACTGTGGGTGGCCGGGCTTCGGGTGCCAAGGCTGCTTGGCGATGGGCACAGGGCTTTGCAGCCGCCAGTCCGTACTGGGGTTGTGCTCCAGCTGCAGCAGACCCTCTCTCCGCTGAACCAGGCGATAGTGTGGTGGAAGTGGAGCCTGCAGGGCTGTGACTAAGGGCAGCACGAGCCCTGGGCTCCTGTCCCCGGCAGAGTTTGCTGGCTGCAGCTGCTGTGAGCCTCTCCATCCCCGTGGAGCAGTGAGGGTGGGTGTGTGGGGCTGGAGAAGGTGGCAGGAATCAGAACACAGGTGGGCAGGAGCAACAGGACAAGGGGCAATGGGCACAAACTGAAGCACAGGAAGTTCTGCCTGAACATGAGGAAGAACTTCTTCCCTCTGAGGGTGACGGAGCACTGGAACAGGCTGCCCAGGGAGGCTGTGGAGTCTCCTTCTCTGGAGATATTCAAGACCCGCCTGGACAAGGTTTTCTACAGCCTACTGTAGGTGACCCTGCTTCGGCAGGAGGGTTGGACAGATGACCCACAGAGGTCCCTTCCAACCCCTACCATTCTGTGATTCTGTGCTTGCCACAGGGGACATTGCGGATGGTGGGCAGGGCAGCAGGCTGCTCACCGTGGCTTTTCCTGGGGCTCTGCAGAGCTGGCTGGGGACAGGTACCACTGGGCCACCAGCTCCCAGTGCTGCCAGAGGTGCAGGCAGCTGCCTGCCAACAGTGCGGGCTGGAAAACACTGCCAGCTGTGGGGAGAGGCTTCGTCCTGGTTCTCGGTGGTTTCTTACCGCACCACCACAACGGAGCCAGTGCAGGGTGGAGAGTGGCGCAAGGCTGAGAAGCACCCATGTGTCCATCAGGCTCTGCCTCCTGCCACTTTCCCACCGTCAAGTGAGGGTCAAATACTTTCCGTTGCTCCAGCCTTGGAGAGGCTTCTCCCCATCAAAGTCTGAAATAGCCCTGGGCTGGGAGTGAGCTATTTGTGGCGACCGGTTAGGAAGGAGGAATGCACGGAGCTCCCCAGACCGCCCTTCCCGCAACCACATGCCCGTCCCAGCTGCTGAGCTAAAGCTTAAAAAATTCAAGTGGCTATACTTGGAGAAACGAGGTTTAAACATAGCAAAGCCCAGCGTGGCCTTTAGTGAAGGGCTCAGGACCAGCTCCCCAAAGCCCCTCCTGCGGCTGCAGGTATGCGGTTAGCTGCTCTCCAGACCCCAAAGCCAAGTGGTCAGGGACGCAGCGCTGGGTTTGGGGCCCTCAGCAGTCCCCAAAGTGTCGGCTGGTGATTGTTGGCCACCATCTATGGCCATTGAGTTGCTTTCCAGTGCCCTGAGTACCCGCCTGTGGGAGCCTTCCTGGCTCCGGTTTGGCTGCTGCAAGGGGTTCGTTTCTAGGCCCGGGCAGAGCACAGCAGTCTCCTGTCCCCACCTCGGCCAGGCACCAGGTACAAGCAGCCTGGGTACTGGGTTTTTCCCCTCCATTTAACCAGGCTTGCAGCTCCTGGTGAGCGTGGGCCATGCTGTGCAGCCAGTGCCACCCTGGGCACGGGTCACTCATGGTGGACAACAGCCCTGAAAGGCGCAGGGCTGGAGGCAGTGGTTGGGGGTGGTGGTATGGTGTTGCCCTTCCAGCCACGGAAAAGAACCCCCTCTTTCTGAATCCATCCACCCCCCCCCCTTCCTGGCCACCTGCCCCAGGGCCCAGCCAAGCCCTTAAACCCCGACCCACAGCCGCTGCTGGACAGTGCTTCACACAACCCCTTCCTGGAGATGCTTTCCCTCTTCCTCAGCCACCCGTCCCACTGGAACCCCTGCCCCAGACCCGTCCCGGCTCTCCCTGCCACCCCCAGCACAGCCCTCATCACCTCCTCGACGCACCACACTGCACCAGGCACTTCTTAGAAACATCGTTTATTGACTTGAACAACTGCCACTACAGAGGCAGCGGCTCCTGCTCAGATGGTGGTGGTGGTGTGTGGGGTTTTTCTTTTTTTTTAATGTTCTCCTAAGGTACTTTAAAAATGGGGGGGGGGGGGGGGGGGGGGGGGGGGGGGGGGGGGTGAAGATTTAATGAGTTTATGGTACTGAAACAACAGTTGAATTCATTACAAGAGGGCCCTCACAGGGCTGTGCTGCCCAGCTTCACGTTGGCCCCAGGTGGGCTGTCAGGCCCCCTTGCCCATCCCCGCGGGGCAGCCTGCGGCCATCACCCTCCTCGCCCGGGGACGCAGCCCTGCCCACCGCAACCTGCCATGAGGCTCCGCTTCCTCCGTGCCCGGCCGAAGCCCCAGGCGGCCGCCAGCCAGACTGGTGTTCCCGGCTCCCGCCGCGGGGCTGGCTCTGGGGCACCTGCTCTTCCCTGGTTTAGGGCAGACACACATGGCCTGCAGCACCCTGGAGCATCGGGCCCTTTCACTCCAGGTGGTGGCTGGGTTTGTCTTTGGGATGCTTCACTTTCTTAAAGCCGAGCGGACAGAAAGGTCAGTAACAGGCAGTGGGAAAACAAACCAAGTAACGTAACGCTAAAGCAGCAGCTTCCGGCTCCCTGGGTTAGTATTTACTGCTGTGACTACGGGAGCTGGGAACACAGAGTGCGGCTCAGCTGTCTGAGATGTGTTGGGAATCATGCGTCACATGCCGATGATGAAAGAGCGCTCTGGAACACCGGGAGAGGGTAACAAGTGTCTACGAGCCAAAACGTGTACAGCTGCAGATGGGCTGGAATCCCACCGCCATCCCTGACGGCCGGAGGAGTCGAACCGCTTACAGAGAGAAACTCACGCCAAGCAGAGGGTAAAGCGAGGGCTGGGAGCCACAGCAGCACCCTTGGCTCACACGGGGAGTGCGGGCTGGAACCCAGAAGTAGAGGGTTCGGGGCAGCAGCCCAGTGGGCAGCAGGATTTAGATCATGTTGTCTCCTGCAGGGCCCAGCGCATCCCTTCCTTCTCCACAGCGAAGGTAACAAATGGCAAAAACCGTTCACAGGACGCCATTCACACGGACACCGAATGGAACACACCACGGGAAAGGGAGGGACGTGCAGCACCCCTCAGCGTAACGGGAGCAGCAGGACAGCACAGGCGGGCACTCCGGTCTGAAAGCACCACCCAGGCAGAATCCATCAGCTTTTTGAACCGTCTGCAAAACTGAAAACAAGGGTCTCCTCCTAATTAGTGTTAATCTGTAAAAGGTTTCCGGACACTTTGAAAATGTGCCTTCGCAAGAATCTCACCCCCCCAACCCATCACCCCAAGGGCCCCAACAAAGGAATCCGCTCCTGAGCACTGCTAGAGTCACGGTTTGTCTTCAGAGATGCTTTGCTTTTTCCTTCTTATTCCTCTTCTTCTTCCTCCTCTTCTTCCTCCTCTTCCTCATCGTCGTCTTCATCGTGGCAATGTGTGATTTCCTGAGGTGCCTGGGGGAAGAGGTTGGGAGGTTTGATCTCACTGATGGAGCGGGTCAGCTGATGCCGCTTGTAGTCAGAATCTTTAAAATCCACCGAGGTGCGATTGCGCGTGGCCATCGGCGACTCCTTCTCATTGATGTCGACGTGCGTGTGCTCCACCGTGGACTCGTGTGGCATCTACAGGTGCGAGAGAGAGAGAGGAGATGGCGAGGGCTGTCCCAGCCCCCGGGCACCTCCCTAGGACGCGTGGAGAGCAAACCCCAGAACGTGGCCCTTTGGCCTGCCGTGCATCAAAGGCCACCCAGCCTTCCAAGGTGCCATCCCCGGTGCTTGCGGCTCGTGGAGGTGTTAACGAACACACACGCAGGCACCTTTGGGACCCCTGCCCGCCTCCCCGGGGTCTGCGGCTCACCAGGACGTGGGCGGCTCTGAAGAGGTAGCTGAAGGGGTAGTAGAGGAGGTTGATGAAGGAGGCTGCATAGAGATCGGCATAGCGCATCACCTGGCTGGCAAACAGGGTCTGCCGAGAGCCGCTGCGGAAGAGGCTCCCCATCATCCCGTAGCACATGTCCATGTCATGGGTCACTTTCTGCAAGCAAAGGGCAGGTCAGGTCCCGGGCTGGGCCGGCAGCAGCGCGGAGCCACGGCAACGCCGAAGCGGAGCGCACCGAGGGCGGGGGCTACATGAGACCTGCAAGGATCTCCAGCATGGCTTTTTGCGCTCGTATCCTGCAGCGCCGGAGCACAGCCAGGCCCCAGCTAACCCAGGGAGGGAAAGGCAGCAGCAGGCTCAGGGCCAGCGCCGGCCCCAGGCTGGCACCCCAGGGCTGGCCGAACCGGGGGGTACGGCCCCTCCCAGCCCGTGTGAGCCAGCACCCAGTTCCGCAGCGGCGAGCGCAGCGCTGTTGTGTGCGTGAGGAAGGAGACCCTGTTCCAGACCAGGCTGCCTTTCAGGAGTGCCAGTGACACCAGTGAGCTGAGAAGCTCCTCCGTTTGCGCCCGCAAAGACACAGCGGCTTTGCCAAGCCTGCCGAGCCCACCCAAAGGCAGAGCGAAGCATTTCAGGGCTGAGCAGTGGGGCCGGGTTCTCAAGCCCTTTGGGATCCAGAAGGATGGAAAGGGATTTTTACGGTTGGTACCTTAATACGTCTCTGGATGGAGCTGATGTCAGGGCGTTCATTGCTGCTACTGTCCAGATGCCTAGTTACAGGCGAGAAGGTAAATACACGGTGTGAAAAGCCTTTCAGAACCAGACGCTGTGGGATGGGGGCTCGGGGGAGGGAGGCTGGTCTGGAGGGGAAGGGTGGTCTCGTGGGCTGAGCCCAGGCCTGAGGCAAAGCTCCGGCAGCAGTGCCGCTATCCCAACCCCAAGGTTTCGTCAGAGCCACTCGTTAGCTGTCGCTAGGCTGGGAGAAGCAGCAGGAAAGTTGTCACTGTTTGAACACTCACTTGTATAGCTCAGCCAAGAAAATGTCGAGACTCTGCAGCTCTTCAAAAAGGGCTGGAAAATCCAGAAAAGAAACGGGAAGAAGGGTAAGTTTAAACTGTTGAAATGACAAGGATTTGAAAGCAAACCCACCATCCTGCCCGCTCCCCTTGCATGGCGGTGGAGGGGCATCCCGGAGCATGGCATCTCACGGCCACTGTGCCAGGAGGGGGTTCAGTCACACTGTGAGCCACTGGCAGAGCTTTGGGCTTGCTTTCTGGTTGCCCCTTTTGTTTTTGAGGTGGAGCCTTCGCAGCCCTCACCAAAACCTTCCAAGCAGCCATGGGGCAGCCTGCATAACCCCCAGACCTATTTACACACCAAAGGGCAAACCTGGGAGCAAAGCAGTAGCGCCCTGGGGTGGGGAACACACAGCCCTTTGGCAGCAGAGGGAGCAGGAGGGAGCAGGAGGAAGCGGCTGGTGAGCAGGGACTCTCTGCAGATGGGAGAGCAGCCACGGCTCAGGCATTGCTGGACAAACAACCCAGGTGTCTTGTCACATACTTTTTACCAGAGAAGCCACAGCTCCGTACGGGCAGAGGGAGAGGAGTTTCTGTGGCAGGGTTGTGGATGAGGAACAACGCAACCCCACCCAGCTGCAGCTTCTCCCCCGGCCAAGTCAGTGCTGGCTGACCACGCGCAAGCGGCCTGGGACCCCGAGGCCAACCCTTGGAGAGCTGCCCCAGCTCCTGCCACCAACAGCCAGGCCCAGGGAGAAAGGGCCGAAAGCAGAAGTGGCAAGCCAGGGTGACCTCTCCCCTGCACCCCTGCGCCCTGGCGATCTCAGGGGTGCAGCACCAGGTGAGTAAGAGCAAAGCCTGGCCTGGGGTTTGTCCAGCTGCTGACCGCTTTTGTCTGTCCAGACGTGCAGCTCCTGCGCCAGCTCGGGGATCACCAGGAAGGTCCTCCAACCCTGGCGCTTCTTGGATTTGAGGATGTCTCCAAAGATATGGTCTCCAATGTACAAGATATCCTTCCCTTTGGCCCCCAGCAGGTCACAGACTGTGTCCGAGGAGCCTGAGAGAAGAACAGCATGGCTCAGAACACAAAGCCAAAAGGAAACGTGTGGCTCACTTCAGAGGGCCCAGGGCAGGGATGGAGCGGGTGCATTTTCCTCCCAGAAATCCCCACTGCTAAACGCAGCACCGCTGCTTGGCCACGGCAGCACAGGGCACTGCCCGCCCACCTGGGAGCTCACCCGGGGGCAGCTTTGCCCCCACACCCCCTCCATGAACGGCAGCAGCAGAGGGGCTGTGCTGCCTCCCACCCACGTGAGAGTAACGGAGCCCCAGATGTCACGGCCAGCCCTGTATATCCACCCGCTGCCCCTCCCGGGTGCAGGGAACCCTTCGAGCGCAGTCACGCCGGTGGCAGCACCGTAAGGATAGCTGGGAATGTTGCACTGGGCTAGCAGCAGCTCCCCCTTCCCAAGCCCCGCAGCGACATTTCCCAGGCCGTCCCCGGCAAGGAAGAGCAGGGAGTTTGAGGAGGAACAGGTCCATTTCTTCCCCACGCTGGGCAGCAATGATGATGGAGAGCTTCTGGCGCAGGGTGCAGAGGGCACAAGACAACGTGTGTGGGGAAACACGACCCTGCCCAGCGCCTGGCACACATCCTCTCACAGCCGGAGTGGATGAAGACCACGAGGGCACATCAGAGCCACTCCACAGGCCAAGAAGGGTTCTTGCCTCACCTCCTGAGTACACGATGCCGTGCTGCAGTGGGCCTGTGTAGGTACCGATCTTCAGCTTCCCGGTCACCTGAGGAAGGAGACACCGCGTTAGTATAGACAGCTGACGGTCTGGATCCTTTCCATCCCACTAGTACTTCATTCTTTGTCTCTCTCTTCCTCCCAGGCAGCCTAGAGGTGGCTTTCCACATTCTTTTCCTATTGCCACCAGTGGTACGTTAGGGAAGCCAGCAAAGCCTCGAGCTCTGCTGTGCCCCAGGTGATGGGGTAGCTCAGGAATCACTAAGAGGAGAAGCCAGCCCATCACCTCTGAGACAGGTCCTGTCTAAACACTCTGCTGCCCATTGCCACTGAGACATGCACGAGCCCTTCCAGCCACAGAGGTACCCCCCACGTGCCACTCACCGTGTCCACCTGCCGCAACACAGTGCCTTCCCCAAAGAAGAGAGGTTTTCGCGCGTCCACCAGGATCAGGTCGAAGTAGGACTGCCATGGCCGATGGGCACTCCCAGGCTGTGGAGGCACAAACAAGGCCCAAAATCAGGCACAACACGATCAGCCACAGGGAGTTTAGCTGGAGTGTCACTGCCCACAGCCATAACCTTGTGACGCTGCCGGTCCATCAAAATCCCCGAGCTCGTGCCTACTGTGGTACGATGCTGGGTTGCCAGTGCCATCTCCTAAAGCACTCCCCTTTCGCAGCAAGCCCACCCCAACCCAGCCTTGGAGCAAGGACTGGGGACGTGGTGTGAGACAGGGGAGCTGCACGCAACATCCACACCACAGCACAGCTGCCGTGTAAAGGGATGCTGTAAACGACACCGCTCCTCTGTTCCTGAAGGTGACGTCCTGCACGGATCCAGACACGAGCGATGTCACGGCTTCAGCCTTACAAGGCCACATTGGCACGTTTGGCAGGAGTGGGAAAACGCCGGGATTCTGTGCCACCGAGCGCGGCCCCGAACCACAGCCCTGCCTGAAGGCCACCGGGCATTCACGAGCCCTCTCTGTTCCATGCTTTCACTCTTTCGGAAATCAAGACCACAGCAAGGAGTTTTTTGAGCTATCAGCTGCGGTGATTTTCCATGTTCTGAAAATGTCTCCCTTGGCCGTCTTCTACCTTGAGAGTTCAGTGTGAAAGCACATCTTTCGAGCGTGAGATAGGCTCCCACAGGGAGACTAAGAAAGCAGCATAAATTCAGCTTGTAAGCCTCTCTCCAGAAGTTGCAGGGCTAAATTTTGACCTCAGAAAACCAGAAAAAGCACGACTAAAACTTCTGAAGTTACCACAGTCAAGGCACAAGCAGCCATACATGTTTCCGTTGTCTTATAAAACTCTCTCCATCGAGGTTTTTTTTTTTTTCAACTACGTCTAAAATACTGTGCAAGATTTCAAATAAACCTGGCTGCAAAATGCCACAGTTAAAATGTGTTATCAGTACAATAATGTTATTGTTAACACAGATTATTGTTTGAGACCAGATGATGCCTCTTTTCTCTTGTTATATTGAATTTGCTTTGCTCCCATTCAAATAGGACACAAAACAGCAAGTGTATTTTAACCAGATTAAAGCAACTAATCCCATGCAGCCGACGAAGCAGGATTAAAATGCTTTCCAGCTACACAGATAATTAGGCACATCAGCTCCTACTGGAACTGCAGCCTAGAAATCACGTACCTTTGGTCCGTGTGGAAAGTCAAACAAGTAAGTCATAATTTTCTGAAAGACGGAAAGAAAGTATTCAAAGATGTGTTTTTAAACATATATTTATGTACTTTATAAAAGCATATTTTTCTGGTTTTATCTTTTCGTGTTACAGAACTTTATTTTCAGGATTTACAGGAAAGCCAGCATAAGATTTGGAGACAAAATGAATGGATGGAATTTACAGTAACAGGAATTAAAACAGTAATTTTTATAATCAAAGAACACATTTGCCTCAGGAATGTGCACCCTGCTTCAGATATGTCCTGCAACACTTTAAACTGGCACATGAATCTTTGGATTAGCAGTGTTGCAACACCCTGACATTCACCTGGAGTTGAAGTAACTGCGTTTAATCCTGCAGTACAGCAGACAGCCCTTTCTGGCTCTTAGACCTCTCTAAGACCACGGCCTTGGTGACCTCTATGTACTAAGAACTACCTCACCTGAAAGGAAAGTTCTGCATTTTAAAGTATTTCAGCATTTTCTGCTGAAATGTAAAATGAGTATCACTTTCTCTTTTAATTGCTGAGGAACTGAGTGAGGCACAGAAGGATTTAAGCCAGGCCCATACTAGGTCAGCAGCAGAACCAGGACTATAAAAGATGACTCAAGACCTAACCTGCATTCACCCCTAAACCACCCTACACCTAGCTTAGAAAGCACCTGATTCTCCACCAGGAGATGTCCTACCAAAGCCCATACAAATGAATGGCTGGCTTTTGCTTACTCCATTATCTACCAACACAACAATACAAGCAGTGCTTACGTCTGTGTATTTATAGTCGCTGTTTGTGACGAGAAACACCTTCCCAACTTCATTCATGCGGCTGAGCAGCAGCGGCAGCTTCCCCTGAAAGCCAAGGGACACACAAGTCACACACAAAAGTTACAGAGATTCCTCATGGGCAAAACGATCTCAACTATGATCCCACCAGACAAAACACAGCAAATCAAACCAACAAGCAAGCAAATCCACGTGTTTTGCACAGGCCAGAGCCAGGAAAGCTCCTGCTCCCTTCCATGTAACACCCCTCGGGAGCACGGCGCAGGGGAGGAAGGCGAGGGGGAAGGGCTCAGCAGGGCTGCAGTGCCTTTCCAAGCACAGCGCCAGGCACCCTGTGCTGCTCCCACTGATCTGCTCTGGGCCAGGCATGCTGGAGCAGCTCCTCCAGCTCCCAGTCCGTTCCCGAAATGGGCCCAGAGGCAGGTGAAATCTGAGCTCACAGGAGCCACAAGTTGGAGTGTATTATAATTCCAACCTCAAATTAGGGAGAATTTATTCCTGAGGCTATTTTTATTGAATCATAAACCTCAGTCCATTGCCAGAGCAGCTGATTACCTCACAGGACAGTTTCCTAAGAATTTTGCAGGCATGTAACTAGAAACAAGGTTAACTGCTTTAAAGTGATACTCTATCACAGAGCTCATCTAAACTGAAGAATCATTATACTCTAAGTGGTCCAAAGGGGCCTTGCACATTGCAGAGAGAGGAAAAGTAAGAGAACCAACAGAGCTTGCTCAATTAGATGTGCTGAACACATATTTTGGGGCTACCCAGAGCCCGGGCACTGAAGAGTCTGTCAGGATCTTTCCCTCAGTCCCTCATGGTTAAATGCGTGTAACATTTTTGTTGGATGGCGAAGGAATACTGCTGTCTAAAGAGATGCTCATCTGTAACTTTTTAAAAAGAGGTCCGCTTGGGCAGAGAAAATGTGGGCAGGGAACACAGTTGCTTTCACCACCAAAAGAAACAACACGAGTCTTGCCAGCATATTCACCTGTGTCCCATGATAACACTGCCTCTGGCTTTTATTTTTTATGTAAAAACAATGCACGTGAATAAGAAATCACGTGGATCACTGGCTCAGAATAAAGGCCGCGTTCGAACTTTCCTCTTTGCCTTTGGTTATTACAATAGAAATCACAGCGTTATCTGTTTTGTGATTTAGTAAAGCAAATCAGCATGTTTATTTCTTGCTTGCTTACTCAGTACAGAATGTCACGCAGCACAAGTGAAGTAACTTCACACTTACATCTTTCACCACGTACTTTTCCAGATTCTCAAGGGTCTTTTCCTTGAGCGATCCCTGAAATAGAAACAACAGAACCCAGTGAGGCAATGGAAACTTATGATGTAAGAGACATCAAAGTAATGCCAACTTTCACACTTTAAAATGCTGTGAAAGTACAAACCAGGGCGAATCTGAACCCGTGACTCTAGAGATGAGAGGCTTTGAGTAGCAGGGACCATCACAAACTCTGTGATCCATCGATTCCCTCACCATGGTAAATAATCCACTTCAACAGCATTTTAACCCTTTCAGAAGGGAATACAATAGAAACAAACAAAAAATAGATTTGCCATACCAAACAAGACAGTCAACGACCTGTCTCCAACACTGACCATAATGCTTTACTCAAAGGCCAACTCCACCATGTATCACACAACAGTGCGTAAGGAAAGAAAAATAGATTCCTGACTTCTGCATGGCTCAAACGACCACCACAAGTGTAATTGTGAGCAGAGTCCTCCTGTGACAGCCCTCCATCCCACCCCAACAGACCTCTTACAAGGGGAAGAACAAGAAATCGGGTCTTTAATCAGACGTTAATGCTCACAAAATTGTATTCTAAATTTGTGCACAAGTGTGTGAAAAGATGAACTGCTTCTCCTCTAAATAGAGGAGAGTTGCTGTATTTCTCTGTTTATCACAGGTACTTTTCAGACAACATAAGATAGTACCAATGTAAACTATTTACAGTAAAATGTTGTTTTAACAATTAGGACAACGTACAAGTTGTAGACTGTAAGTGCATCACTTTCTAGAACCCGTGAATTACAGTAGAGAAATGGAATCTGGGCACAATAAAAAGGAACAGGAAGCCCACACAGATATGCTCCAGTACCCCAGTAGGGCAGCTGAGATCCTGACTTACTCACATACAACTGCAGCCTACTATTTGCTCACTAGGCAGCAAAGCAGGGCTCCTGCCCTAAAGTGGAATAACACATCTTTACTCATGACTTACAGACCAGTCCCTCTAACTCTTTTACAACTACAGATGTCCCAAGGAGTTCCTGCAATCACCTTGTAATGAACCCAGTCAACAGCATCTCTGACATCCTGGAACATACTCCTGAAGGACATGAAGAGGTCTCCATCTTTAAACCCCGTTTCACAGCTGTGAGGAGAAAGAAGAGAGATTGCAGTGGCCACTCGCAGCAGGTAAGAAACACGTCAAGGAGAGAGTTAGGTCAAAGCGTTGTTTGGAGCTTGTGTTTTCATCTTATCATAATGGTTTCTTTTTTACTACTTTACGGTGGCTCGGACTTGAAAGAAGGCTACAACCAGAGTTCAACAGGATCTGCGTGCTGCCCAAGAATGTTTGTTTAAAATTTCAGGATGTGAGTTCCTAACTACAGGCCTGTGCCTCCATAGCAGGACTACAGCTTTCTATGATGGCAGCTCTTATTTGTCCCCTGGAGTATTACAAGAAGGAAGAAAGACTGGGACTGTGCAGTCTGCAGCATTTTACAAACAATGGATGGTACTGAGAAAGTAAGCAGAGTGCTGTTCTTTCTCTGTCTTTCCAACACTAAATAAGGGGGTGCTGCGGAAATGAACTAAATGTAATGTCCGCTGCTGAGAGGTGGAACTGCTTCTGTATTGAACAGTAAAGATGAAAAATTTCCTCTAGAAAATACCGTGGAGGTACCTTTGAGACACCCATGAGAGTCTGCATCAGAAGAAATCAAGGAGGATTAAACAGAGCTGTATTTATTATGACAGCAATCATTATGCCTGTCCTGAGAAAGGATACTTCACCTGATGGATTGTTGGCATAAACAGTTCCTCTGCTCCCAGGTGAAATCCCATTAAACCTTTGCCTTCCACTCACATAATATGCAACGATGACCCATCACATGGAGTCAACAGCACAGCACTATTCACATTTGCCAGTTCAAACTGCAGCTTGTTTTTATGCTTATACCTATTTGAAAACTAGGTAAATACTCGTGCTGCACAAACAGCCTTTTGCACCACGCTGTGCCTGAGCTTTTCACCTTTAAGTAAACAAAGTCCTCCGTTATGACATGAGAGGCTTGTGGTAACTGGCTGAGGAAATTTAGTGTTTCAGTTACCAGTCCAAACATGGCTCCGTTGGACATGGGTTCAAAATGAGCTGTCTGGTGCCTGCAATCACCCTGTAATAAGCGTGTGGTCTTAGAAGCTGGCCGAGATACCAGTGTCAGTCAGTATGGTGATACTGATACACCCCATGAAGGAGACCCTCATAACCAGTCTCTGCTGCACACACAAATCATCTCGTCACCACTAAACTCTCTTACGGTCACAAGTGTAAGAGGCCTGAACTTTTCCCCACTGAAACCACTTGAGGGGCCTCCACTGATAGGAAGAACAGCTCCATCTGTGCTCTACTGCTCTTTACAAGAACAATCTTACCGTTCCATCAGCACCTGGAACCTGAGGGAATACACACCTAGTGTACCGGTCACAGTTAGTAAAGAAATCCACTAGGCAAGCCAATAGGTAGGTCTCTGCAAAGAAACAAAGCAAGATTTTAAAAGAAGGATAACATCATATGGTCAACTAAATTTGGGCCTGTGCCCAAAAGAAGAAAATTCATGCAAAAAAACTCCAGACAGCTATGGAGAGAAAGACATCAGCAAAGCTTTACTGGCTTCAAAGGCACAGAAACAGGCCTGTGTTGGCTCACGTCAGACTCACCTGGTAGATTGAATAACGTGTTCAGAATGTAAAACCTATCTGTGTCATCCCTCTGGATAAATTTATTTGGATATTGATCCCGTGTTTCAGGCCTGAGAACAGATAAGGTGAAGAAGAACGAAATCACAAAAAAATAATGAGGATAAAATGTGCTGACCTGCAAAACACAGTCGTAGCAGGGCCCATTAACTGGAGTCTGTTGTGCTTTAATCAACACCCAGCTTTCCCATGTGCACCAGCAGTGCAAGAGCAAAACTGCATCTGCTGGCTTCACCATGCTGGCTCAAAGCCCTCTTCACTGAGTCAGCAAACTGAGCAGAGCCCACACAGGGAAACTGAATGGTCAAGAGTCCACAACTCAACCTTAAGCCCCACGCTGCAGCTATGAGGATGCCTTAAATCATCTGCACTTTCATTGTTTGCTTATCTTAAACTTTCCCCCACTTTCCATGTGCAGCTTTCAGCAGAGAAGTGCACGGCTGCGCTGCGGCAGGCTTGCCTGGGGCCCTCTGCAATTCATCAGCAGGGTGGCGATGACTGAAGTCACTTAATTATTCTGATTTCCTTCATTTCTGGAGCTCCAGAAGATCACCTCTGACTCAAAGAGGAACTCGAATGCGCATATAAGGGCTTTTTCTAAGCTTTGGCTTCCTGATGCAAGGAGTCACAGGACTACAATGACAAGGCTCATCACCTTGGGGGCCCCGGGCTGGGCTGCGCATGCCTTCCGTCCATCCACCCTCACAGCAGGGATATGGGGGGATCTGCTGGCACACATCAGGCACTAGCACTGCGTCTCCTCTGCTTCCTAAAGCACCTTCTCTGGGGCCAGGGAAGGCTGCAGGAAACGGCACGCAATGCCTCACTTCTGACACCCTCAAAGGTCAGAAACACAAAGGGGTAGAGTGAGCTTGTTCTTTCCCTGAGCCACCTCAGGCCCTCTGACTTTCTCAGCAATGGCTTTGGAGTTAGCAGTCTCATGGGGCACAGGTCGTCTCTGCTCCCAGCAGCCCTCACACAACAGCTTTGTCCTAACTGACAAGCTGATCATGTTGAACTGTGCCAGGACAGCGAACAGCCCCTGGCTTATCCCACTGACCCCTTCCCACAGCACACTTTCTGCTATTCCCAGCACACTACAGATGTGCCTCTGCTGGCACGGACCTTTCCTCTACAAACATGCTGGGCCATTGCTGCATCTGGGATGCTCAACGCACCCCCGGTCAATCCTGGAGCTATAGGAACAGCAGGACAGCATCTGCTGTTAGTGGCATCCCCGTGACACCTTACGCAATGGGTACCCTGAAGATCAGTGACACAGAAGAGCGTATTAAGTCAAAAAAACCAGCCCAGACTCAGCACTCACCCTCTGAGGAAATTAAAGCCATGTGCACACACAAGGAGATTCCCATAGGCATCAACTTTCAACAGGTTCCCATAGTGGGTATCAAACACCAGGCCTCTGTTAAGAAAGCGATTTAAGACATGAAGAAGTGAGCGCAGTAAGTGGTGACCATTTTAAGAGCAGTTCTTTCCAAATTAGCTCTAGAACAGCTTGCCCGCTCAGCGTGGGGCACCAGAACAGAGTTGCTGTTATTACGCAGGTGGGGTCCCTACTGTCCCTTTTACGTAGCTGCAGGTGAGCAACAGGAGCCCTGCATTGCTGGGCGAGAGGTACAGCCGGTCTGCTCTCCGCAGACTGGGAAATGGGACCGTTTAACCCGGCAGAGGCTTCGCTGTGCACGTACCGGGGAAGACGTGGGCCCCTTCCACAGGGTCACGAATCTGACGCCTGTTTGTGGATCCCTGACAGCCCTGCTGGGCTGCAAGGAAGAGCGAGGTGGGTGTGATAAAGGAATTTCTCCCCTTTTTCATCGCTCTGTCACAGACAGAGCCAGATGGGGAATATAAGTATTGCACAAAATGCTTTGGACATTCCTGGTTCCAACTCTAGCAAACCTCTGTCTCACTCCTCTAGCAGCTTGCATCTGGAGAACGCAGCCTTCCCACAGAGACATCCCTTCTGTCCCCTCCCTGGGACGAAGGCCGTGGATTTAATGGAGTCTTCATCACAGGTTTGTGAAGGGCACCCAGCAATAGTCTCGGTATAAAACATGCTGAGAGGAGGGGGGGAAGGAGGCTGCCAGACTGAAAACCGGAGAAACGATCCAACAGAGCCTCTGGTCCAGTCTTGTAAAGAAGCTCCAAAGGAGTCAAAAAAGCAAAACACAGCAAAGACACAAGTAGAAACAACTTAAAGGCACAGAGTTAGATCAAAAGGCTTGTTTAAAACAAGCAATGTCCTTTTTACATCTACTACCAAAAGACAAAATGTAAGAATTTAGTAACTTTGCACCATTAACTTTGCTTTCAGTGTTTGATTCGCCTACACAAGTGAACTGGATTGATCCCACTTTTACTGCTGTTTACTGTCAGCTTAATTTTCAGGATCTCTTAGATACTATAGAGCACTATTAATTATAATCATTAAAGAAAAATGTTCTGAGACATTCTAGCAGCCTCACGGACAGCAACAGCTTCTTCTCCCCTTGATTTTGATTTAACTCCCAATCCAATTGTGTCTCTGCTGTCTTTGCTTTGAAGGGTTATTTCTGGACCATGTTTTCAGCAGGGCTCTTTTCCCGCTTTCTCCCTCTTTGCTGGCATGGACTCATGTCCGCAAAGGCCCTCCACATACTGGAGCGGTCTGCTCCCTTCCCCATGATCTGTGGTCAACCACAGGCTTCACAGGCACAACTCTGAAAACCTGGCCTCACGTGTTGCCTATGAACTTTACAGAACAAATATTCAAGGCCTCGAGCAGGCTGGGTCAGTATCTGTTAGTTATTTACCTGGTAGGGAATGCAGGATCATACACAAAATTGAGCAGCTCATGAGGGTATCCAATGGAAACTAATCTTTCTACGGTCAGGTCAAATCCAAGAGATTCGTATTCGGGGGATTTATACACTGTACCAAGATGAGATTTCAGTTAGAAAATTTGAAAACAGCTAGGGGGTTAAACAAGAAGGCAGTTAAAAGTAATGTACCCGTTCGCCCTCCTCCCTCCTCCACATCACACACTCCCTCCATCGCTCCTGCCAGTCGCTGCCTTGGGTCCCCCAGCCCCGGAGCCACGCTGGAATTAGCTCACGCTCCAGGACTGCAGCCGAGTGGAGCCGCAGTTCAGGTTTCAGCAGCAGAGTGCACCAGATGAAATATCCATCAGTCTACCACAGCTCTCTGCGTCAGGAAAAATGTATTTCAGACTGCAGCTCCTCTCCCTGCAGCCCTGTTAGGCAGATGCACGAATGCTCCCTGTTTCACCTGCTCGCATCAGGTTTTGGTTTGCTGTGTTTTTGCAAAGCTGACAAACAAACCAATAAATTTAGCGAACACATGTATTCATGGTTAGAAAGCCTGAAATTCATCACTGCTGTGCTACTGTTACTGCTCTGGATACAATCCCAAAGCTCACTTTTGTCTCCAGATCTCACCTCAGGGGAATTTATGTTTGCTGGAGACTAAGTTAGCTTGAAGGTAGAGCTGTCAAGTTAACATGATTTGTTTGTTAAAAATACCATATAGTACTGTAAAAATCTGTTAGCTATTACCCCTGTGCATCAAAATGCTACTCTCTCCAGAAGCTTACTGTTCTCACATTTCAGAGGAGCTGCTCATCTGTGACACACACCTTAGGTCAACGCAAAAGAAATGGACTTGTTCAACCAAGTCATTCCTACCACCAGGCCTGTCTTCTTCCTGCAAATAACCTTCCCGTGTACTGGAAATGTCACTGCTTAATCAGATCATTAAATTAACATTTAAAAGAAAATCACTGTGTTTCTGTGACAGACGGAAATCACTGCATTTCTCTGATGGTGTGTGTTTACATTTGCTGCATGTTGCTGTCTTAAATTGGTCCTAAGAGGTAACAAGGTCAGATACAATCCTTGACTGCAGTGAGGGTTACCATGAGTTCAATGGGCCCAACTGGCTCAAACATTTGAATATTTCAGATTTAGCTGAGTAAAACACAAAAACATGCAAGTTGCACAGTAAGCTCATTAGAAGACAGGCTGCTTTTCCTCAGAAGCCTCTAGCACACCTGTGGGCCTCACAATATATATTAAGACACATTGTCTATGCTGCCCAGGTAATCACCACCGTATATATACTGTGGAATACAGAAGCTCAATCTGAGAGGAGAAAACATATATATAAAATACTAGAAACATACTAAAAAGGCAAGGACTAGAGAAGAAACGAGACTGTCAAAAGGCTCGGATCACAGTAACTGTGACAGAGGGCTCCCGTATCTCATAATAGTCTGAAAAGCACCAGGATCCTAAGAGTTAACTAACACCATTAAAAATGTAATAAGCAAACCTGTAATGTTCTTAAACAGATAACTAAAATCAATAAAAGTTATCAAAATCTTCCAGCATTATTATACCGATGTCAAACATCAACACCATGATACAACATTCAGTGCACGCTGTCTTTTCTGTCCTTTAGGAAAGGAAGGGTTGATTGAGCTATAGATAGGAATAAGCAATCAAAAACTACAGCTAATGAAGAAAGCAGTGGCTGACAAGGCAATTCTGGGGAGTGAGCTAGAGCTGCAGGGAGCAAAAGACAGTTAGGTGATGAACAACATTGTGAGAGTGACACCAGAGCATCACCTGGGAAAAGGAACTCCTCTGATGCAGGACAGTAAAGGGAAAATGGTAACAAATACACCTGCACATACTCGCAGGAGGTGAAAGCGCTGCAAAGCTCCCTGTTATGTGAAGCAGCCTCCAGTCCCCCAGTCTGTCCATGAAGCTGCTGCACTCCTTCTCATTAGCTTTCTGGGAATTTGACCATGTTATCAACTTATCTATAAAACATCACTTCCAAACAAAACATTTCTCCAGGGAAGCCCTGCTCTTCCTGAACTTGCCAACCCGGGTGATGCTGTCCAGACACAAACAATCTCAAGGAGCACGCTGGCATCTCCTCTGGAGAAGCAGAAATTGTTCATCAACAGCTCCAGCAGAACCTTTCCAGGGTAACTGTAGGGCCTTCTGTTAAACACCCTGTGCATCTTTTTAACACTCCACCAAAGAATGGCTGTGGTGGGACATGCAGCCTCCTGCTCACAAAATGCCCTCACTCAGTTTCTTCTTCCTTTCTGTCTTTGCCTCTCTGTCTTAAGATTTATCACCGCAGACCTCCTTTTAACTCTCTAAGGAAGCACCAGAAGGAAAAAGGCTGAAGAACAGGTATCAACCTCAGCCTTCATCATCCCAAGCCTTTGTCAAGGGTTAATCTGAATGTTTCTTTTTGGGGGTAGTTATTCCCCTTGCCTCTCAAGCTCTAGATTTTGCTTCCTTGACTTCTCTTCGAATAAAACTAAACTACTTGCTTATTCACGCCTCAGGTCCCTTCTCTATTTTTCTACTACTCCACAATATCTGGAAAACGAGAGCCTTCTCCTTGATACATGAACTAAACAGAGACACGGGAAACTGGACTCCTGGAAACGGGAAAGGGACAATAAACATTCTCCAGTTACCATCATACTTACTGCTCCAGATCAGCTTTCCTTTAATCAGACACACAGCTGGGAACAGACTGGGAGCTCACCGAGCCCACCCTGACAGCACCCTACACCACAGCACATGCTGCACCAACCAGTACGAGCCACAACCCACCGACATTTCTCATAAGCTGTGCGAATGCCTGTCTGTCAGTCATACGAGCTTCCAGGCAAACAAATGATCCACCTCCTTCAGATCAAGTATGAACAGGCTAACACTGCCGCAACTACAGCAGCACATTCGGGGAAGATGCCTCAGTTACATGCATTACTAGATGAAAAAAATGTATTTCAATACTGTACTCAGGGCTGGTTGCTCTCTCTTGTATCTTGTCCACTCCAGGCATCCATGGAGAAAAAGAGTAGAGAGGACAGATGAGTATTTTTCTTCTGCAGCTGCATGATGAAAAAATAGTTTAAAACTTTTCTGGAACATCCTTCTCCCTCTGACCTGGTTGCTGAGACCACAGCTGGAGATAACTGGTTTGCCACGGCAATGCTATGAATTCAGCTATTTGCCATCCAGTATCTCCGGTGCTCAGCTCTTTCACCCAGCTGAGAAAAGCCCAGTCTTGAAGTACCCCCCGCTCGGTGGCAGGTGAGGAGGCAGAGCCACGAACCCATTTTCACAGCGTCCTTGCCCACTGCACGTGGGATGACAGTAAGACCAAAGCACAACTTTCATCTTATTCTGATTTCTTTTTCTCTTTCTTACTACTTGGTAGCTATGTCTCTGCCACTGTGCTGAGTCCCCAGCTCCAGAGGACCACGTTATTTCAACAGTCTGTGTTCTGCAAATGCTTCAGCAGTGCAGAGCAATCAACACCCAACACTCGTGGATTACGCAACCGGCGTGGAAAAAAAATATAACCAAAGCTTTAAAAAAAACACAGAAGCTAGTAGACAGGATTTCAGCCTCCCCTTAACACCATCACTTGGCTTAACATTATACTGTTGAAAGGTAAAAAGCAGTACCCCGGGAGTGAACGCTGCAAGGCTTCAGGTCTGTGACGAGTGCGGGCGTCCCTCACGTGGTACGTGCTAGGAAGGAAGCTGATCTGGAATGAGCAGGGGTTGTGCAGTAAGGTATGCAATTCTCATGCATTTGTGTGATTGTTTTTACCTTTGCTGCCAAGACACAGACAGTAACAATTTTATAGCCTTCCTGCAAAAAGGAAAAAAATCTCTACTGAGGCTCCAGCTTATGCAAAATGCTGCTGCCAGGATTTTAACTCACATGAGGCAGATGCAGATTCAGAGTGTCACTCCAGTCTTGACGGAGTTACACTGGGCTCTCCTGTTAAAGAAAAAAATCAGACTGGTTTTAAAACTGCAACAGCTCTGTGCCATGCGGGACTGTATCTGCTGGAGCTCTGTCCTCTGGTGAGCTCAGAAGCCAGCCTGGCAGCTATTCCATATACACTTACAACTGATTTATAGAGAAGGCACAGTCGGTAATCGTGCATCCTGCAGGCAAAATTCTGTCCTCATATCCACAAAGCAGTCTTAGATCATCAGTTCAGTGATAATTAGCAGGAAGAGGCTACAAGCACATTGCCCAAATCACACAAACCCTTTGAGTTTCTCTCAGACGCAGAGTAACTGGTTCAAAAAAGGGTCTCGTGATCTTTTTGGGGCTTTGCCATTACTGTCCATTCCTCAGTCAGCGACAGATTACCCCTTTCAGGGCACTGGCTCTCTCTCACACCACAAAATGCCTGCACGTGTCAGCGCAGGAGACTCAGGAGACTGAGCCAGGTGCTACTCTGGGAATCCGAGAAGAGAATTTTGCCCTACATCTGAAGGTGCTCCCAGCGAGAGCCTCGCACACCGGGTCCCTCTGACGTAGCACGTCTAAATTCAGTTGTGTACTTTAACACACTTATGCTTGGACTTTTATGTGCAAAGGACTGCGGGATAAACTGGTACCAAACCTGCACACAGTGCTGCACTGTATTGCAGTGCACTGGTTTGCAAACACCCACAGTAAGAACACCAGACCTATTCTGCAACTTACAGGTATGCACAGAGTCATCAGGAATAACTCTTGAGATCCAATTTGCACTACATACAAAGCTGAATGAGTTGGAATGATGTTGCAAAAAGGACTCTCAGAAGTATGCAGACCTCCTGGAAGGCTCCTCTGAAAATGAGTGTTTAAAGCCTGTTTTGTTTCAAATTGAATAGCTGGGGAAGGCTGTAGTGCATGTGACGGCTCTGTTTAAGCTGTGGGGAGGAGAAAGCCCTTCAAACGCTGCCCATTTCTTTCCTTGTTCCTCCTCCACACACACAAAGACTTCAAATTCACGCAGGGCAGCTTCTCACTGAAGACGTAACAAGGTTTCTTCCAGGGCTTGTTGACACTTCTTACAAGCTAGCCATGGATCACAGGAGAGAAGCAGGAGCTACCATCACAAAAACCACCTCTTTTTGTGCCGCTTCAGCCGTGTCACTTCTGTGAGATGCGTCTGCTGTCTCAAATCACACACCCGCAAGCCAGCCCTGCCTAGCCATTTTATTCCCTACCGCTACAGATTTGGTGCTGATAAAAGCCCTAAACTGAGAACAGAGACAACTCCCTGACGTCCCACACCACCGAGGCAGCACTAACGACAGCAGCCCGCCGAGTGAGCAGCTCCTCTGCGGAGAGAGGCAGGGTGAGGACTACTAAATGATGACCCGAAGTCTCATTCATCCCTGCCTCCATTTTTTTTTCTCATCTGTCACCCCCTTTTGCCAGTGTGTTCTGCTCTGACGTCCCAGGATCTCCAGTAGGACTTGCATCCCTTCCACCAGCCTGCTCCTCGCCTGCCTTCCTTGCCAGCTGGAAGCCGAGAGCAGGCCAGGGAAAGGGGCTTACATTGCCCCCAGAAACCTCCCTGCACTGGCAGGGGACTTCAGGGCAGAAGCTGCTTTCTGCAGCTGGTGCATCGCCTGCTTTGATCCTTCGGGTATGTACCGGCTCGACTCCTTACCCACGCAGGTGCCGAGAGCACTGTCCACGCTGTGGGCTTCCCCATCCTTGGCCCTGGCCACTGAGGGTCTCCTGGGAATGGAAAGACCTCAGACTACCCACACTGATTTCGTTGGCAGATGAAACCAATTGGCTTTTGACCTTCAGGTGTTCAGATAAGATCAGTATTTCTTAAACTAGAGGTGATGACCTCCTCCAAAGGGTTGCAAAAAGCTTTAACAAACACTCCATCTTCAGAAATTTTACCCACTATCTGGGTTCTCCGGAGGTCACACAAAGACAGATAGGCCTAAAGGTGGACAGATAATGCAAGGGGTTTAGCCTTTCCTCTGAAGCACAGGAAATGCAGCCCAATGCCTTTGTGTTAAGTCTTGAAGAAATGAAAGTAAAATAACTAGAAACAGGTTATTTCAGTTGCTGCTTATTCCCCAGTGAGTAAGGCATGCAAATCAGGCAGTTAGGGACATATATGGACAGACTGGTAGCTAGTATCCAGATACATACACATCTCAGACACAACATACATAATTAAGCTTGTGCAAATACGCTTCTGAAATTACACGAACCCGACTTAAAGAGCAGGATCAAAGTGCTGCTCATTTTAAATGTTGACCCATATTCTGAATTGCACCAAAAATAAATAATGCAAGTACGTATTAGAAATACATTTATATCAATGTTGTGCTGACAAACAGTGTTTGGTTAAGGCCTAGAGGACCAAGATCCCCTCTTACAACTGCATCCCCTGTAACAGTACAAGTATCTATGTATCCTACCTCAACAGTGTCTATCAAATCAGACTCGAGATTAGTGTCCCAAAATAGGATAGATCTATCCCCAGAGCTCTCCATGCTGTCAACATCTCCTTTGCACGCAGCCTTAAAGCTGGCCATTTTGTGCCAGCTAAAGCCAGGATGTCTGTGACAGTCACCCCTCCACGACCAACCAGACCACTGACTAGTCCATGCAAGCACCAAATGCTCATTCCCTGGAACTTCTGATCACCCGACCTGCAACTCCAGCTGAGCATCGAGAGGGAAACAGTGAGTGACCAGTCTGGGAGGTGTTTGGGACACTGGACTTAATTCAAAAATAATCCCCAATGAAGCAACAATACTAATTAACATACTAGTAAGTGTTGGGCAGGCATTTCACATACTGCCATAGCGTGAGGAAAGTTCGTCTCAGCTGTTGGGCAAGAGGTCTGAGGATCCCCAGAAGTAACCAGGTGGTGAAGAATGCTATCTGACCTCTATATACTGACCTTCCTTTCAGAGTATCTATTATCTTCATAACCCGTTCCAGAGCAAATGCCAGTTTTCATACACAATTAGAAAAGAAGAGGATTTATGCTCTAGAATACTAATGACTTCAGCTTCTGTGTTACGGGGTCTTTTCTAACCAGGGGAGGTGATGTCAGGCACTGTCACTGAAACATAATGAAAGGGAAACGGTAACATTTCAAGCTATGCTGCTCTCTGTGTTAAAATAATTCATTACTTACACAGAAATGGATCTGAAATGTCATGTTTAATCTTCACACCTGAGTGTTAACTTCCCTTTGGTTTTGACAGCGGGCTCAGACTGCTCAGCTCCAACGGGAGCCCAGACTCACTCCTGGCTGGCACAGCCTGGCAGGGTGCTGCCATTTCACACTGGAAACACGGCAGAGGATTTTCTTTTCTGTGAGAACTGGAAACCCTGCAGAGGTACCGGCACTACGGGAGCCTCCGTGCCAACACGCTCGGCTGGCCTGGCAATCCCAACAGCAGGGGTAAGCAGAAACCTCCAGCCCCCCTGGCCTTGCATTTCCCTTTCCAAAGGCCCATCAAGTGTTACCTCAACTTCTGCCACAGCCTCTGCAGACATGTCACTTCACACCATCCTTGTGGACATGAGGGGAAAAACAGACACTCCTGTTTGGAGCCCTGGCCGCAGCTCATCTCTGCCCATGTAAACACCTGCCTGCCGTGTGCCTCCCTGCGTGCAGGGCCATGGAGGCCTGCACGTTTGTGCTGTGCTGACCTGGGAGCTCAGTGCCTGTAAACACACTGACGAAGTGGTAAACGTGCCGAATTGTAACCGCAAGAAATCCCAAATGAAGCCCATGAGACAACTGATATGTTTTCAATTAGGAACATGGTGAATCACTGACTCGCCATTTGCTTATGGACTTGGCTGAACTGTGACCATAAAGGATTTGTCTACGGTCAAAACAAGTTGAAAAACAGGCAGGAACAGACCCCAGCCCTCTTGACTCCTGGGGTTTGATTTTAACCACTAGACCGTAAATAAAAATGCACTGTATTATGCAAAACAGAATTGTAGTATTTCAGCCTGTATTTAAACTGAGTTTTCACAGTACCAAACAAACAAACTGGGTAGCAACAGTACGCTTTGTTTCTTTGAATTCACTCCATTTTTAAGTCTGATATCAGAGGAAACTGCTGCCATATTGATTATAATTTTCATTTACCCAAAGCAACCTTTTCAAACACAGAAGCCTCCTGTGCAGTAAGACAAAGATGAGCTTTAAGCACACTTCAATATTTAATGTACCTTTTCTATTTCACTAGAAATTATGTATTTGTAGTGATCAGCAGACAAGACCTTAACAAAACCTCCAGGTGCACCCCAGGATATTTTCGTATGCTTAACACACAAGCTGCTCTGCTGTGCATGAACAGCCAGATCTTGCACTAAGCCTCTTGCGGCCACAGATGTTTTTGACAATAAATCTGATAACAGGAAGCAAGGCAAGAGTCACTAATCACCAGAGGGTTGAATCTTTTGGATCTGAGCTTCAGAGGCTACCCAGAACCCTTTTCTGACAGTGCCAAATACAGGTTTCTGGGTGGAAATCAGTAAACACCTACAGAGAAGCACAAAGAGTCTGCAGTGCCCAGCTGCAGCAGTGCCCATAAAGCAGCTATGCACCCACTCTGCAGCCCAAGAGCGATGGAAAATTCCTTACCTCTAATGCTCCTGCAAACATTCCCAAGTGCACAGCACAGCTTTCAGCTCTAAAACCTCTGACCTGGAACTGTATCAGCTCCGATTCTCCCACTCTGCATGCTAAAAGGATCTTTAAAGGCAGCATTTGTTGTTGCTTCAAGGACTGACACAGTATTGTATGTTCAGCTTGGCTCTGAATTGCTGGATGTCTACCCTTCAGGTTGTTTTTAGTGCTGCGTTTCTACTTGTTTTTTTTTAAAAAAAAGTGTTGTCAAGTATCATCAGCTTTAACTCTTCCCAAAGCAGGCTTATTAGCACTCTCATTGGTAAATTCAAGGTATTTTTAGCCTTCTGCTGCTGCACTTTGTTTGCCTTCGATGTAACAAAGATTTGGGCTGTTTGGATATGCCTCAGAGGCTGGCAAAACAGAGCTTAGTGTTGGAAAGATTTCTTCTGCTGAATAAAAATGCATGGCTTGAGGTAACAACAGCACTGAGGTCACATTTTGAATGTCAAGAGAAGCAATTCAGACGGATTCTGCATTTCAAGGAAACTTCAGTTTGTCTATTTTAATAGTTGGCATAACATTCCGTTGCACTGGAATAATATTTTAAAGATGACTACACGGTCACCTGTTCTTTTGCCGGAATTTTTTATGGTTTCCCTGACACAAGAGAATCTTTTTTTGCACTTAACAAGTGGCCTTCACAATTTACCTCTCTCAGATACAGCCCACTGGGAGTCATAATCCCATACTGGAAATATCCCTGCATTTCCATGGAAACAAACTACTGTGCCAAAATATGGGCTTAGTTCTTCAATGAAGACTTCTGAACAGGGAAGAAATAGTTGCATGGGCTTCATGTTCAAACATAACTTGTTAGCATCTAGAAATAAAACGAAAATTACTTAAAGGTATAGCAACCACGTATACACTATATCTAAGGCATTTTTCAGGCATACCAGTGTCCAAACAGAACCAGCTTCTTATTTCTCTCCCTATTCACTTAAGAGATTAAGCCTCAAAAGCTACACATTTATTTTAAACAGTGTGCACCTGGGCTTATACGTAGCGCAAGTGCTCATGCTGTCAATAAGCCACACACGTAAGTTTCTGTGTAGCGTGCTAAAATAAGGCATTCACAAAGCGATGGCACACATGATCTCAGAGTTAAAGCCTTCTGTACTCTCAGCTTCGGTTCCTCCTACAGAGTAAGCTGCTCCCGGCATCACAGGGGTAGTTGAAACATCATAGTACTTCTGTTGTAGTATTAAGATTACTAGATATGGGGGTCTATCAACAGTGAAAAAACCCTCTGTATTTCCATCCATCCGGCAATGACAAGAACTGGCCGTTGGTATACTAACAGCCTGCTGACCCAGCTTGGTGTTATTCTCATGTTTTTAAGAGAAAGAAAGCAGAATATAGTAGCTTTTGAAACTTCCATTACACTGTGAAGACTTGTTCTTTCAGCAGCTTCTGTCTAACACACTGATTCTTCAAGAATCCACGGACAGCAGATCAGCAGTTTGTCAGCCGGTGATTTACTGGGATGGAGCAAGCAACACATGTTTTCTCAGCTCCCCATTCCCAATGCCAGCATGTGAGCTCCCACAGCTCCAGACCTCGGTTTGCTCATTACACAGCTGTAAATGGTCAAACTCCGAAGAGCAGCAACAGAAAGACACCAGGGACAATAGCCACCCAAGCACTGTGCTGGTATTTGGAAAAACATCCAGCTCAAAGCATACTAGGAACAACTTGGCTTCTCCATCTGCCTTCAGCTTTAAAGCACTAATGGCTAAAGCAGCCTCTGAAATCCGCAAAATCTGCACCTGTTAAACTGGGAACGTGCAAATGTGAAAATGCAGACAGCAGATGTGCAATGGTCGACGCATCTCTCATTTTTCGCTAGGATAGTTTGAAGGCTACTGTTGTTACATCTACCAATCCCTCTCTTTATCTACCTACTATTTCTGTACGCCACAAAGAGCTGTATTTTCCAGAGAACTGGGAAAGAAGCAGAACCGCTTAGTATCTCCTCAGAAGAGCCTCAAAGCCTGTAGTCCTTACACATCAGGATGAAACTAAAGACAAGCTTTTAACCTAAGTAGGAGAGCGTTTTCTAGGACATTTGTATTACAGTCCATTGCCACTAAACATACAACAGTTTCTGAACAGAAGAACAAGTATTTCCTTGCAGTTGCTTACATTACAAGCCCAGCAGCTTTTTAAAGTATTCAGTTCAATCTTTCCTGTATAAACCCTCACGTTCATACTTTGTTTTTCATCTGTGTAATCCAGAAAATTTTTATACAAGGTACAAATTCCTTAGTCCCATTTTTCAGCTGTGGAAACTGAAACACAGAAAACTGATACAACCTGGCTACAGTAAAACTATTAGATCGATTAAGAATCAGTTCTCAATTCAGCTGCCGCCTTTTCTCCCAGATCACATGCAGCAACAAGCCAATTCTACTTTCTGGTAGAGCGTGTCTTTTCCAGAGTAAACCGGTAAAGGAAAACATGTTAGAAATAAGATGTGGGTGTGAAAAACTCTCTGCTCCAAACTGCAAGGAGGGCTTACACACAAACGCCTACCTGAGGAAGGGGCAAAACATGTTTACGCATGTTGCATTTTGGAGTAAGTTGGGAAAGACTACAGCTGTCCTGGGAGGGAAGGGAAATGCTGCAGCTGAAAGCGTAAGATATTTTGCAATAAAATCTTTGCAGTGCACTAAATCTTGGCACGAAGCTGGCAATGTTTCCAGGACACAAGCTATATTCCAATCAGATTATGCTGTATTAATCATATTTGCACACAATAAGCCCAGTATTTTTCAAGCCTCATTTCCCCTTCTATTTTATTGAAACAGTTTTCAGCAGCCAATGATGATTTTACTGTTGATTTCTGGAGACTGTGGAGGCAGCGATGATTTAAGTACAGGAAAAGCATTCCAAATGAAGGCATCCTGCCTACTGATACCACATCTTCTCTACCTCAATGATAGAAGATAAAACTTGCAACAAGGCTATAACTTCTGGAGAAGGAAGGTAGTCACAGAAGAATCTTTTCAAGCACAACTGAGTTTGTAATTCTTACTAATTGCCTCTGCCAATGGCCCAGTGTGAAATTACAGCCAGTTTGAGAACCCCACTGCTTTAGGCCTGCTTCTGTCAAGGGACATCTATCCATCACCTCATTGTGCAAACTGTCCCATTTGAGACCTAGCAATGCCAAGGCCTCCTGCATTACTTGGATCCAGACCTACTAATTACAAGTGTAGCTCACACTGAGAGGGAAAAAGACAAGTAAAATGCTGCACAAAACCAATCTCTCTGCTGCATTTCCAAGGGGCCTCACCAACTCCTAGTCTCAGGTGGGCGCTGCAGTGAAGACTCTCTGCTGACACACCTTCATCTTTCTTCCTGCAGTTTGCAGTAAACACAAAAACAGAGAAGGTTGCGAATCTTTTGGATTACATGCAACATTTTCCTTTACCAAAGCATGGGCAGTTTTGACAGTACTAGTAAAACTGGAAGGCAGACCAGAATTGTTACTGACTACTGGTCTTCTAACCAGTCAGAATGAATAATCAGAGATGAATCATTCGGGTAATAGAAGAAACTACTATTTAGCAAACAAAAACACACCACAAAAGGACACTCAAATCTCTTTGACTTAAAGATTTAAACAGGAATTTGTCAGAAATTCTCCATTCCGCCCTGACAAACACAGCATTCGCAGATGCTGGTGTAACGCCGTCACTTCCCAAGGGGCGAGGGAGCCCCGGGGAGTCGGCGCGGGGCTCGCTCCCGGGCTGGCAGGCAGCAAGGTATGAAGGGCTGCTGGGCTGATGGCTGCGTAACATCACAGAAACTTGTCTTGACCTCCGCTAACAGCAAGGGCTGAAATAGTTGATGACTCTTGCTTGCGTCAAGCCCTGTGAGATTTTAAGCAGCAACTATGCATACAAATCAGGCCCTGCTGTTCTTCCTGCTCCTTCAACTTTCCTCCCAACACCACCTAGCTAAAAAGAAACATTCTTTTAAGTACTAAATGTGATTCACTAACACAAACAAACTAAACAGACTGAATAGGAAGGGGACAGTAAGCTTCATTTACAACACAGATTTCTGAGCCTCTAGTGTATCTATCCGTGTATCCAGCACACAAACCTAGGCAGACTTGGGAGTTTCCATACAGGTAGGAGATCTTATTCACCCATGAGGATGCAACAGCAATCTCTGATGTGAAAACAAGGAATTTTAAACCTGTGAGAGTTATTTCAATTTGCTTTCATTTTATTTTGAGCTCCTAGCAGTCAAAGCAATTATAGCTGTAACCACGGTGGCTACAAATTCAGCAATTTGATGTCCATAATTTCTCAGAAGAGAAGGGTAAAACCTTCAGGCTCTTTCCTTCAAGACAAAAAGACTTTCTTTGCCCAACACACCCATTAACAGTATTTCTCAATCCTACACAAGGAAAGAGGCAAACACAATAGAGAACATAGAAGTTACAAACAAGAATTCAAAGTTTAACCTAATTTTCACCTGACAGCAAATAAAATCACTGTGGCTATGCTATACCAGACAGCCTTCAATTTTTTCATTTCTGAGTTAAGTAGCCCTTTAATTTAAATAAGGCTAAGAAATACTACTCTATAAACAAATGTGTGGAATCATATTTTATGTGCAATGTAACATGATGATACTAAAACTGCTGTCAGTTGGCAAGCTGACATTCTCAGCCATGCTAGTAGTAGAACACATGATCACTGCAGCATGTGTGTAGTAGCTGTTACAATATACTTCAGAATGGAAATGCCACATCCCTAACAAAATTAGATTATTCTAGACAGAAAACAGTGTTATTGTAACAAGGCTTGTGTCCTTAAACTTATATAGTACAAGAACAAAACTGTTTCTGTCTTCTAAAGTTCAAAATAAGTCAAGCGATTCTGACTTCTCTGGCACTGAACCACCTCATAAGCCAGACTTTTGGTGCTACCAATGGCCACTGCTTTGGGAAGAAGAAAGAGAGAAGAGTGACGACGTGTTTTCTTTTACTGACACCACAGCCTCCTCTTCACAAGACAGGTAATTTAAAGTGTTCCAAAATAATAATTCTTCTTCTGAGATGTCAAAGTGTGTGACTGTCAGCCATGGAATGAATGTCATCAGTTTATTTCTCATGTGAAAGTTCATGACAGAGAGCAGGGAAAGGATGTGGTGTACAGTTTTTAGCAGGGTCAATGGCTCTGACTGCCTTCCATCACTGAATATGAAGACTGTGCTTGGGATATTTTTAAACAACTTTACAGAAAAGTGACGTAGCAATATCTGAAAGTACAAATGCAGAAAACTAGATGAGGAGCTGATGACACTGGAGATGCTTCTGTTCTTCTTCCTTGGTCTATTTACATATCTTGAACGGTCTCCAAAAGGCATCTGCTCAGCATGCACCATCTGGTATGCAGATACCATTTCCAGATGTTAAATTACACATAAACTAGCTTTTCACATTGTTTTTTCTTTTTTAATCTAGACAGTAGCACGTCCATGTGAAACAGTGTATAAGGGATGACGTGCCCAGACAGAAAACAGGCAGGGTCTAATCAATGCACTACTACATACTAATGTAGTACTTCACTTGCCCCACTTCTTCATTATGATTTCCAACTAATTAATTATAATCACATTCTAACATTACACTCTTTAACCCCCTGCAATGAATAAGTAATTTTTCTTGAGTGCGACAGTTATATATAGCAAATAATGGTGGGATAACAAAAGCCCACATGGAGAAGAAAGGATGAGACTGAGACATAAGAAGACAAACAGGTAATTTTGTATGTTAATTTCCCACTCAAGGGGAAAAAAAGGGAAATAGTACTTACCAGGCATAATGCTTTTCATCTGCAAAAGGCTTTCGAACCTAATTACATTCTCACAACTCCTTGTAAAATGATCTGCAACTATTATCTCTGTTGTACCACGGAAGAAGTCATGGGATGGCAGCTTACCCCAGAGTGGTCCAGATCTCCAGTTTTCTGCTCGGACCACATCCCATTTCTTTTTCTGCACCATACCCTGTCACTCAACTCCCCTGAACACACCAACTTTGCCTGCTTAGCTGTAGCGCTGTGATCTTCCAGCCTTGGAAGCCCCGGGTTTCCATGTCCCTGGGTACTGTTTTAGCATGCTTGAAACATTTGCATTTTTTCCTCTCGCCAAACCGAGCATCATTTTGTGGATAGCAACACATTTGCTCTGTGTTTACAGGAATAACCAACACTTGAGTAAAATGAACAGTCAGAGAAGTGAGGACAGTGCTGAAGCTCTCCTTCTGTCAGGATGAAAGTTAGCAACAAGCTCCATGCTCCACGCCAGCCCCACTGGGATCACCCGAGTCCCCGGGAAACGCCACCCATTTACGAAAGGCACAGATGTGGTTTTGCCGTTAAGGAAGTGAAACCCGCAATTTTTTATTTTTTTTTTAAGCATTTGTTCTTGAACAACTGTTTTGCGCTCCTTAAAGGCACTGCCACAAGGCTGTCACAGCTGGGAAACACAAACAGCAAAAGCACATGCCTGCAGTTAGATCCAGCACAGGTTAACAATGACAACGCTTCATGACTTAAAAAGTGGCAGGAACTTTAAACAGATGTATCAATAAGGTGTTGAAAAATCAAACTTTTTATATATAGCTAGTGCCTCATAGATAACTGCTTAAAAGAACAAAAGCAAGTGATCTAAATATAAACTGCAATTACCTTCCACAGCAACCAAAACTGCTCCGTGCAGCGTTGTGTTAAACCATGAGCATGTGGAAACCTTCCTGCCCTTTGCTTGGCCATTGAGCCCAGCTCCTGTGACCCTCACACTGTCCCTAGCCATGTTACTCATCTCTCACTCCTTCTCAGTAGATGCAGTAACTAGATGACCATAGTTGACATACTGCATTGACCTATTATTAGGTGACCCTGACACTCTACTTCACATTTTCTCAGTTTATATTCACAACAATTCTAAATTGAAATATCAGTATGAACTTTTTATCCACAACCTTGGAAGTGGTAACGAGAAATGTATGTGACATCCTCAGTTACAGCCTGTGTGACATCATAACTCAGGAAAGTGGAAGTGGGCTTTTTGTCTCTTCCTTCCTTAAAATACGTAACATCATGCAAGTCTGATTATGCAGAAAACGGTAACTTTACCCTCTCCTTCATCAAACGTCTCAGAGAACTTGCCTGTTGAGTATTTGAAAGATGGAGAAGTCATGCAAAAAAATTTACAGAACTAAAAGGTCTTATGCAACCACCCAAAGGCTATCTGCCATAAAGAATGGGCAAAGCTTTCTAAACTAACTTGTTCAGCTGACAGGAGACACTCCCCCTGCCTTGCCTCTTCTCAGAATGAGTCACTGATGTGGCCAACCGAGGAGTGGGAAAGAGGAAAAGCTATTCGAAAATGACCCTCCCAGGACACAGAAGAAGCTGCTGGCTGAAGGTGTAGCCCGCCACATGCACCGAGCATAAAAGAAATCACCTCATTATTCAAAGCCAAGCTTGCACCAGGGCCAATATCACAATATAGTGGAATCCAAGGAAGCAATTAGACTTATTAAGCTTTGGTTTCCTTGACACCCATAATCACTTGAAACTGTACTACATCGACATGGCTTGTGACCACATACAGCTTGCAGATAACAAATTTAAGGTAAACATCTAAAATGAAAGTGCAATGAATAGTGAATGATATATTTGCTATTAGAAGCAGCACCTGCTAAATGGAGTAACCCATCCAGAAACTGTTTTTTGCTCAACAAGAGGCAATATTCCAAACTAAGTCAACGACAAAAAAAATTAAGATACTCACCAGCAAGTGTATAATCCATATCAAAACCAAAGCACTTTATCTTTTCCATGGCTAAACTTCGGTTTACAAAGACCCTGTAAAGAGAGAAGAGAGAAAGTCACAGGTAGGAGCATTTTCAAAATAATCGTGTTTCAGAACAAACACATTCTGCCAGCTGTCAGGATGTCTGGCTCTCTTAGGGGACGATCAGAAAATACACCTGAAAATGGAGGCATGTTTCATTTCTTGTGATGAGCTCTCCTGAAGCAAAGCCATGACTTTGCTGGGTTATTCTAATTATTGGTATGCTGTCTAAAGACATACATGCATGCATGCACACACACACGGCTTTGCACGTGACCTGCAAAAATTCCTAAGAATAGAAATGCAAAATCTCCTGAAGCAGAATTCAGACCTCAAGTGAGAGGGAACTGGAAGCAGAGGATGGAGGGCAACACAATTCGCTTGATTAAAACAAATCATTACAAAGCAGTAACAAGGAAAGGAAAAGAAAACAACATTTCTGTGAATAAATTCACAGCATTTGAGCCCTCTTTGGAACCATATCTGGAAATTCAAAACAAACCTAAACAGATTCTTTTCCACACTTACACCAATAATGTTAAAAACATCTAATAAAGCTCTGAAAAACATAAGTTTTCATCCAGAAGAATATGCTCTTTCTATTGTGAAAATTTGTCTTTTTATTTATGTCCCCTGCAACTCCTCAACAAAATTGCTGTTTTTTAAAATTCCATTTCTACTACTAATGCTTACTGCAATGAGAATCTAAGCTGAATACTTCCAGGCCCTTTCTGATGACAACATTTTAATACACCATATTCAATTTAGTTCGAGTAAATAACATGGTAAAGAAATAGGTCAGAGAATATGACAAAAGCTCCTCTTGCCTCCTGTTCCAACTAGTACAGTAACTAAGCTGCTTATGTTTCCCCAGAACTTTAAACCATACAGCATATCTGTAATTCTACAGGACTTCTCTCCACCGTCTGTCTTACAGAAACTTTAAAAACAAGAGTCGGAACTCAGCTGTGGCAGGGAAGCTGAGCTTCTCAACACTGATCTCGGACAGAAATCCCACGTACTGCTCGAGCTGTGATGCCGAGACAAAATTCTCCTGTACGAGAAAAGTCCCAGAGCCTTCATCCGTACTGATTTCAATATGTGAAAATTCTCCAAATATCTAATAAGCGCACTGCCCTCAGCAGAATAATCACCCTCTTAAAAACTGAAATCGGCAGCACTGCTGCGTAGGAGGAGCGGCGCAGGGACAGTGAGGCAGCAATGGAGACGGCAAGTGCAAAGCCAAGCACCCGTACGTTCTGAAAAGCTGCAAGAAACCGCCGGGAGATTCTCCTCTGCACGCACGCTCTGGGCAGGTGGCCGGCATAACGCGCCCGCTTCACTGCCCGGGTCAATCTGCTGCAGCTCGAGTTTGAACAGCAAACTGCTAACATCAAACTATCACACTTCTATGCAAGTCGCCTTACCTCATCTCTCACCGATGTGCTCCTTGTTTAGTTCGCAGCAGTCTGATTCATCTACTTGTCTGAATCATATTACACAATTCCTTTAAAGCTTCCCCGGTACAGATGCAATTTTGCTTGGATCTGATTTGACTTCAGAAGATCATTATGTCTGAACCAAGCCTTAAAGTACTGTATATCTTCTTGGACAGTGTTCTAGAAAACACATCTGTGGCTAATTTAGCCAGTCACTGGATATCGTTGTTGTTCCACACAAATCCGCTTGGAATACAGTTTCTCTGGCAATCGTGTACTTTCCCCCTAACCTTGCACACTCTCCCTGGGAGTCACAGTTTCCTGGCAAAGTGCCTGCCTTCGACAATGGGGCTTGTCACTAAGGGGCCTCCGAGGTTACAGACGACGCTCTTTTCTGATAGATTTATGTATTACCTAAACAAGACAAAGTGATGGGGAAAAAAAAACTGGAAACTGGTAAAGAAATGCCTTTTGGAAATATGAGATGGGATCGTAAGTCACTAAAATTCACTCCTGAAATAGCCGGCTTTTGAGTAGGTGGAGCAAATTATCTGAATCTGCAGTTTGAATCCGTGTTTGTCTTTTAACACCAAGATAGCTCTGATTTGCAAGAGGCCAATGTGAAATGCTACTTGGTACTAAACACAGTCTCATACTTTGTATAATGAAGACGATTATGTTCTGCTGCTGCTTATGCCAGGAAGCATTATTTATTAGCTAATTCAAGCACATGATTTCTGACCTCATGTTTGTGCAGTTTGTTTCTGAAAGTGGGAAACTTTAATAAGTAGTAACATACCTCCGGGGGATGCTAGCAACATTTTTTGCCCAATCTGCAGAGTCCAGTTTTGGTTTTGCCTTTAGGCTTTGCCCCTGGAGCACAGTTTTCCATCCTTCTGAACAGGACAGGAATAGGAAGGGAAATTTAAAGAAACTCAGAAGAGTGTTCCAGAATTGCAATGTTTGGGAACGGTTTCCAAAACGAGAACAACAAACAAGCACTAGGCCGGGGCTGAATGCACTCATAAAAAGGGTAATACGACAGTGCCTGTGAAAGGCGAAAACAAGCGAGCTGTGACCCAAGAGCTCTCTTCCAGTCCAGCCTGCCTATGTTTAGGTGATGACGACACCAAACTGACCAAAAACCGTGGAAAGATCTCTAAGCCTCCGACATTTTTTTCATCGCTTGCTCTCGGAGGATTTACAAACTGAACCCCAGGACTAAAAAAGAAAACCAGCACACGTTGATACTGAAGATCTGGAAAAGTTTGCTAAAGGCAATGAAACAAACAACATCTATTAGCATATTTTTGTTCCAAAATAGGTCTTATGACTAAACCACAAAAATTACTATACCAGCCCCCTATTGGTAACAGCTGGTGAAGATCTCTCTTTCTCCATCAACTCATAACTATCGCCTATGTTGTAGAAACTGTACGTGGCAGGGTCTAATGCCCCAACAGCACACGGACCTGGCAGATTTCAAGGCATCCTACAGACTGATTTGACGTGGTAATTACTTCAGCCACCAGTGCTGGAGTAAAATAGAGCAAATATTTTAAAAAGCTAAAGAAGGCTATTACACAATGTGCTCAGGACAGGAAATGAGAACACTTTAATCTATTTAAACTCGGATATGCTTTGGCAGATTAAATGGCAGACTAAACAGGGGAAAAAAAAATGGAACCAGCTTCGCTCCTCCTGTGAAGGCCCAGCCATATATTGGGTTATTTTGTAGGCACTCAGGACCTCAATTTTAAATCTGGATAAAGGAAGACGTCTCCTATACACGATGCCCCTGCAGACACAAGGGGCTAGGTAGATACTTACAAATATTTACTCCCAGAAGCTGACAAGCTTAATGCAGGTGGTTTACTCAAAGTAGTAAATATCTGCAGTATCCTAGAAACTAAAGATAAAGGTTGAGATTAAATCACCACAACAGTTTCTGGGAAGAGCCAGGTGCTTCTCACAAGCTGCAGACTTAGCCCATTTCAAAGCTGTGCTTAGATCCTAATCGAAGGTACGTACGCTCAGCCTGATTTCAAGAATACCGGTCAAATGTGTCTGTTGGCTACAAAAATGTAACGTCTCCACAGAAGACATGGTATAGAGAAATGACAAGAGTTGTTTTTAATGACTACAAAGCAAAACCAACACTAAGACTCTAAGAACCCTATCCAACTGAGAGAAAAGATCCTCTGGTCTCTAAAGGAAAGGATGAAGTGACAAGTTTTTTACAGCTCATCTAGATAAACAAAAATCAAAGAAGCTTCCAGATTACAAACAGTTGAGATAAAGTCAGAATACAAGGAAAACTAAAATCACCCAATATTTTTCGGCAAGGAATTTTTCATCTAGAATAATTATTCCACTTGCCAGAATCAGAAGAAATCACCCTTCCCCTGATTTTGCTTTTTTCCATTCAGAAAATAATCCTTTTAAGTAGAAGCGCTGGAGTTAAAAATTAAGCTGATCTAAAAATTTAACAGCACTGGGCAGTAAGAAAACTCAAACTGCAGGCATAGCATGAGAACACCCTCTCCATTCCTTGTGCTGAGGCACAGGGGGTATCCCCTAAACCCAACTCCCCAGCTCCACACCTGTCTGCAACCAGAGCATCTCCTTAAATAGGGCACTGCCTTTCTCCTCCCTTCATCTTTCCATCCTGATGACACACCAAGCTTTATATTTCTGCTTGGAGGAGTATCTCTGTGAATCTCCCACAGTTTCGCACTCCCTGTGCAGAGTGGCTAGAGCAGTCCAAGGCGTCGCTGCTCTGGGGAAGCCGGCTGAGGGACCACATCCAGCCCCACCGGCCCTCGAGCCAGCACACGGCACAGCGGGGAGGCAGCAGCCAGGACGTGGGGTGGCTTAGCCTGGCACAGATCCACACCTCTAGAAAAACGGACTCGAGGAGCTGTTTAAGGGAAACCATAAAGCACATTTGCTCCTTAATGAGTTCTTCCTCAAAGATTAAACCCTGCAGCTCGGCCACAGCAGAAGGCTCTCAATGATGATAGTATTTATTTTCTTTTTGAGCTCTATGAATTGTGCTGGATAAGAGAAAAATGTGTTGTACTGCAAGGAAGAAGGAACTGCTGAGCATGCATAAAGGGAGTCACTGAGCCCTGATACCCTCACACTGCAATTCACAGTCCTTTATATTTTTAAAAGAGAACTGATCTCAGTTTTGTTACTGTTCTTGTCAATCAATTCTGAGGCAGGAGCCTAAGTCCCCACTCTTCTCGAGTAACACAGGAAAGGAGCGAATGCAGAGAGGGAGAAATGTTTTTGTTCTATTTGTGCAAGATCTCAATAGCATTCTGTGCCCTGAATGAAATTTGCATGGATAATATTCTTGTAATATGACAAAGTAAACAAAATGCACAGAATTATAAAACTAAGGAGGAATTTGGCACATGGATCACAACTCCTCATAGCGAGAAAACGAAAACGAACAATGTGAGGCGAGGTTTCTGGAACAGAGCATTTTTATAATGATTTTCCAAATGTGTCTAGAAATACCTTCCAGCAGGAAGCATTCTTTGTGAGGAGAGTATGTTTCACTGGAAATTAAACAAAGAAACTTGCAAGAGTGCCGAGCGGAACAGCAAATACAGTGGGAGCTGGCTAAGCATGACCTACACATGTGTTTAAAAAAGACTGGTGGACAGTTGGGCTCGAGCTAGCCATGAAACAGGGACTAACTAGCCGGAAGGCTCCGATTCCCGCTTCCTCAAAGTTTAGGCACTTCAGTTTATCTTCGGTTTATGGACAACTTCCATGTTTTAATAAGCTAGAAGAGTTAAAAAGAAGTAAGAGGGAACTAAATGGATTAGCTTTAAATAGCCTCCCATGTTCAAATTCCCCACGGCCTCATGAAAAAGACTAATAATGAAAAAAAATCCCACTACTCTTATGACAAGTGGATGTTCTCAGTATCACTAGCTAGACCCCAGATGTTGTGTGGCTGGGGGAGATGTCTTACTACATGATATTATAGTTCTGGTTACACGTGACTTTGACCAACAGCAGTGAACTCGGATGAACCCCTCGCTGACCTTACTCATCTGGCACAAATCATATGAGGAACCTTCAGAAGGTACTACCAAAATGTCTTGTCTTTGGGTGCTGGATGCTTTGGTACCTGTCTTAGAGGGGATAAGAAATAAACTGCTTTAAGCTATTAAAAACAATGTAATAATTCTTTTGCTGAGACTTGCCTCTTTAGGGAGGTAATGACCATTCCATATATTATTATTTATCATACCTTTTTGGTCTTTTTTTCACAATGTTAGTTTATCAGACTTCCACTTTATTCTTCTTCAACCAAAGAGGAATACTCTGACAGGTCAATATGTTTGTAATTGTATTTAGAGCTCGTGTTTGGGCTCAAAATGACTTTAGGCAGGTGAAACAGTATCAGGTATGGGAGACAGAAGAAGGGCATCAAAATTTCCTGGCCAATTCTAATAACGTTTCCAACATAATGCCCTGCAATTTCACAAGACTAACTGTCCTTGCACAATTATAGTGACAGAAAACTGGAAAATCAGGTTATGACTGGAACTTAGAAGTCTGATGAGGCAGTATTCAGAAACACAACTATGAGCAGTTCCCTCTGAAATTCAGCAGGAATCAGATGGAAGGAGATAGCCTTGGCCATTTCTGTTTCCATTGTTTGGGTTTTCCTCCCAGGCAACAGCAAAGTGCCAAGAAGCTCGCATATGGATTCCATCCCAAAATAACACCCGTCTGCTCCGTCAACCTATTAAAGCTAGGGATCATGGGACATTTTCAATGTAATTTCTTTATTATTAATTTGGCAAGTGTTCTGCTTTCTCATAAGCTCACCCATTCTGCCGCCTTAACACTCTCTCTCCCTCCTCTCTCCAATGTCAAAAGCACTAAAGCAAAATAAATAGAGCCACATGCCGCTCCCCGCTACACACATGCCACCGCACCAGCCCAAGGAGGCTGCACAAAGATGTATGAGGACAGACCATCGCCAGCGGTGCCTACAGAGCCACCTCCTTTACAGTTACATGAAAATACCATACATCGCCTCTCTGAGCACGTCTGATGAGGAGAGCGTTTTCAGACTGGTAAAGACTTTTTTCTCATTTGCCACCTCAATGAACTGATCATTTTAAAGACACTTTATATATAGCTACCCAAATAGACAAACAGTTTCTAGCCTCATAGCCTAGTTTACACAACATTTCCCCCTGTTTGCAATCACTGATGATCCAATATCAATAAATAAACAAGATTAGCAGTGAATAGCCCAGAGTTTACAACTTTGAACAAACTAAAATACATATTTAACCCTAGAAATCAAAACAACCAATTGGTAGTCCTTTTGCTTTGTCATTGTTGAAGTATATACTTTTTTTTTTTTCCTCACCCAGAATCTCATTCTATATTAACATCTTAAATCACTTAATTCATATTACCACAGTCAGATGCTTTAAAGCAAACTGAAGCACAAAACTATGAAGTAGTTTATTCAATACTCTATGACCGGTCAGCAGGAGAATCAGGATTAGGAATCACAATGCCACATCTCCTGTGCTAGCCAGTAAACAACAGAGCATGAAAACAAAACTAAAACAACACCAGAAACCCCATGTTTAGGATGAGAAGTCTCAAATTACTCTGATGCAAAATGGTAAAAGCATCCCAAAGTCTGTACATTTAACAAAAAGGCCATCTCAGCCTTACTGCCCTGTTTAGCCAAAACCACAGAATAAAAGTAAATGCAAATACCTGTTTCCTGGATCTTGGTAACTGTCAGTAGTAACAAGAGTGGATGGAACACCAACTTTTTCCATTATTTGCTTTAACTAGATGTGGTTGCTATTTAAACCCTAAAGAGCTATGTGAGATAATCCAGAGGGTGCCTAGAAGTGCTCACTCCCAGTTAAAAAATAGACACTAGGGCAATTTGGTGGCTCAGAGTCAACCTAGTTCTTGCCTAATTACAATCACGTTAGATGACAGTACTCCTCCAGAACAAATGACCTAGTGATTATCCTCCACCCGGAAAAGTCAACAAGCAGTGCATGAGGGAGGTGGCCTCACCACCACACAACCTACGGAAAAGCCACTCGACAGCTACACATCCATTTTATTTCCGAATTAAAATGTATGTTGCCAATAGCACAGTACTGCAGTATCCTCTTACAAGTGACCTCTGCTAGAGAATGAATAACATCTAGCCTGTATATTAATTCATCTTCAGACCTCACCTCCAACAGGCGCCAACAATGTTGTATAACGAGGTTTGTGGCTGATAGTAACACTAGCTAACTGAAAGTCTTAAAGGCATCAGAAACACCCTGAAGATAAAATGCCACCACTTCTCCTCTACAGACTTCTCTGATTCTTGATGCTGCTTCTGCAGCCCTTGAACTCTACCGCATAGCGTACATGTTCATATTCACAAGCTTTGCTTCCTTCATCAATAACCTCAACACTCTCATTTCTTAAGCAGCTATACAAACTGATCCAAACACCAAGCATAACTCCTGGGAGGAAAACAGCTACGAGAGGAAAACAGCTATAAATATTTGATTTTGAACATTCTTGCCTATGGCATTCAGACATGATTATGATACAGTCATCATACTCTGAGTCAGTATGCATTACCCCAGTTAAACCAGCTTCAACTGGGATTTCTGCCAACAATGTTATACGTTGAACATCCATCCATCAAGAATGATACAACAAGAAGTGTAACACCTGAAAAAACACATTCCTAATATGAACAACCACAGTAAAATATGACTACTAGAATGGCTTCTTCAGAGTTAATTTTTTTATAAAGTTTTTTTAAAATTTTCATGCCCACGAGAACTTTTTTTTTTTAAGGTAAATATTTTTGCTTAGATTGGCCACTCTTCCCCTTATTTTATGCTGCTTCAACATTTACAATTCAAGCATATCAAATCTGGTGTAGTTCATGAGAACCAGAAAGTTGAATCAATTGGTCTAGGTATCGCCACGGTATTTAAGTAAGCATGAAGTAAACAAACAGCAAAACAAGTTTTTAAAATTTCACACTTCAAAAAACCAAGAATTACCAGCAGCATTTAGAAAATCCCAATGAATGACTTTAAGCCCAGCTGGGCTCCCGACATTGGTATCAAAAGCGAGCCCCAGTTATGCCCATCTGTGATGCGGCCCAGCTGCCAAGCACCTCCAGCCTTCCAGATCAGGCCCACAAAATCACTGGGACCATCTTTAAGGTTAAAAAAAAAAGAAATCTAACAGTGTTAAATTTAATGTTCTTTTTTGTTGGTTTTGTTTCTAAGTCACTTTAATGTTTTCAAGTTTTTTTTTCCTTAGCTGCTAGAGTAAGAAGAAAAAGTGAAAAAGAGAGACTGAAAGAGAAAGAAAAACAAAGAGAAAGAAAAAGGGAGAGAGAGAAAAGAATCTTAACAACGAATGCCTTATCTTTTATACCTCTCTTTTTCATAAAATTGTCAGTGCTTCAGCAATATCCATGAGTCAGAGCATACTTGGGCCTCACTGAAACAGATTTACATCCTAGAACTAATGGCTGTGACCAGCACACATATTCTATATCTGAACAATTATTCAGATACTGAAAAATACAATATAAAACAAGAAGGGGAAATAACTTCAGTCCTACTCTATCATGGTAAATCTGCACTTACCTTTTAAGTAACATCAGATCTGTTAACACAAAGATCACAAAAAATACCAGAAATAGAAATCTGACAACACTGCCTCTGGAATGAGGTTGTTTCAGATTCTTACAATACTGGATTATCAAAATAACTCCCATGGAACTGGTACACCAAAGCCATTAATAGCACAGATTTATACTACAGTCTTGGCATCAGGTTCTCTCATTCTCTCCTGCTCCCTCCTTCTCTCTCATTCCCTTCCTCTCCCTCTCTTTTTAAGAGGATAGTAATTTTAAAACAAAAATGTGCCTCTCCTTAATGTATTCCCAGTGTTGTGCTTTCCATAAAAATCTGAAGTGCTAGCAACATTTCTGCTCAACATGTTTTGAATCAGACATTTCTAGATTCTAAAAAGGGGTACTTAAACTGTACCACAGACTAATTTTGGACTACCAGATCCCAGCTCCTAGTGGGAAACCCTCCTTTAGATGAGTGCACTCTCATCTTCCATAAGGAAATTCTTTCTGAGAGTAAAGATTTCTTACATGAGTAAGGGTAAACACGATAAGGACTTGAATGTGTGAGCTCTTAAGGACAAGTTCTGCTTCCTTTGGATCTCGTACAACACTTAGCAGACTGTCAGCACCTAATGATAACAAATGTTAAGGAAACATTTAGAAAAATAAAAATAGGCCTTACTCTGACTTCATTTTCACCACTCTAAATCAGCATTAACACAACTAATGTCATAGGTAAAACTATGATACAAATATAAAACTGTCAATGACTTCAACAAGAAGATTTTTTTGTCAAGAAATGGTATAAAATCCCTCTCTTTTTATGTGCTATATGTAGTCACATTCATTAGACACTTCCGTATCTGACAAACCAGCTGACACAGAGAGACTCAAATAATACCACCACTTCAGACATGTACCCAAACATATTCACTGAAAATTGGAAAGCTTCAGAAATGCATCACAGGATCCATTACTTAGCCTTAGACACTGCAGCTCACACAACCTGGCCTATCATATGATGCTAAGGCGTTTTTCTCTAATTAGATTCCATTTGCAGAACCAAAAGATACCTAACGTTTCCAGAACACTTCCTCAGAAATACCACCGTATATGAATCACAAATGCAACGTGGCATTTAAGCTTGAGGTGGGGAAACAGACTTTTTTCTGTTTGTATATCAGACATACGTCTCCCCGACTCCTGCTGAATACACTCCGATCATCATACTGCATGACTCTCAAACTAAACAAGCTAAACTTTGAAGATACACCTGCCACAAACAGAATACTGACAATTACTAGATGCTGTTGTTTTTAACTCTGTAACAGTCCAGACACCTGATAAGGATACAGACTGCATCCATCTTTTATGCTCTACGCCTGGAACCTTGGGAGCTGTGGGCCAAATTCTTGGCTCAACCAAACCTCCAAGGTGATCTTGTGAAAACAATCTAGAGTCTGTACTTTGATTCCCAAACCATAAAATGAGAGTGGTAACATTTCTTTTATTCTGTACTCTATGTTGTTTAGACTGTAATTGTTTTACAGCAAAGATGGTTCTCGGCACAGCTACCACAGAAAAGGAGGCTGAGATCTTGCCTAGTGCTTCTACACGCTCCCATGGTGCACACAATTAACCATATTAGATATAATTCTCAAACAATTTCTGATCCTGCTTGATTTCCTCCTGATTCGTATTTGTGCATTCCCGTGTCTAAGGCCATGCTCTCCCAGTGTGCACTGCAATAATTGTTCTAACACTTCTGCCTCTGAGTATTTCTTGACTTGAAAGCTTCTATCCCATGTATTGGGTTTGCATGTCAAGGTTTTGGTAGCAAGGGGGCTACAGGGGTGGCTTCTGTGAGAAGCTGATAGAGGCTTCCCCTGTGTCCGACAGACTCAATGCCAGCCGGCTCCAAGACAGACACACCACTGGCCAAGGCTGAGCCCATCAGCAATGGTGGTAGCACCTCTGTGATAACACATTTAAGAAGGAAAAAAAAATCCCCTGCGGAACGTCATTTTGCAGCAGGAGAGAGGAGTAAGAACATGTGAGAGAAACAACTCTGTAGACACCAAGGTCAGTGAAGAAGGGGGGGGAGGAGGTGCTCCACGCACCAGAGCAGAGGTTCCCCTTCAGCCCATGGAGCAGACCATGGTGAGGCAGGCTGTGCCCCTGCAGTCCATGGAGGTCCACGGTGGAGCAGATATCCACCTGCAGCCCAGGGAGGACCCCACACCGGAGCACGGGGATGCCCGAAGGAGGCTGTGACCCCGTGAGGAGCCCCGCGGTGGAGCAGGCTTCTGCCAGAAGCTGCGGACCCATGGAGAGAGGAGCTCATGCCGGAGCAGGCTTGCTGGTAGGACTTGTGACCCAGTGGGGGACTCATGCTGGAGTAGCCTGTTCCTGAAGGACTGCACCCCGTGGAAGGGACCCACGCTGGAGCAGTTCGTGAAGAACTGCAGCCGTGGGAAGGACTCACATTGGAGCAGTGCGTGGAGGACTGTCTCATGTGGGAGAGACCCCACGCTAGAGCAGGGGAAGAGAGTGAGGAGGAAGGAGCGGCAGAGACAATGTGCGATCAACTGACCGCAGCCGCCATTCCACATCCCCCTGTGCCACTTGGGGTGAGAAGGTAGGGAATTCAGGAGCAAAGTCAAGCCTTGGAAGAAGGGAGGGGTGGGAGGCAGACGTTTTAAGATTTAGTTTTTATTTCTCATTACCCTACTCTAATTTCCCCAAGTTGAGTCTGTTTCGCCCACGACAGTAATCGGTGAGTGATCTCTCCCTGTCCTTATCTCATGAACTTTTTGTTGTGTTTTCTCTCCCCTGTCCAGTTAAGGGGGAGTGATAGACCAGCTTTGGTGGAGACCTGGTGTCCAGCCAGGCTAAACCACAACGTCCAAAATCTAACTTTGATTAATCTTTCAACTGCATTAGGAAAGCATACCCTCACTCACTCTAGTACATGTATCTCAACTCTACTGTTTGTAAATTCCTGCAGGCCAATACTGTACTATCTTCTAAGTTCTCTTCTACTAACGCTTCCACAAGGAAGGTGAGAATGACCTTTTCAACAAGCATAAAACTAGAAATGTAGTTTTTATGCTTAGTTGATTTCCCTCTGCCTCAGCACTTTAGTTTTTGGGTTACATGAATGACTTACCTGTGATAGGCTTCCCGGCGGTACTTTTTCAGAGCGTGCCCATCCATGTTTGCAGGGAGATCTGCTGCATTCTGGAGTCGGTCGCTCCATGAGGTTGTCATCTTGAAATGCTTATTTCTTTCTGAAAGAGGCAGAAAAGTTTGCTTAAATTCAAGGTTTCTTTCACCAGAAAGTTGTCTGTTTCCTGGTATGAAGAGATGCAATGCTACTCAGGAAGTCTTGCAAAGCAGCCAGCGGAATGATCTGAGTTTGCAGGTCAAGCAAGATGCTTTCCTCTGAGATGTTCAATAAAATAGGAAATCAAAACAGAGAGCTGGGAAGGCTTTTCCATATGGCTAGAACTGTAAAGATTCCTACTCATTGTGGTGAAAATCTATTTAGAAACAGAGACCTTGTTTTAATTGCTGAAAAGGGGCGGGTTTTGACCTTAGAGTTACTAGTATGTGTTAGCTATAGGTGATGGAAAACGTAGACTTTATACACGAGATAAACTAGGCAGGGCAAACCCTACAAACCCCAGTGGGACTGACTTTGCCACTTCTATCACGCAGTGAAAATAAAGAGCCTTGTCCCTCACTATTTGATCTCTAAGCAAAGACAACGCCTCAAACTGACACCAAATTACCACCAACAATTGGAAGGGAAGTAGAAGCATGGTCTTTTGTCCTCTGCAGGTCAGCCACATTCAGACAGAGCATGAGCACGCCACAAACCTGTAACACTAGCAACGCAAATAGTCACCAGCAGATCTTCACAAACATCTGCACCCCTTCACAAGTACTGGTTGTCAAAACCAAACCACCAGACAGTCCTTCTCATCAGGAAGCCTCCGCAGTGAAGAAACGGGTACCTTTCCTAATTGCGTCATTAGCACACTGGGGCAATCCTGCTTGCTCCCTCCTCCAGCCAGATGCATGTCCTGCTGTGCCCCTGGCACCAGGTGGGATGATGAAGCAGCCCCACAGTGAGTCAGATCAGCTCACCAGTCCAAGTCCTCACCCACCAAAACCAACTGACCAAAAGCAAACTGGGTAGTTTGCCACTGAACCCAGTTCAACCTGCCACAACGCTATCATTAGAGCCCGTGTGAAGAGCGGGGTGGGAGACACATCCCAGTTATACCAAATCAGGTATAACATGAAATCACACTCTTGTGTAACCCACACAACTGCTGGACCGCAGGGCTTGGCTTGTTTGCTCTTCCTTAAAAGAAACAAAACCATTGACAAGCTACAGGGGTAATGATACAGCAACCATTTCTAGACACCTTTAAAATACAACTGCCCTCACTCTACAGAATGGAAACTAGATGATTTCAGCAAGTAGAGGGTAGAGTGACTGTCCAAACCAGCCTTGGGACCCACAGCATGTTCGGCGGTCACACACGTGCTCATTCTCCTAGAGGAAATCTGTATTATTTTTTAGTTCTGAATTTGATTAAAGAGCAACAGTTGCAATTGTCATAGCATTTGTTAGTTATTTACCTACAAGTTGCTGGTCATAAAAATCAAACAGATGGCAAACAGCTTGTCTGTAAAAAATATGTTCCTCCCTCCCCCAGCATTCTTTGCTTGTCTCCCAGTTACTATAACGAAGGTTTACAAACGCATCTTCTGCCACATCCTAAAGGTCACCAAATTTAGGCCCTGGCAGGCAGCCCAAGTGACCGCATGCCAGAGTCAAGAGCTCTCCCCCCGAATTCCCTGCAACACACCCAGGAGAGGAGGTCACCGCAGTGAGAGGGCGATGGGCCACGCCAGCCAGCCGCAGCTTCCACAACAGGGCATGCAGGGAGAAACAGCTTCTAAAATAGCCCAGGTCCCGGCCACCAACAGCTTAAAAGTAATTACCAGCTGTTTAAGCCGTGCCCAAAGGCAGATGGAAGGCAGCACAGGGCATAGTACTCAACAGCCCACAAGCATCAACCTGTTCCTCTTCACAGGCAGCGCACTGCGGGCAGCAACGCTCCTTATGGGCAGCAAGGGCTGCGGCAGTGCTGATGAGGGGACTCGGAGAGGAGCAGTGCCCATGCAGGAGTGACAGACTCCAGGTCAGCAGCCGAGAGACACACAGCACAGCGAGGGATCTGGTACGACCCCACGACTGTGAACTACGGAAAGGGCTTGTGGAAAATCATCTAGCCCATGGACATTTCAAGATGGTCCAGGTCATGAGCACCTTGGTCTTACCTGGAGCTATTTTAAAGCTACTAACCTACAGCTACAGATTCAGATCCAAAAGACACATACATATAAGGCCTCTAAAAGGCAAGCTCAATAGCTCTGAAGAAACCTGTTGCATGGCTGGTCTTATGACTCTTAAGCAGGTCCAGGTCTGGTTCTTCCAGATGAAACAAGTCCAAATCTAAGCTTCCTGCCATTTAGAGGGGCTACACTATTCTGCTTACCCAGCCAGCCACACAGCAAGATTCGAAGATATACACCCACAGCCAAAGCCAGAGACTTTCCGTTCTGCCAGCCTCTTCTTCCCGTCACCATCACACCCCATCAGAGATGCTGACACAGATACCAGGACAGGACTGCTCCCAATGGCCATCCACGCCAGATACCTGATAGTTCACCAATCGTATCCTACAAAATATCCTAATATCCAGATGGCAGAAGAACTTTAGCAGTTACCTTTAATAACATCCTTTCTAAAACGAGGAATCAGTGAAGCAGTTTGAGCTCCTACATGCCAAACTCTCCTCTAGGGTAAGAGAAACCAGACTGAATCATTCTATGTGTGCTGCGATTCAAAAAGCCGAGACCTGAGGAAACCACAAAAATCTGAATTTCCATAATTGAGCAAGAAGGGCCTGAATTATTTTAATGTTACAGCACTATTTTGCTGTAGCTGTGATGAACAAAGTTCATAGGCAGGACAAGGTTTGTAGACAGAGGCAATATCTTTTATTAGACCAACTGGCATGGCTGGAAAAAATAGACAAGCTCTTAGTCACACAAGCTTGTCTAAGTTTTGAAACTCTATCGGTTGCTCTAATAAAAGATATTACCTCTACCTTCAGGCTTTGCCCTGATTTATTTATTAAAATCTTACTTTTAATGTTCACACAGCATAAAATAAAAAAATCTTATGCTGAAGTTTTGCATTACATGAACTCAGAGGCACTCTTAGAGCTTAGCAGGCTCCACTGGCACTGTGACAATAGCTTACTGATCTGAAATAAAGCGGTAACAGCTGACAAAAGATATTGTGATGGATGTTCCCCGTCCAAAAGTCTTACACAAGAAGTTCGATGGACTTCAATGAAATTGTTCTGATGCTTCAAAGGTGTAAAAATCAGCCTACCAGCGTGGGCAAGAGATATGGGGCCTGATCCCTGAATACAAATTCCTTCTTCCAAATAGAGAGAGAAAAATAAGAAGGGCTGAATCACTCCATACACTTGTAAGTCACTGGAATAAACATCTGAGAGAATGGGCAGCCAGCCAGAGAAGATTCTCAACTTTGAGCAACTGAAATACGATGCATCTTTCTTTAGTTACAAATCTATTTTTGAAATCAATAACCTGTAAATAGCTTCACATAAAAATAGAAATCTTTACATAGATAAAGCATGTCAGAACACCTCCCCACAATTTATTGCAAACATGCTCCTTGCTAGTGCAGTCTTCATTAAGCATCTAATAGCATTTCTGGTACAGGGTTCATTTTGAAAAAGCATTTAAAATCTCAGCTTCAAAGCTTTGATACAGAACTACTACCCAGCACATACGCTTTGGTCCAAAAGAACATAAGATTTTAGCACATATTTTGAAATAAGTCCATTTGCTTCTTTTGTCAGGTTTTGGCTGATTTCAAATATTATCCATAGTGTACTTTTTTCAAGTACTCACACGTACAAAATAACATATCCAGAAGCATTCCCCTTCAAGTTTTACTATTATTTTTCTTCCCTTTTTTGACAATCCCACTTTTTCCAGGATATTCTCCGAGACCTTATATAGCAGAAAACAAAAGCATCACTAACCAATCCCAAGGTTGTAGCGTACTCACACTGATTTGCCATGCACTACATCTGCCTCTTCTCACATGTTCTGCTTCAAGAATCCTTAATACCTTGTCAGTACAACCCACGCATGTACATGCACAGTGGAAAGTAAACAGAGAGAAAAATCATCACACTTAATGTTAGCTACTTAAAAGCTTTGCATCTAGTCAGAGCCTGCAGATGTACAGACAAGTCTCGTGGTGCCCTTGCCAAGCCTAGAGCAGTTCCTGGATCCCCACCAAAATGCAGCTCCATTTCAGGCGTTTTTGTGGGGTCTCAGCAAGGGAAGAATGAACCATGTTAAAATCCTGAGAAAGGGAAGAAGGAAGGGGAGCAGGACTGGGGTCGGTCTGTTGAAAACTCGGATCAAATCTGTGGTCCAGGTCATGGCATGGCCTCACAAACAGGGAGGGGAAACACAGTCCCAAAGCACTTCACAAACTCTCATTCACACAACACATTTAGGGGCAGCAAAAGGTGCCGTCCCCGTTTTGTAAGATAACGATAATACAGAGCAAGCGGCAATCAAATGCAGAAGTCCTAATTCCTCAGACTCTCTTGCTAATAACTGGTCTGAGCTCCTACCGCTGTCAAGATGAATCACAGAGATACACTGCATCTTCCTTGCACAGTACACTTTAACACAAATTCCAATTTCCATACTTAGCATCAACTGGAAGACACTGAGAGGTCAGCTAAAAAGTATATTAAATATAATTTCATGCTTAACATGGCCAGCTTCATAAATATAAGCATGCCTTGACATATGAGCCCTGCTTAAACTGCACAGTAGGAACAATACCTAGACTGGTACACCCTCAGCAAGCTCAAATCTCTACAGATTCCCAAACACACCTGACTTCTGCTCCTTATTCAAACCCTGCATTGACCTCTGACTCTCCCACATTGCACCCACACTCCCAGACTATTTACTTCTTTGCTGCGCAACCATTTCAGTCTCCTCTCGGACACAACGGCGTCAGTCTCCTCTCCGACACCCCCCCTCAGACACTGCGCTTGGTCTCACCCGCCATGCCCACACTGCAGCTCTCTGCAAAGGCAATGAATCAGTTCACATCTAAATACCAACAGTTACTCCCCTTCCCCTAACGTGCAGGCCCTTCGATGGCTACCTCCCTGAACAGTGGTTGCTGTGCAGGCTCCCATCTCAGCCAAGGGGTGACTCAACTCAGCCAGCACCCGGGAGGGAAGAGCCCTCGAACACGCCACAAACCCCAGCTCTGTGTGTCACAAACCCACTGAAGCAATGTGGCAGATGAGAGACAAAGATGATGAGACATCTTAGGGCGGCTAGAAGGCAAGGTGACATAGAATTTCTAGAACTAAAAATGCCAACTACTGAGAAAAGAAAGTCTGTTAAGTGGCATTTCTGAAACCCAGGAGAACTATTCACGTGAGCTAACTACCAAAACCTCTGCTCACGCTCTGCTTGTGAAGAACAATGCAGAGAGAATGGGTGGGGGACTCCCCAGTCCACATTTAACGTTCCTGATAAATCAGAACTACAGGTCCCAGATGTACAGAAGTCAGTATGATCACAGACTCCAGGAGCACCACCAAAACACACTGGAAAACAGGACATACTACTCCTTTAGCTCCCACCAGTGCAAAGTAAAAAGAGAAAAGTCTTGTGATAAACCAACTTGCAAAATTTGGCGGAGCCAACGACAATAAAAAGGAGGTTTTTTAAATATGGCAGGAACAAGAGAAATCCTAGCAAGGGAGCAGAGGCATTACCGAACAGAAATGAGGAATAATGCAGATGGGGTAGCATTCTTCAAGAAATATTTCTGGTTTGCATTGAAAGCAAAGAATGATTATGTGTTAAACCCTCGATGACAACGAAGTACGTCCCATTCAATTTGCAACCAAAGAGAATTTTACAAAATGCAAATCAGAGATGAACATGTTTAACCAGCCAGTCTGATAGAGTCTCCCCTGGAATCCTAAAATAATTAGCTGAATATATTTTAGACTACATCAGCTTTGCCTGATGGCAAACCTTGGAGATGTACTGAAAATGACAACACTGGATTCAATTAATGAAGAACTAGAAGACAAAAATATAATCAGTCTTGGTCAAGGTATCAGTTACAGTAAGTATCTAGATCATATCTACAAATTCTTGACGACTGAGGACTACCTGTTCTTAGGCATGACAGAAGCCCCAAAGCAGTAAGCTTCTGACTCGCTCCAAGCCGCAGGGATTTCACAGATGCCGAACGATGCTCCGATCTCATGCTGACTTGCATCCCTACACACCAGCTCTAACAGCTAGTTCGCACAGTGCCTCTCTTCTCCCCCACAGCTCTGGGATGACAATTCAAACCACTCTGTGTTTTACTGCCAGTGATTCTGCTTTATAACCAAAAGCAAATTGTTTCCAAAAGGTGTTTTCAGTTAGTGATGCTTTTGGAAAAGAAGTATGTCCATGACTTGAGATCTTCAGCAACATTGGAAAGAACACAGTTTCCAAATATAAGCAGTGAAGTTTGTAAACGACCTAAACCAGAAAAATTTACTTTTTTTTTTTTTCTCCTTGTGCCTAAAGTTAAGTTCTTCACTTGAAGAACTTCCACTTCTGGGTGATCGCCTCTCTGACGGCAAGGCTTCAGGTTCATGATGACAGTAAGGACCAAATACGCTCTTCCTATTAGAATATTAAATTACACTTCAAAGCGTACTCTCAGCTCATGATAATTAATACTTGAGGTTGGCTTTAAGCAGGATAATTCTGTATGACCATTACAGGATATTAAAGAGGTAGAGATCTACTGTTCAGAACCTGTTAAGGTTAACCACAGGTGCATGTATTGAGCTCCCAGTAGATCCCACTTACAGCACACAAGGACCCACTGGATTACATTAGATTGACATCACTCTCCTCACTCCACAGACTGTACTAACCCTCCCACCGCCAAGGCTGCAATCTCCGACGCCAGCTTTGAGTCCTCCTGTAGGCAGAGGGTAGCTGTTTCTCTTGGGCCCCACCGCAGTGCCGACATCAATGAAGCTGCTTTTTCCGAGAGTGTGCTTTTAGTGAAACTGGTAAAGCATCCCAGTCATACATCTATTTGACTATGGTGTGACTGATAGACAATGGTAACTCATGGATTATTTCTGGATGGGTAAGGTATAAGCAGGGAGAATGCTACTCATGTGGCTTATTATGGGATTTGATTGAATTTCAGGCTGAATTTTATCTCTGTCGTAAAGCCAGATGCTAAAGTAATGGCTATATATCAAATACACTGTAAAACAGATTTAACAAAACCCTGTTTATTTTACATGGATTCTTTTATCAGACTACTTCTGCTGACAACCACTTCCACAGAGTGGCTACACAGTGCCTAGAGCTCCAGTAATAATCCAGGGCCCAAATGCATTAGATGCACTGAAAAACACAGACAGATAAATTTGGAGTTTCTTCGGGAGACCATCCATTTCTACCCGAGGAATTCCATTCATTTGGAACTCCAAGGACCGCTAGTTATTTTAAAATATTTTGAGCATTATTTAATTATCATTAATTTCATGCGTGGTTAGAAAGGAACTTGGGAAACTATGAAATCTGCAGTGCAACTCTGTGAGGAGCAAACCTCAAATCTGACCCTCTCTGAGAATCACGAGACCATCCCTTCTCCTCATTTATCTGTAACTGAGTGTACTGCCTCGAAATGGGAACCACAAATTCCCCAGTGAGCTAACGAGCATATTTTCTAGCTTCCATATAGCTCATGCTTCTCAACCTTTCCTGCAGAATTACCATTTTAGCTAAGTCATTTCCAACATACTGCTTCTTACACAAAGAGTTTGACAGAGGTAACGCTAGTTCTCTACTTCTCCAAGCCTACTGTGCCCTGTACCATTCCACTGGTAGGAAAAAAGGAGGAGGACCATACTTAAGGAATGTGAGACTTGATCCAGGAAAGCAAGAGCTATGTCACAGAGAAGAACCAGAGAACACAAGCTCTCAAAGAAATGCTGCGACTGCAGGTCAAATATGACCCCTGGATGTACACGGCTACCAAGCAGGACTCCATGTGCCGATCTGTCACTGCTACAAACGCTGCTGGAAAACTCTCTTCAGCCAGCTGTCCCCATTCAAGAACAATACTGGTTATATTGAGGAATGAACAAAGCTGTGAAAGAGAGTGAGGCTGGTGTGGAAGATTGCCAGTTTACAGAGTGGCTCTGCAGGTGATTTGAAAACAGTCTAGAAGCATTTATACACAGGAAGGCAGCGTGACTGTGGAGGGCTCTCAAGTCTGGCAACGACAGAACAAAGAGCCCATGACTGGAAATTAAATAAATCCACACAAAAAATATTAACAGAGAGGACAGCTAATTATGAAACAACATGTTTCTGCAGTAGTTTTTTCCATCACCAGAGGGCTCTAAACGAAGTGGGGTGGGAGGGAGAGGGGTGTGTGATGTTTAAATCAGCCGCTTTTCACAGAGTCAAGAATTAATGCAGAAAAGTCAAACAGCCTGAGCTACACAGCAGGTCAGTCAAACTGAATATCACACCTCAGGTGACTCTTCCTCACTTACAAATCAATGTATCAGTGAATAAGAGGCTGAGACACAAGCAATATTGGAAAGAAACCTCCAGAGAGGATTCACCTGGAGGGAAGGTGAATGGACGAACGAAGGCTCTTCCAAGCCAACACCAGTATGAGCTATGCACCCCAAGTGCTCTGGGAACCTCGCTTCCCCAGGAGAAGGTCTTCAGCAGCCTGCAGTAACCTCTGCCGCAGAGGTTCCCAAACTGCTGTCCAGCTGAGCTCCTGCCAACAGCTAGCATGGACCTGGCTAAGAAGATGTTGTTCTCACTGCTTTTTGTTTCCAGCTGTTAAATTCCAGTAAGAAATCCGTACGACAACTCAAATATTTTACTCACACTGTTTTCCCACAAGCAATTGTTCTGGCTGCACAGGGTCTTGAAAGATTAAAAACTAGAGACGAATTTGATCCCTCTCCTCTGATACAGTCCACCCTAAAGAAAAAATTTAAGAGTTCCTATGTATTTGCTTTAGCTGAAAACTAGGAATTAAGCTTTGAAGCAAATTCCCACCAGAACAGGAATTCAATGTTTGAATGGTATCTGCAAATATGAATATCATTGCCAAACAGATGAAGCATGAGGGCCTGCTAGCCGAGCTGCAGGTTCACACAAACAGCATGAAAGGCAGAAATGTCAGCATGGAAGTGAACACACTGAATTCTGCAAATCAGAAAGCAAAGTCAAGATTAACTCTTCTATTCCGAGTCTGTTGTGCTACATCAGAACAATTTGAAGCATCTTTAGCAACAAATAAACATGCTGGTAAGAACTGACAAATGTAACACCTGGCTACTCAGCAGCCAGAGCATCACTCCCTCTCCTGAAAGGAGACAGCCAGTTTCCTCCGTCCCCTCCAGCCTGTTGCCTCTAAGTAACTCCTGGTGTTCAAACCTGTGCAAGGATCTGTTACCAACTCAGGACTGCTGAACACCTTTGTGTGAGTTAGTCGGTTCCCAAAGAGAGAGAACAAGATGAGGCGTGCCATCCCCGGAGAGAGAACTGGAAAGCCATCCCTCCACATACTGACTTCAAACCAAGGAACGACTGCCGCTCTAACCTGCTATTAAGGATTATACACAACAGTAACTCTTTTGGCAGCAGATCACGGTGTTTCAAAACAATGACGCTTTTCATTAGATTCCACTGTGTTTCAGGAAGCAAATACAGACTTAATGGGCCTTTCCAGAAGCACAGGAGCAACCGACAAAGTATTTGAGATGCACAACTCCGATCAGTAGCACAGTCACTCTGAAAGCACGCAACTGCGTCGGCTTGGATAACGCAGATAGCAAAAAGTTCTCTTTATCTTCTAAACACTGAAGGTGAGGGAGGACATTTTTATTGACTTTTCTTACTGACTGTGCTTATTGTTAAAAAACCCTCCTGTCTCTGAAGATCATGATCTTTGCTTCATTAATATTTGATAGAAAAAGAAAAGATACTGAAAGCTTATTCTGGCTTTTTTCTAATCTTTGCAAGTAAAAGGAAGAATAAGGATGATTTTCTAAAGACATGTGAACCCTCTTCCATGCTGGATGGGCCCTCTCTATATGCTTATGGGCTACATAAACAGATGTGACAGCAGAATCAGCATCTGAACAATCTCTGCAGGCTGGAAACATGATTTGACCTCTCCGTCCAGCCTTGGCTGAAAGCGGCCCCAGCTCAGCCCAGGTGCGGACAGCCAGCTGGCTACTCAGCCTGAGTCCCAGGGCTCTGGACACAACACTCGCCAAGAGACGTGCTGCAGAGTCAAGAAGCTGGCATACTTGAACCGGGGAACACTGGCTTCTCCTTCATAAAAAAAGTTACTGAAAATAAACACTGAGATCAACAGCTGAAGACGATCCAGTAATTCTGAGAGCTGCTGCATCAAAACCCAGTAAGTACTTTCTTTTTTCCTGCTAAGAGTTATCTTTCCCAGCACCGTTCTCTTCTCCTCCCACTTCTTTAAGCAAACAGCTTACCAAATGCTCATATACTAACTCGGTCTCTGTTCCTTTTGAGATCTTATCCACCAATAACAGGCAGATCATTGACAAACAAGCCCGTCTTTCCAAAGGAAGAAGGATGACCCGAGGACTACGGAACTAAGCCAGACACAGGAGAGAAAGCCTTAATACCCTGCAAGGCCACAGACTTCACATGCAAAACTTGGCCAGTTTTCAACTTGCTATTTGCCCACAAAATGCAAACAAGATAAAATTGTGATAGTCCTCAGCTATAAAGGGAACCGTAAAAATAAACACAGCAATCATTTAATAAAGAGGATCTTGATTCTCAGTTACCTTAACATATAGTGCTCCAGACACATAGTAGCCCACTACAGATTTCACGGGCTTCCTACTTTTGTCCTTAATAATGTTTACCCATCTCTCCCCCCTGAGGCTGACCTAGCCTTTCAGATGAGAACGGCACGAGCCTGCTGCACCCAGGCTCAGGTCATCGAAATCACTCCTGCGCTGGTTCTGGCGCTCTCCTGAAATGCTCATGAAGGCCAGGAGCACAGCTCCCTCCTCCTCCACATTCCTCCTAGTTTAGTAACCACAGGCAGCCCTCACCAGAGCCACACAGAAAGCCTCTTTCTCCCCAAATGAGAGGTTGGACGCGTACTTACCACTCATCGTGGAGATCAGGAAGGTGCGTGCTCAAAACCCCTCCTGCACTCTGTTCTCAGCAAGCAGTCCCACACAGCAGCTCCTTGCCGATGAGAAGCAAGCTACACAGACCTACCGACTGGGCAAGCACAAAGATGAAAAAACAGGGAATGTGAAGTCTGTAGGTGTTTTGAAGTGCTCTTATGGTGTGAAGTTCCCCTCCACATACAGAGCACAATTCATTCCTTTTCTGACCTGTTTTTTTAATCAGAGGCAAACATAGCAATTATAGTCTGCCTGATTACAAACGGAATTACAAATCTGTCCTTAGGGCACAATAGTGTCCCCACTTATGTATTATCAGCCCCCAAATCTCATTTAATCTTGACAGATGTGTAGTACGGAGGCACCACTGCAAGACACTCTACAAGTAAATTAATTTTACAAATACCTTCTCTGCAGTATTCCCATGCTTTTCCAAAAGACTGCTAATTCGTACATCATTTCTTAGGCAACCTATGTAACTTAATTCATCAGTAAAATAGCTGAACATCTATGATGACTTTGAGCTTTTGCTAAGTCTCTGGCTTCTCTTCGATAACCTAACCGTCTCAGCTTTATCAAGTGATACCAAAGGCCTACATTATACTGCTTTCCAACCGTATCAACTTCCTTTCTTCGGAAACTTTCTACTACCCTGTCCAAGCAAAACACAAACCACCGAGTTTATTAGAGGAAAACAAAGTCATATTTGCATGGTCCCTTCAGCCCACTGTTTTTTAATAGGTTAAATCAATCCTGCTGACATAGGAGACTGTTCTCTGGCAGGAGCCGAGGAGGACACGCACAGTGCTCTCTCTGTACTTCTCTCAGCACAGACAGTGCTCGGAGGGAACACGGAAGACGTGACAGACCTACTCCATCAGCTGTGACCTGGAAGAAAGCTGTCAGCCCGAAGGGTGAGAGAACATTAACAATCAACTAAGAAGGCATCGTCAGCAGCGCCCTGTTACTCCAAAACCAGAGCCAAGAGTTTACAGCACTGAACCTTCCCTCTGGCCAGGACTTCTCTCTTCAGGGAACTGCAAGTGTCTCATCAGTGCAGACCTGAAGAGTCATTCAATAGCAGGGTCTTGTGCTCCTGCTGCGGATGAGCGAACAGCTTGAATCCCCTGGGTTCTGAGACGCCTTTAAAAATGTTGTTCCAAGCAGAGTAGCACGACAGCCCTGATACACTGAAAAGGACTTATTTTTCAGCGTGTTACCTGACCTACCGTAGCCGCTGAAAAAAAAGCTGACCACGCTCGCCCAGCCAGCAGAAAGTCTCCTGTGCAGCCACAGAAATGCCCCCTTCTAATTGCTTCCAAAACAGCAACTGAAAAAAATCCCAGCCTAGCTCTCAGTGTCACAACACGGGACGACAGCTTTCTACATGTCCTAACCTTTCCAATATTTGTTCTTGACCCCACCAGCACACATCAATTTATGAGGACTGAAAGTGCTTTTTATCACTGTTTTTTGTTAATATTTACTCACTACATGTCTGTGAAGAAAAATAAGTGGTAGATGAGTAAAACACTGTTGGTTTTTCATCATCCATTCCCTCCTGATTGCTCAAGTTTAGCAAGCAGAATTTTTTGGCCTTGGCTCATAAAACTGCCAGTGCAATATTGCAAGAGAAGTTAAAATACATGCAAAACAAGAGGTTAAGAACCTAGCTAATGTATTATCACATGAAGAAAAAACAGGAAAGGTTAGATTACAAATATGCTTTTAACTAACTCTTAGAAAGGCTACGGCGTTATTTCTCTGGATCAGAAGTGAAAAAGTCCCCAAATTATTGAAGGCTACAGATGGATATTTCATCTCAGATCACAGCAAATAAAGCTCTTTCCAATTTGTATAAAATTTGCTCATAAAATATCACACACATCTGCTGATGATTGCAAGACTGATGGTTTTTAACATGCTCACTCTCTATAAAATCACCCCATTTCAACACCACTATAAGGAGGATACTAATAAACATGCGTGAGACACGTCCGCTCAGGGTGTCTGCAGTCACCAAGTGGCTAACGGTACCAGCAAGCTAATGCCTTCTAGAGGCTAAATTCATATCATTAATGAAAAAGGACTTAGCAGAAGATTGGCTGGTATACTAGTCAGTGTGTAGCAGAGACACTTTCGGGTACAGAAGCATTTTGAAGAATAGAGAAGCAGGGTTTTGTGTCTACTTACTCGAACCAATTACAGCTTTAGGTAGCAAATGCTCACTTTTATCATTTTTCCCTAGCAGAGCTCTATCCAGCCCTGTCAGGTGCAGCCCTGCTTTTGATTACAGGTGGAAAAGGTCTGCTGACCACTTCTCCCTTCAGAGAGACCCTGTTCATGTGTTTGTACTTCCCTTTAGGCAATGTTATATTTTTCTTTTTTAAACAAAGGAAAGCGATGTGGAAATGCCACATCCCAAGCATCGGAAGACTCCAAACAGGCACCGTCCTGATGACCTACCCCTAAACATCACTGGTGCACTGACCAATGCCTGCGACATGAAGCAGAAGATGAAATCCGACTCCTGCCTCAGTTTCCAGACAGCAGAACTAACAGATGATTTACCAGTCTGGCTTGCTTCTATGTTAAAATTCCTCTTTCCAGCTCCACTCAGCCACTTGTATTCCATGACAGGAAAGCCACAGGAACTGAACTGGAAGAGCCGTTTCCAGAGTCAGCCGCAAGCTAACTGGTGCTCAGAGCACCTACAATTTATGTTCAACTGATCAGTTTTTTCTTTAGGGAATTAACTCATCCCGACCTAAATGGACACACAGCAAATAACATTATAAAAGTGGAACCGAACAAGCAATGAAAAAGAAACAGCTACTCTGGGTATTTGTTTCTTAAAAGCCTCAGCGAATACCGCATAGGGTGTCAGAAAGGGCAAGATTTAACCAGGACACTCGCGACCAAATCTTGCAGCCCTTTCCTGTGACTTCAAAGGCCACGTATGTCTTTGTACAGTCTTGACATGGAATAGCTTTGTAATATCCAAAAAGGTGACTTGAAAAGATCAGAAAGAAACATTTGAAATACCTTTGACAACATGTTCAGCTCTTCCTTTGGAGGGGGAAAAAATAAAAGGTATCTCAGATGGAGAAAGCAAAGGAAATCAACACCTAAAAAGATTATTTCTTTTTAATTGCAGCTTGTTCTATTTATTGACTTCCAAAATCTCCTAAGCAGCCTACCTTTTACTAGCACTTACTCTTACATGTTATTATTTATGATTACAAAGCACTGACATAAATCTCACTTAGCACCTCTTTGAGTTTCTGAGGGCAGAACATTCACATGCTCTTCTCTGACCCCATGTTCCTAATTATTCACTGTGCATGCCTATGTGCAACTCGTCACCAACTCAATTAACCCCAACACCAGCTGAATTCAGCTGGTCTAGAGATTTTGTATGCTTTGTGCTAAACCATCAGTCTTCTCTCCTTTGAATTTACTTTCCTTCCTAGGTTAATTTAGAAGCTGACTAGAAAGTTTCTCGTTACACGCCACGGCCAGACGCACTACATTTGATGCAAATGCCAAGAGGAGCACGGTCCAAGCAGTAAAGCATGAGTTGATTCCCACCCACAGCTACCATTCTCCAAAGGAGATAAGGAATACCGATGTCAGGAGTGAATGCTGCCTGCACGGCCAAGCGCTTCCTCCCGCACCCAGTGCACCCAGCTGGGATGCGGCTGTTGCTACCGCAGGAGTGCGGGCAGCAGCTGCTGCCGTGGGACAGGCAGCTCACACAAGAAAGGGGCAACCCACCCAGGAGGTTCCACAGCTCAGATCCAGCCACCACAACTGCCAAAGCCGGACCACCCGGCTGGAAAGTGTTTTGGGGACGTGTACCTTCCTGGAGGGTACAGCCAGAATCTGCTTCCTGAAAATCTCGCCAGAATGTATCATCAGCTTTTTATGTATTCTGCCAAAGTTAACAGGGAGAACTACAAGGCCTGGGTCAAAACCAGCTAATCCAAAGGCCTGTTCTTAAGTAAACAGTGGGGAAACCACCCTACTTCAGAGCCTCCCGCAGAAACCCGTACAGGAAACCTCTGTTCTACCCTTTCCTCTGAACCAATTGTGCCAAGCAAGGTTAAATGCTTGTAGTAAGCATATATGCAAAACTGTAAGTCTTTGTTTGAAAATATCTGGAATGCAGCTGTAAGCCGTGAATATCCTGAACTAAATTCAGCTAAGTTTGGACTACATAATGACTTCAAGGAACTTTTGGTTTTAAACAAACCATTTGTGGTGTAAAGAGTCGGAAAGGTAGTTTTGGAGATCGAAACTGTCTTCTCATTTACAGGATGGGCACAACACAAGCAGTACTAGAGTACATTGTTCCCACACATCTGTTTCCACTAACTTACTTTACTTTGGAGCCACCTTCAAATCTCAAAAGAATCACACCTCCTTGGGCCTTCCTTCCTCTCCATCCACCTACAGAAGCTGCGCCCACACATCCTTTAATTTCAAAAGAGAAACCAACAGGTTGCTCATGTCCAAGCATCATTTCTATAGGTATCTCATTGCTTGGACTCCTGCTCTCCACATTTGATGGGCTCACACCTCTGCAGAACTTAAAGCGGTTTTAGCTGGTATGATGCACAGGGTAAGAACCCACTTGTTTTCTTGCTTACATGTTAAGAGAAGGCAGCATGCAGATAACCACTGTGGGATTTCCAGCCTCCCCAGTTCAGTCAGAACTTTATCTCAAGTGAAACTACCAAAAAAGGTCTGGCTGTGCTGGTTACTCCCGCAGCAGGTATTCATGCCCAGGGGATGATAAGTTAAGGTCACCAGCAAGCAACAAGCTTAGCCTCTACCATCCTGCACCAGGCTTGACCAAGCGATAGGACCGAGAGGGCTGGCACACAGCCGTTCACTGCTCCCACGTCTGGGACCCAACTGTCCGGGAAGTAAGAGCAAATCTGCTTTTGACCTTATAGTAAGCGCACATACTGCTACACATTCAGGTAGTGGTAAGATTCGACACAGACTGCTGTGGGTTTTTTAGGCTGAATTACTCAGGCTCCCTTCTTGATCTCATGCTGTTATATAAAAAATGTATTTCTCCTAATATGGCTTCATACAGGCAGGTCTCCCAAGCACCTTTCTAGCCCTGCAAACACATGCCTAAGACTTAATGACTACCCTGATGTAGGTGGGTTTAGATTATCAGTTGCTTAAATACCTACACAATTTTTTCCACACGTTGCTTAAGGTCTATTTACCGTCCATTAAGTTCCATTTATTGTACATGCTGGATTCTCTCTGGGTTGTCTCTTCTCTTAAGAAAGCAGACTCCTGTTGTACATGCTCTCTATGTGCAGTACACAGTCCAAGGTTCTAGGAACCATTCCAGTTAAGGAATCATAATGATTAAAAAGCTAAATACAGCTCATTGCTATGAGTATCATAACCATGACACATAATAATAATTTCTTTAGTAGCACAAACCAGACATTTTACAATAGGAAATATTTATCTGAATGTGCACTTTGAAGATACTCAAAGAATAAAACACGCTTCAGCACAGAACAGCCAACCTTTGACCTCAAATATAATTTCAAATGGTATTTGTGCTGCTGACACTATCAATAAAATTTGAAAAGTAGATGCAGTACAGACAATAAGCGAAGAATTCCTGTGCGCTAACTTGGTAACACATCTCATCCCAAACACATTCTGAAGAGCAAGACAAAGCTTCCACTCCCGGGCACATTCTGTTCAGTTTTCCATCTTATTATTCTCACTGCTAAAAAAGCCACAGCTGTTTTACATCAGCACACCCAGCGTTCGTGAGCCACCCCGAGGCAAGGACATGGCGTAGAGCAGGCACTGCGAACTCCTCCCAAGGCACATCACTGGGGCTGTCCCCTGCTGACGGACAGCGCTGTCCTCAGTTTCCCTTGGGGCAGAGCTGAAGCGCCTCACTCTTCACAGGTTTACGCTGGATGGCACATGAGTGTTCCTCATCCCGAGGCAATTAGTTTCTGAGGTGTTCTTTTAAAGGAGTAAAGACAAGGCACGGCCCTGCCAAGCAGCAAGCCAGTTCCTATGACAACTTTCCACTGCAGCCTGGCTGGAGACTACCAATCCACCTTCCCCAGGCCAAGCAGCTTCTACGTGGTAACGTTCCTCCGGGTCATTACAGACCTCTGCAGGATTTTCACCAGTGGCTGAGCAACATCAGGTTGCGTGGTACTGAACCAGCCAGATCCACAGCACTCCCTGACTTCAAACTCCTACGAAAGAACGGGTTCGCTGAGCACAATGGCATGACCCCGCTTCTGTCTCCCGCCCCAAATTTCCAGGGCAGGGCTGTGGTCAGCCCTTCCTCCCGCGCCTCCTCGTGAGTCGGTATCTACAGTTTCTGTAGGATTCAAAGGTTGCAGATCATCTCAGTTTGTCCTGGAGCACCGCAAACCTACTCTGCAGCCAGCCCAGGGCCATCCCCAGATAACAGCTCGCGCTGCAAGCTAACCACCCATACATCTGTTTTAACCGAAGTATTATTTTATTAAGCTGCAAATAACACGTATGAGGTGCGCAAACAAACCTATCTGCTTTTTCAATAAGCATCAGTTAAACATTGTATTTTAACAGCTTGCTTCCCTTTTTACTTTAGATGCAAAAATAATATACTTGTATATTTTTAAAGGAAATAAAATACTCCTTTCAATGCTTCTGCAAAGAGTACAATATCTCTGTGTTTACCAGTAAACACCACACTAAGGTTTCTGTTTTTTCAAAAACAAGCATTCCCCTGGAAGTTAAAAAAAAAAGTCTAGGATAAATATGTCTAGTGATTTTAGGAAGGGTGTATTAACTTTCAATTCAAGCTATATTGGGAATCAAACATGACAAGAAGTAACAATTCAAGGGGGAATTATTATTATCATTAAAAATCGCCTAGAAAACTGAAAATTTGCCTGGGAAAATTTCAGCTTGCATCTGATTTTTGCTAGCGTATATCCTAGAAACAGCACATAACACTAATGCTACCAATGCAAATATACTAACAGGCTGCTAATTTCAACCTCAGCTGAAAACGTTTCCCCCATTCTTACAGTTTTTCTCCCCATTTATCTCTGCAATTGTACTTAATTCAATGGAGCATTTTAAACGTAACTCGGTGGTGCGTTTTGCCATACAATTTGTCTGAATGACGCTACACAGAGTAAAGGTTGTATTGTACTATATAATGAAATACGTCTATGCTTGAATAAACTCCAACAGCTGTTAATCAAACCAGCAAGTTCCTGAATGATCTTCTGGACTCCAGACTAACGCCAATAGATTATTTCACATAGCAGTTCTACTCTAAAATATGTTTAGGTTGACGGGAGCTGACAAGGACCATGACAGACTTCCAGCGCTAAGCTGACTGGTTTGCAAGTAAAACGCCGGGGTTTTTCCTCGCTGCCAGAACTACGAATGCAGCACACGAACTGAAGCCCAACACGTAGTTTGGAGTTTTGTTTCTGGCTTTCAGTAAAACCATGCAGTGCCTGAAAGGACCCGAAAAACTTCGTGTTTTTGATTTATTCACCAGTGACAAACATGTACATGGAGCAATACGGTGTATTTCAGCTGGTGACAAGATGGTATTCTAAACTGATACAGGGGTGATTCGGATGGGTGAGAGGGGGACTTTTCTTAGTGACTGCTTAGAAAGCGCTTTGCAATCTTCGAGGTTCAAACAGTAAATCTTCCAGAACCATAAAGAAAACCCCAGACTTATAGATCGTGACTACGCCTTGGCAGGAACGTTCTGAAGACCACGCCAGAGAGGACCCTCAGCGTCCAGTCTGGCGCCTTTCGAAGCACCGCCAAGGGAACAAACCTGAGGGCTTCACCACCTCGGCGGCCCCAGGGATTTTTAACACGGGCTGCGCTACCAGGAGCAGTAAGCCACCCGGCCGACCAGGCACCAGTGCAGGTTTGTTTCTGCCACAAAAGGAGGGATTTTTATTTGTATTTATTTATTCGGTGGCTCGCTCCCCCCGACGCAAGGCTGCCCGGGAAGCGGGTCCGGCCCCGCGCTGCCCAGCCGGGCGGCTCGGCCCAAGGGGAGGGAGGGGAGGGAGCGGAGGGCAGGGCGGCCGCCCCGGGGGAAGCCGCCGGCTGGACGGTGCCGCCGGGCGCGCTCCGCTCCGCGCGGGGCGGAAGGCGGAAACGAGTGCGGCGGGCGCCGGCCCCAACCCCTGCCAGCGCCTTCCCGGGGGCTCCTTCTCCTCACGCCGCGCCCCGGGGCGGCCGAGCGGTGGCGGCTCGGGGCCCTGCCCGGGGCGCGGCGCGGCGGGGAGGGCTCGGGGGGTCAGCGCTGAGGCAACCCGGGGGCCGCCCCTGCTCGGGGACGGGATGGGAGGCACAGGGGACCCCAACCCCCCGCCCCGCCCCGCCCCGGGGAGCGCGCCTCAGCCGCTCCCCCCACCCGCCCGGCGGGCGCACGCACGCGCACCGCCGCCCGCACTGCCCCCCGCGCGCGCCCGGGGCCGCTCTCACCTCCCGCCGCGCTCGCAGGAACTGCCCCGCACCGCTGCCGCAGCGCCCCGCCGGCTGCATTGCGCAGGCGCCGCCCTGCGCCCCGCCCCCCCCGCCGCCAGGGACCGGGGAGGGTGTGCGCGCCCGGCGCTCAGCCGCAGAGGAGCGGCGGCAGGGAGTGGCGGCAATGTGCCAACCCGCGGAACGGCCGCACGGACACCCCCCACCCCCCCCGCAGCCACCCCGGGGCCTGGCATCGCTCCGAAACCTGTGGGGCTGCACCCCCGGTCCTGCGCACCCCACCCCACAGCCCTGCACTCCCGGCCCGCCTGAGCCCCCGCAGTTCTGCCAGCCGGCCGCGGAGCCAGAGCTTTGGTTAAAATAACGCGACGAATTATTGATTTTTGGGGGGCAGTGCGTCTGCAGAGCGGGGCTGGGGGGAGGGGGGGGACAGGGTGCACCCCATCTGCGTGGGAAGGATGGCGAGGAGGTCCCCGCGTGGCACGGGGGGTGATGGCCGGGGGCTTGGGGCTGGAAAGGCTCCGGGGATGGTGATGGAGGGCAAGAAGCATCCAGTTGTCCATCCCCAGCTGCACCACACCTGGCCCGCACCTGCCCCAGCGTGGTCCTGGCCACCTCGGGGTGGTCCCGGCCAGCGGCAGGGGATATGGCGGCCGTCCGCGCCCGGTCCCCTGTCCCGCTCGGCGATGGTGGCCGGGGGCCCGGAACGTCTCCTCTCCTCCGTCCTCCCTTCCCGTATCTCCCCAGGGATGCTCCCCTCGGCATCCCGCGTCCTGGGCTCTGCTCGGGACGACCAGGCGCTGGGTTTTGCCGACTCGGGCACGCTTGGCCCTGTGTGGCTCCCCGGGCTGTGCGAGCAAGCTCCAGCGCCTCGCCACGGGGCAGCACCCCACGGCGCCAGCCTTGACGCCTGCCGTTAGCTCCGTTAAAGCAGAGCCCGTTTTCGGCGCCGAGCCCGCGGCGGGGCAGCGTCACCCCCAGGGACGCTCAGCCTGTGCCTCCCGATGCCCCGGGGCACCTCAGGGCACCCGCGCTGGGCACCCGAGCGAGGGGATCGCTTGGAGACGCATCCGTCTGCATCTGGGAGCTCATTGCCACCTCTCCCCGTGGCGAGGCCCGTCTTGGAGCGGCTCTGTCCGTCTGTCCGCGCGTCTTCCCAGCACACATCCCCAGGAGAAGCGTGGAGCCCAAAGAGGAGCACTAGAAGCGTGAAGGGAAATTAAACAGACGAAAATCCTTCAGCCTCGGAAAGAGTCTGCGAAAGCCTGCGCGGGGAGGTGGGTGGGAAGGAACCGCGTCCCAGGTCTCCCGCGGTGTCCCACGAGCCGGGGGCACGGGATGAAATTGGCTGGCAGCGGCTCCGAAGCGCAAACAAAGGCGGTGTTTCTTCATGCGGCGCGTTGTCAGACTGTGGGTTGCAGAGCGCGGTGGCATCCAGGACGTGAACTTGCACACTGATTAGATAAGGAGCAGCAAACACAGGGATGTGACTGCTGCCCGGGGAGCCCCAGAGCCGCAGGCAGCCGCAAACAGAGAGGTTATGCCAGGGAAGCAGAGCTCTGCCACCGCCAAAGACAAACTCATGAGTTAGTGGGACCCAGTGCAGCCATTTTCCTATTTTTATTAGTGTTTGTGGGTGTGCGCAATTCAGTGAATACGTCCTTCTTTCTTACCTATGTGTTGGTCACTTGTATATGTTTTCTCCCTGATTTTGCTGTCCTTACCTGCAGAGCTCTCCCTCCTGCAGGAGATGCGGCAGCAGCCTCCCGGGAGACACTCGGATCTGCCTTTCTCCCACCGCCGGGAAGCATTTCCCTCTCACGCAGTCGCTGCGGTGAAGCCTGGTGGCGAAACCCCTACTCAGAGCATTAGTTTAATGGAGTGTGCTGGGAACCGGCCGGAAGGTGTGCGTCCCGTCGCTGTGTGTGCGCAGCTCAGAGGACGGCTGTTTCCTCGGAATCCCGAGCCCGGGCAGACGGCCGCTGGGGAGATGAATTGTTCAACGAGCCTCGTCAGCAGGCGGCTGTTGTGTGGGGAGAATCGCAGAGTCTGGAGGACTCCTCCTGCTGTCTCGTAGGCATTGACTTTTGAAGCAGCTGGGAGGTGTGGAAAGTCCTGGGCAATTTAATCCCTAATGCAACCCACCGGGTTTCAGTAATGTACAGTTCTCAACTATGGGACTGTTTTTCTTTGTTTTTCTGCCTGTTTTCCGGCCTGATAAAGATCCTCCTGATGCCACGTGTGTGTGTCCCGACAGAGATCCCTGTGTTACTCAGATGTCAGGGTTTCCTGAGGCTGAAGACAGCCCAGGCACTGCCCTGCGTTCAGTTTGTGCCCACTTCCAGCTTGCTACCTCAATTCAGGTCTGACGCACTGGGGTTCAGCTCGTCTGCAGCCTCCAGCCTCAGAATAGAATAGAATAGAATAGAATAGAATAGAATAGAATAGAATAGAACAGAACAGAATAGAATTTGGGTAATTTAGGGAATTTTGGGGATTTGGGTGTGGGTCTTTCAAGGACTTCCTTCCAGTCTGCTGGGACATGGCTCCTTCTCCAGGACATGGCCACACGCTGCAGCTGTCTCTCCGACTGGCAGCGCTGTACAGTTCCTGGGCTTGTTGGCCAAGTCAGCCCCCGAGAGCCGGGTGAGAGGCTCAAGAGGCTCTCGAGGGAATTGCATTTGGGTGCCAGCCACTTGGGATGGGGGTTCTGCTGCAGCTGCCTGGAACGGACCCCCAGAACTGGCAGCTCTTGTTGAGCTGGATCCCAAGGTCTCGGCTATCTTTTGCTCCTTTGAAAGAAGTGGCCCTCCAGCAAGCTGGAGCCTGATCCTTGTTCTGCGGGACAGCAGCCCTTGCTATCACTCATGGAATCCAGCTCCTTGTGCCCGTTCAGCCACAAGGTCCCAGCAGTCAAGACAGCAACTGGGTCGGGTCCCACCTGTTGGGAGACAAAGGGATTGGATCCCAGGGTCTTTACCCACAGACATCCTTCCCCTCTACACTGCCCTAGTGAGGCCCCATCTGGAGTACTCTGTCCAGTTCTGGGCTCCCCACTTCAAGAAAGATGAAAAGCTACTGCAGAGTCCAGAAGAGGGCTACGAGGATGATGAGGGGACTGGAGCATCTCTCCTGCAAGGAGAGGCTGAGGGAGCTGGGCTTGTTCAGCCTGAGGAAGAGAAGGCTGCGAGGGAACCTTATAAATGCTTATAAATATCTGAAGGGTGGGTGTCAGGAGGATGGGGCCAGACTCTTTTTAGTGGTGCTCAGTGACAGGACAAGGGGCAACGGGCACAAACTGAAGCACAAGAAGTTCCGTCTGAACATGAAGAAGAACTTCATTCTGAGGGTGACGGAGCACTGGAACAGGCTGGCCAGGGAGGTTGTGGAGTCTCCTTCTCTGGAGATATTCAAGACCCGCCTGGACAAGGTCCTGTGCAGCCTGCTGTAGGTGACCCTGCTTCGGCAGGGGGGTTGGACTAGATGACCCACATTGGTCCCTGCCAACCCCTACCATTCTGTGATTCTGTGATTCTGTGATCAGCAGTCCCTACAGAGACCTTTGCATTTCTTCTGCTGGAGGAGACTGTGAGGCGAGACTCCTGACTCCGCTGTCAGACTATGTATGTACGGCAGTGCTAAACAGCATGAGTGCGGAGGCCAGGAGGGGCTGCACTCTGCTTTTCCAGGACAAAAGAGAACCGCAACAGTGGTCAGTAATGAGCATCAGAGCAAAGACATCAAAACGATGCCACAGCCGTAAATAAGCAGAGCTGGTAACTTCTCACTGGTTTGATCAGTTATTGCCAGTAGCAGAAACCTGACTTAGGATACCACAACGCAAAGCAACGGATGCCGAGGAAGTGGTAACATGCACTTGTGTGTGAGGAGTATGTGAAGGACCTGAAAAACCCCCAGAGCATGGAGAGGATTTCTGCGCCAGCAGCGTGAGGCAGGCAGCCGAGGCAGGGCCAGTACAGCTGGCAGCCCCTGGCGTGGGCTGAGGCTGTCTGCCCGGCCTGCTCTGCCAACAAACGCGAGCCACTCGGATGATCCAAGTGTTGTAGCCTTGCTGTCGCTGAGCTAAGACGGGCTTCAGGAAAACAGAGTACTTCCAGAAGAATGACGGTGGAGTCACCAACCCTGGATGTGTTCAATAAACATGTAGATGTGGCACTTCAGGACATGGTTCAGCGGGCATGGTGGTGTTGGGTTGACGGTTGGGCTTGATGATCTTAGAAGTCTTTTCCAACCTATGATTCTATGATTCTATGAATAATCTGTGACCAGGTTTGAGTCCTGTAAAAGCAAGGCTCGAGCCAGGTCTCTCACCCAGGTGTGTGCACAGCTCCTGTCTCTTTCCTTTGCCTCTGCTGACTGACGCTCCTCATTCCCCTGTGCCCCATGGGACACACACGGGGGACTGCGGTGGGGTGTGCACGTGTGTGTGTGGATCCCAAGGCCCAGGACCAGCCTGCTCCGGCGGTGGGTCAGCGCTGCGCCTGGGGCTGGGCTCAGCTCCCTCCCAAGTGTAAGGGATGTTTCCCCGTGGGGTTTCTGCCCCAGGCAGTGCCCTTCAAAGCACGGCTGCAGGGACATGAGCCCCTGTGCACTCCAACCAGGATTGCTGCCATGCTTGCAGGGCCTCCTCCAGAGCCACTGTTATGGTTAACTTCTGATCCCAAGGAGATGTGGATCCCAGCATCACCTCTCCCCATTTGGCTGGTCCCTTTGAAACAGTGACAGCTCTTTTGGAAGTCATGGCTCTCTCCAGTGCCAGCCCTGGCTTGCCTTTCCTCCCAGCTCATCAGCTGGACATCCGTCATGCTGTCCCCTGGTCAACTGTGAAGAGAAATGAGGAAAAGTGGAGTAGAGGAACTGGGCATCAGTGCAGAGCTCAGTGGCGCAGAGAACTACAGAAGGAGACAGGATGCTGTTGCACATTTCACTGTGTTCCTCGCATCTGGATCACAGTTATTTTGAGCTGGTTTTCACAGAATCACAGAATCACAGAATGGTAGGGGTTGGCAGGGACCAATGTGGGTCATCTAGTCCAACCCCCCTGCCGAAGCAGGGTCACCTACAGCAGGCTGCACAGGACCTTGTCCAGGCGGGTCTCGAATATCTCCAGAGAAGAAGACTCCACAACCTCCCTGGGCATCCTGTTCCAGTGCTCCGTCACCCTCAGAGTGAAGAAGTTCTTCCTCATGTTCAGACGGAACTTCCTAGGCTTCACTGTGTGCCCATTGCCCCTTGTCCTGTCACTGGGCACCACTGAAGAGTCTATTCCACCTGTTATGGGTTTGTGTGCAAGGTTTTGGTAGCAGGGGGGAGGGGGCGGGGCTATAGGGGTGACTTCTGGGAGAAGCTGGGAGAAGCTTCCCCCATGTCTGATAAAGCCAGTGCCAGCCAGCTCTAAGATGAACGCGCCGCTGGCCAAGGCCAAGCCAATCAGCGATGGTGATAACATATTTAAGAAGGAGAAGAAAAAATTGCGGTGAGATGGCAGTCAAGAGAGAGGAGTGAGACAATGTGAGAGAAACAACTCTGCAGACACCAAGGTCAGTGAAGAAGGAGGGGGAGGAGTTGCTTGGGACACCGGAGCAGAGAGTCTTCCCTTGCAGCTCATGATGAAGACCATGGTGAGGCAGGCTGTCCCCCTGCAGTCCATGGAGGCCCACGGTGGAGCAGATATCCACCTGTAGTCTGTGGAAGGGACACCATGCTGGAGCAGGGGGATGCCTGGAGGAAGCTGTGACCCCGTGGGGAGGCCGTGCTGGAGCAGGCTTCTGCCGGGAGCTGTGGGCCCATGGAGAGAGGAGCCCACGCCAGAGCAGGTTTGCAGGCAGGGCTTGTGACCCCGTGGGGGACCCACGCTGCAGCAGCCTGTTCCTGAAGGACTGCACCCTGTGGGAAAGTCTCACACTGGGGCAGTTCGTGAAGAGCTGCAGCCCGTGGGAAGGACTCATGCTGGAGAAGTTTGTGGAGAACTGTCTAGTGTGAGAGGGACCTCACACTGGAGCAGGGGCAGAGTGTGAGGAGTCCTCCCCCTGTGGAGGAAGGAGTGGCAGGGACAAAGTGTGATGAACTGGCCACAATCCCCACTCCCCATCCCCTGTGCTGCTTGGGGGAGAGGAGGGAGAGAAACGGGAGTAAAGCTGAGCCCGGGAAGAAGGGAGGGGTGGGGGGAAGGTGTTTTAATATTTAGTTTTATTTTCTCACTATCCTACTCTGATTTGACGGGTGATGAATTAAATTCCCTTTTCTCCCCACGTTCAGTCTGATCTGTCTGTGGCGGTGACTGGTGAGTGATCTCTCCCTGTCCTCGCCTCGACCCTCGAGCCCTCCATCACATCTCCTCTCCCCTGCCCGGCTGAGGAGGTCCCCCCGGACTGGTGACGAGTCCCTGTTCTCCTGCTCCGGGCGTGTCCTCGCCTCTGCCCCCCCCGCACCCCATCCCGTGGAGCCTCCTCCCTGCCGCGGGCACCCCGCTCCCCACCCGAGGAGCGGGGCTGGGACCGGCCCCGCAGGACGCCTCCGTCCGCCCGCCCCTCCCCACGCACGCACACGCACCTCCTGCCGCCCCGCCCCGCGCCCCGCCCCGCCGCCCCGCAGCCCTTCAGCACCGCGCAGCGCGGACAGCTCCCGCCGCCGCGGCCCGGGGACGCCCCGCGCACCGCACCGCACCGCACCGCAGCCATGAGCTACAGCGCGGAGCCGGCTGCGCCGGCCGCCTCCCACCGCCCCCCGTTCGCGGGGGCCCCGCGTCGCCCCGAGGCCTCGCCCGGCCGGCGGGAGCGGGCCAGCGAGAAGCGGCAGCTGCAGGGCCTCAACGAGCGCTTCGCCGGCTACATCGAGCGGGTGCGGGCGCTGGAGGAGCGGAACCGCGCGCTGGCGGCGGAGCTGGCGGGGCTGCGGCAGCGGTCGGCCGAGCCGCGGCGGCTGGGCCGGCTGCTGGGCGGGGAGCTGCGGGCCCTGCGCGCCCGGCTGGAGGAGGCGCACGGGGAGCGGGCGCAGGCGGCGCTGGAGCGGGCGCGCCTGGTCGAGGAGACGCAGCGGCTGCGGGCGCGCTGCGAGGAGCAGGCGCGGGGCCGCGCCGAGGCGGAGCGGGCGCTGCTCTCCCGGCGGCGGGAGGCCGAGGGGGCCGCCCGCGCCCGCGCGGACCTGGAGCGGCGGGCGGCGGCGCTGCGGGAGGAGCTGGAGGCGCTGCGGGGCGCCCACGCCGAGCACCTGGCCCGGGCCGGGGCCGCGCTCCGCGCCGCCGCCCCCCCGGCTCCCCCGGCCCCCCCGGCGGGGCGGCCCGACCTGGCGGCGGCGCTGCGGGAGCTGCGGGCCCAGTACGAGGAGCTGGCGGCCCGCAACCTGCAGGCCGCCGAGGACTGGTACCGCGCCCGCTGCGCCCGCCTCCACGAGCGGGCGGCCCGCAGCCGGGAGGCCGTGCGCGCCAGCCGCCGGGAGGCCGGGGAGTGCCGCCGCCAGCTGCAAGCTCGCCTGGCCGAGATGGAGAGCCTGCGCGGGGCCCACCAGTCCCTGGAGAGGCAGCTGCGGGAGCTGGAGGAGCGGCACAGCGCCGAGGCCGCCGGGCTGCAGGTGAGCCGGGGGCGCCGGGATCCCACCCGCGCCCGACACCCCCCCCATCTCCATCCACCAGCACTGTGCAGCCCCAATCCCCTTGTGCGGTGCCCATCCGCGCCATCCCCCCCTCCCCAGCTCCATCCACCATCACTGTGCTGCCCCAACCCCCTTGTGCGGTGCCCACCCGCACCCCCCCACCCCCCCCCCCACCCCCCCCAGCTCCATCCACCAGCACTGTGCAGCCCCAATCCCCTTGTGTGGTGCCCACCCACACTCCTGCCCCGACCCCCGCTCCATCCACCAGCACTGTGCTGCCCCAACCCCCCCTTGTTGTGCGGTGCCCACCCGCGCAGTCACCGTGCCCACCCGCAGCCTTCCCCCCACCCCAGCGCAGGGCCTCGCTGCCCTCCCTGCAGCCCCACCACGGCGTTGCCCACCACCTCCACCCCCCATCCCCAGGCAGAACCCCAGAGGACAGGTTTCAGGGGGACAGGGAGCTCCCTCCAACACCCCCTTCCCGCAGGGGACGTCCCTGCGCGTGGCAGCGCTACTTGGGGCATCGCCCCCATCCTCAAAGAGTCGATTCCTAAACCCCTCGCGAGTTGCTCGTCCCCGCGGGTGATTCCTCGAAGCCGTCTGCCCGGGCTTGGCCCCTCGCCCCGCGGCCTGGCGCCTGGCACCTGCGCTGCAGGAACTGGAGCTCTGCGGATGGTAAGGCTGGGTTTGCGGCCAGATCCTGGCATCGCTCACATCTGTGGGAAGACTCACGTGGGGTGGACACCGAGCCCCCAGAGCATCTCTTACTCCGTTACCGCAGTATTACCACATTTTCTCGCTACGGGGAAAAAACGTTCTTGGTTTATAATAAAATGAATCCCGATTGTTCTATTACATGGCTATTAATCGACCTGTGGTTTCTAAATCAAGCCATGTCCTCCTAACTACTGAAGCAAGGGCCTTACGTCATACCTGAGGGACGTTGTTATTTCACGCCCAAGTAATGCCTGGTCATTTTCAAGGCCAAATTTTGCCAGGCGCTCTCTCTCGAACTCGTGACTGTAGCTCCAAGCTGCTTGCAATCTTCCTGAGTAGTTCAGGTCTCCTTCAACAAATATTGTGGAAATAGGCAATATACAATATTTCCTGTAGTGTGTGAAAGGATTACACACAGTAATCTTCTTAAATAGTCTTGATGCCATGTGAAAAGAAGGATTCTGGGAACAACATATCAATTGGGGGGAAAAAAACTTATGCAACCAGATTAAACAGCACCGTAATTGAAATTGCTTTAGAAACTGCACAGCAGCCTTTTCCTGCATAACCTGCAGGATCTGCTTAAAGTGTGGTAATATTTAGGAGTCTTTTGGGCAATGTGCATGTGTAGCAGCTAAATAATTTCCCTGGCTGCAACCACTGGAAAAAGATTTAAGTCTATCTTAAAAGACAATATTCCCATTGTTCGAACTTTTAAAATATTCCTGTAGACTGCTAAAGCTGGGAGGCGTCTTCATATTTGTAGGCTATCCAGTCAAATCCGAACCAGTATGTGAGAGCTTTCTGTTAGGGGACAGGTTTGCAGTGGTGTGGGGAGAGGGTTTGCTTCAGCCAGCTGGTCGAGCTGGGGTGTGGGAGAGGGGTACAGGCAGGGTGACAAGAATATCCCATTTTTAAGGAGTGTTTTGTGCATGTGGGCTGCAGGTGGAGGGAAGGGGGCTGAAGGCACGGAGGGTCAGAGCAGCGAGAGTGGGGCTGTCCCAGGGCAGGGTCACCCCGAGTCCCTCCCTCCTGTCATGGCTCAGCACGGCAGCATTCTGGCTGCATCAGAGCAGAGATTTTGATCTGTACCGCAGTGACATCCATGCACGTCCCGGGGCTTTTCAGCTGACGCCCCGACAGTCTCCTTGAACCCTTTCCCACCGCCCAGTCCCACGTCAGAGGCACAGCTCCATGCAGCTCTCATGCTGTGGGAGTTGGTCAGGGCAGCCCAGGACAAGGCAGAGACCCCCAAGGATGACCTGTAAATGTCCCGCAAGGCGGGATGCATCCAGCTAATCTGACTGTGAGATGTCCTGTGCCACATTCAGGATGCGCTGGCACTGCTTCTCTGAGGGTCTCTGTTCAGACTGGGCTCTCTGCGTCAGGCTCAGCGCAGCTCCCTGCTCCTTGGGCAGCTCCACGTCTTGTGACTGGCTCTGCGCTGTGCACAAGGAAGGTTATGCAGGACACGAAGGAGGGGACAGGATGGGGATGAGGACAGGGACAGGACAGGGATGATGTGCCAGGACAAAGCTTGTTCGCTGGAACAGAGGAGCTGGAAGCAATCGCACAGGCACGGCTGTGGGAGGGGGTGCGGGAGAGCAGACGTTGGTGGTGGCCATTGCAGGGCTTTGCAGGCAGGGCTGCACCGTCACTTCAATGCAAACTGCTTACTCATTCCTGCTCCACATCACGCTCCTCTGGTGGCACAGCGGGGTGGCTGGCAGCGGGGAAACCATCTGGCTGGGAAGATCCCTGTGCGAGCGGGTTTCGCCTCTTTCAGGCTGCTGCTTGGATACCTGGATGCATGTGGGAGAAAACCGGGCTGCTTGTCTTCCGACAAAAAAATAGAAAAATAAGGAGTCCTCTTTGTTAGCAAGGAGATCTGGCCTTGGACTCCTCCTCATTGCATGCAGACCTGGATGTAGCAGCCGTGGCAGGGTGAAACTGATAGGAAGGATGCTAAAAGGATGTCCTCATCCAGCTGAGCACCCTGGCTCTCGCAGGGCAGGGCACTGACTCCATAACCGCTGCAAATCCCTGCGTTCAGAGCCCCCCACCCTGGGGCTCCGAGGCATTTTCCAGGGAAGGTGTCAGCCTTCCCCTCCCGGACCCAGCTCTTCCCTCCTGTCCCAGCGGCACCAACTCTCCTTCCACCTCCTGGAAGCGTTTCCCCACCCTTCTCAAGCCCCCCAGATGCACACTGCAGCCCTGCTCCAGGCACCCGCTCCAGCCGTGGGCTGCTGCAGTGCTTGGTGCTCTCTCTTGTCCCACTGAGCCACTGCCCCTGCTTTGGTGATGTTTAAGCCCCAAACTTCCCTGCTCTCTGCAGCAGCCTGCCTCGTGCCCCACAGGACTGAGGGCTCCACCACCATGTGCTGTTCGTCTGTCCCTGTCCCATCCCCTCCCCCCCCAGATGGAGAACTGTATAAATCCATCAATGTTTAAAGTCTCTCCCCTCTGCATGTTTGCAATCCATGCATGGTGCTCGGCCAGTTTCTCCATGCTTGTTAACGTGAGATTTCTTGGTCCCAAACTCCTGGTGGGATGCGCCATCATGGACCAACTGCCCGTGGCAGCTTCCCTGTCTCTGCAATGGGCAGAACAGAAAACCCGCAGGGGAAGTCCCTGCTCCAAAACATGTCCCTAAGCACCCTTGCCTTTGCAGGACACCATCGGGCAGCTGGAGGATGACCTGCAAAACACCAAAAACGAGATGGCTCGGCATTTGAGGGAATACCAAGACCTCCTTAATGTCAAGATGGCGCTTGATATCGAGATAGCTGCCTACAGGTAAGGCTGCTCTGACCCTGCTCTGCCTGGCCACCTCCCAAACCCAATTCCCTGACCCCATCAGGGTGGAATATTTTCACAGGTCCGGAAAATATCTGGGTACAAACTCAAGGAACAACACCATCGTGTTGCGCGTCTCCCCTGCCTCCTGCCTGGGGAGCAGCCGTGGCTCCATGTCATGCCTCGATCTAGCAGACGTGAAGCGCGTCCTCCCGCCATCCCAGAAGCAGTGGTTTGGGTTGGAAACTTGTCTCTCTTGCAAAGTCAAAGTAGATGCAAAAGGCAGAGTCCCTCTGGTTCAGGGTTTTATTTTCCTGGGGTTTCTGGAGGCAGAGGAGGGAGCTGGTCTTGCACACCCCAAAGTGATCCAAAATTGATTGACCAAAGCATATGATTTTGAACCAGTTTCATGGTGCAGTGTGACCTGAACCTGTGCCCATCGCAGGCGGGGTTGATGGCCTGGAGCACTCCGACTTGCTCGCAGGTCACAGCGTGCCCTCAGGCTTTGGAGGTGTTTCTTGTGAGATGTCCCCAGACTAACCTCTTCCCTTGTGATGTGCTTGCAGGAAGCTGCTCGAGGGAGAGGAGACCCTCTTCAGCATGGGAAGCGTCGGCCCTACAGCCCTCAATCCCCTCCCCAACCCTGCTTACTCCTTCCAGCCAAGAGGCTTTAGTTCCTCTGCTTTGTCCTTCAAGCGGGAGGAGCAAGGAGAGGTTATTAAAGTGACCGCTAAAATATCATCCAGCCGGGCCGAGATGATTGAGGGGACCATAACCTCGGCCAAGAAAAGGGGGAGATTGAACCTGCCTGAAGGAATCCTTGTGAATGCAAAAATGTAACTGTCAGGACCCCGTCCGTTTTGCATTTGAGGGGGAACAGTCTCCACTCGGCCTTTAAAGTGCCCCTGCGGGCACAAAGCTGCTCTGGGCTTGCAGGAAGCCCCCCTTCGAGACACATAACTCCCCGGGGACACCGGCCGGGGCTGGCTTCCTCGCAGGTCCTGTTGGGCAGAGGCCGAGCTTGGCACATTGCTCCCTTTTAAATGGGGCGGAGGCGCAGGCAGGTAGCTAGGTGCGTGTTGGTCGTTGTTGTGGTGGCACAGGGGGCTCGTAGCACCCACCATCCCTCCTTCCCTTCTCCCATGGCAGGCGAGGAGGAGCTCGCTGGGACCCCCAGGGGCAGAGGGAAACAAAACTCAACACATTCGCTATAACTAGTTTCAAGGCTACAGACCTTGAGCTACTATCCGAATCCACATATAGCTAAACTCTTCCCCACTCCTCGAGCCGCAGCCGTCCGCTTTTAACCCCAGAAGCACAGAAATAGCCATACTGGACTGTAATCACACCTGACGTCTGGTCATCTATGAGCCACTTCTCTTTCAAATGGTAAGGAGCATTCATTTTGGTTTTGTCCTGACAGCTCTGGTTCTCAGCAGTGTTAGTCCAACCAGGCGCGTGGGGTTTGCTAGCAGCAGGCGCAGGGCAGGGAGCCGGTGCACGGGAGGTGAAGGCCTCACCACACTGTGGGTGCAGCACCTTTTCTGGTGTTGCTGCCTCTGAAATATCAGGGTCTGCAGGGCCCCTTTTTTGGCTGCACAGTTGCCAGATGAAACCCCCACCCTCACATTAGTACCACGTCCTGACCGGCGCCGCGAAGCCACAGGACTCCTGAGCACCAGCCCACAAGGTACCCTCGTCTCCACTCTCTGTTCCAACCTGTGCCAAATTTGATATAGGATTTACAACCATAGGTTTCCTTCAATGCCTTAACATTGCCAGTGACCGCTTTCGCAAGAGCCGGAGATGCCGCGTGTGCGTCAGCTGTGTGTCAGGGCCCCGGCGAGGTTATCGTCCCGAGACCTCACTGCCCTCGCGGTGGTGCCAGGGTAGTTCCTGGAACCAGCAAATCGTTTGCTCGCACTCTTTCCGCTTCTGTTGCAAGGCACAAGTTAATAATTAAAAAGGAAGAAATAGTTACGTGGATCAAACTGAGCTGTCTTGTCGTCTTTGCTGCTGCTTCACCTCACGAACACACCTGGGTGTTGGGCCTGTGGCCAGTTCGGTCCCCAGCCGCGAGCGTGGCGGTGTGGTGTGGCTGCCACACTCTGCTGTGGGGCTGCAACGCGAGGCTGGTCCCAGCGATGGCACTGGGGCACGTTGGGGTCTCGCCCCCAGCTGCCTGTCGTGGGGGCCCTGCTTTGTGGAAGGGTTCACAGCCAGGCAGCCGATGGAACGAGGTCTCCCATGGCCGAGTGCACCTGCATTTGCCCAGAAAATGGACTCTGAGGAGGCTTTGGTTTGCGTCACACCCCTGACAGCTTGGTCCCAAGGTGCCTGCCATCTCTCCTCCACCCTGCCTGCATGCTCATGGGTTAGAAATAGCCTCTGTTTGCCTGCACAAGCGAAGCAGCAGCGATTTACACGATAGCAGATGGAAGCAGCGAGTGTGGACCCACCTCCCAAGTAAACCCAGCAATCGCAGGCACGCAGAGAGCTGGCGTGGCCAGTGCTGGCTTACACTCGGAAGATGCCCATGCTGTGCCCGAGACGGGCCTGTGGAGGGGCACCTGGGAGGGCAGCGGGGCACGGGCAGAGCATGGGCAGGCTTCCCACGGGGCGGCCCTGCCAGCAGCACGCTGTCCTGTCGCCTTCCCGTTCTGCCCTGTTGCCCCACGGCACGGCAATCTGCCCCAGAGCCCCAGGGGCACAGCAGGACAGGGCCGCAGGCCAGGAGCAGAGCGGCTGCTGCCCTTGACCCTGCCACACCGATAGCCTCGGGGACGATGCCCTGGCGAGGCCACTCACCGTGGAGTGACGCAGCCCTGCGGGCAGGCGAAGCAAGGGGCACCTTTTGGAAGCAGAGGAGGGGGCACAGCATGGCTGGGGCAGCGCGTCCCACCAGCAGCCCCCAGCAAACAGCACAGAGAAACTTGGGGTGCCCAGGCAGAGCTGGGGGGGGGGGCAGCACCAGCAGAGTTATGTCCAGGGCAGCAGCGCATAAAATACGGACCAACCTCCAAACATCTCCTGGCTCAGCTGTCAGTTAGGAAACGCAAACACGCAGCATCTCTCCCAAACCATAGGGGGAATAAAAGGCAGGTGTGACTGTGCAGCTAATGTAATATATTCTGAACCTCAAATACTCTCCAGCGCTGCTTTCTCTTTGTCCCTTGAGTATGAGAAGCCTGACATGTTCTTTATTCCCAGCACAAGCCTCTGTCAGGATTCCTGCTAGCTCAGCTGGCTGGATGCTCGCAGCGGAGCTGGGAATTTTACTTTGGCGGTACCGATGCAGAGGGACTGCAGTGGCGGAGGAGGGCAATGGAGCTGGGGTGAGGACAAGGCGCTGTTTCGGAAACGGTCTTCTGACCCAAATTAGCTCTTTGCAAGGGCCGACTCCAGAGATTTCCTGCATTTCTGGAGCTCTGCAGCGTTTTGGTGCTGTCTCATGGTGTTAAGCTCTAGAGGTGGGCACAGGCAAGGAAAGGACATTGCGGATACATCAGAAAGGATCAGGCCAGATTTTAGATTACATCATGGTTCTGAGAGCCCCTCTGCTGGGCTCTGTCCCTGTGATCTTACACAGGCTGAGGTGCTAAGCTTTAATCACTCCAATAGCAGCAAGTGATTGACCAACCCCACAAATGCTTTCCCAGGACTGAGGGTGAGCAAGAGCCGTGCAGCAAGGGGACTCGGCGCTTTCCTGAAGGACAGAGCCCAACCACAGGTGCTGTGCAGCAAGGGAAGAGCTCCCATGTGGGGCCATGGCTGCTCCAGGATTTGCAGCAGCCTCCCAGCCACCCATGTCCAGCTTCTGGCCATGACACCTGTGCTGTGAGGGTCATGGAGAAGAGCTGGTTCCCCAGTGACATCCTCTGCAAGCACAGAACCAGGGGGAGGGGGGAAGAGCTGCTGACCACGAAACCCAGAAAATGCAACCCTTTCCAACCCCATCCTGCAAGCCTCCCTTGGCCCTTCAGTTGGTCCCATCTCAGAAAGCCTAGTCCCATGAGGGAGCCTTTGCAGGAGATCCATCCCCCGCCCCAGTCTCTCCCAGCAGCACTTGCCCAAATGCACCGGGAAGGAGCAGAGGAGTGACCCCGCAGGCACACACGGAGAAGGCAGCCAAGGGTCTCGGTGTCGACACAGCCCCTGGGGACAGCTTGCTCTGGTCGCTTCCCAGTGCTCACGTTTCAGCTACGGGATCAGAGACCTGAGGTGTGCCGACTCCCACCTGCTCAACTCCTGCGGGACCCTAGGCAACTGCCACCATGGGGCAAGAGGGCTGAGCTCCAACCCGAGCACGTGGTGACGCTTGTGCCCTCACTTTGTACCCTAAGTGAGACCCGTGCCCACTCTCCTCGTCTTTAGGAGGAGAAAAAAGACAGCAGAGAGGGATGACCCTGGCTCAGCATGTTACCTGTGCTGCCCTGCAGCTGTCTCCATCCAGGCCTCCTTTCCTATCGCTGTCCTCTTCAGGGTGACTCCTTTCACCTGTCAGCTTATATGCACCAGAAGGCTTCTCCATTCAATGAAGCCCTAAGCTGGAACAGAGTAATAAATTCTCCTTTGTGGTCTCATCTTTCTTACTGGGTTAAACACCAAAGCTGCCAGAGGAAAGGCGTGCGTCACACTGCAGATGCTAAAAGATTTATACCTCTGCAGAACCTCGACCTCTCGGATAAAAGCCAGCTGCAGACACGGACTGCACCATCAGCTCGGGAAGCAGCAGAGGGCGGCCATTTCTCCACAACACTGTGTTGCTCTCCTCTTCATGCCGGGGAGAACTCCAGTTTCCACGCAGGGGTGCAAGCTCCCACCACAGGGCTGTCTGGTTGCTTTTTCCCTGGATGGGGATGCTGGCCCATGCACCGTGCAGCTCTGCTTCGGGGCTGGCCAGCTCTGCTCGTTTCATTGCCTGGGATGTCAGATGGGGGAGGCCTGGGTCACCCTCCCGCTGCTCCAGGGATGGAGGAGATTGTTCCCACTGTGACCCTGGAACCAAGGGTGCTCCATCTCTGATGGAGGTTCCTGCAACATCTGTCTGTGCCAAGATGTACAGCTGCTTAAAAACAGAGAGAGCCGCTGCATACAGAGAAGCTTTGCTAAAGATGCTTGTCTGGATGCTGGAATTCATTAAGTCGTCAGCCAACCAAAAAAAAAAAAAGCCCAAACATTTTCCTTTGGCAGGAATGCAAACATCCCTTTTGCCAAAGTGGGGAAGAACCCTGTCATTCAGCAAGAAAGAATCAATGGGCAATTCAGAGCAAAGTCTCTTCCAGCACCTTTGGCTGGATCCCTCCAGCGCTCTTCCCACTAGCACTTAGCGCAGAGACCTCCCCAAGGAGAAGAGCTGCTTGCCCCAGTGACCGACCCACGCAGACCCCCAGTGCCAGCAGCCAAACGGACGCATCTGAATGATCAAACGTCCCCGTCAGTGGGGTCTGACACTAAAGCAAAGTTTATACCAAAATAGCATGAGCAATGCAAGCTCATTCGCGCACGTCTTCGCAGGCCTACGGGAGCACAGACTACTTGGCAATGCAGCGTAACATGCAAAGAGGGCACTGCTTGGGGCAGGGTGAGAACACTCCTCGATCCTGTTCTGTCCCAGCGGACTCCAGCTGAGCCAGGAGGGCTGCGGAGCTGGGGTCTGCAATTACGGGGATGGGGGATGCACTCCTACAGCAGGGCACTACAGCCTGCGCAGGGGTCTTCATCCAAAACCCTGCAATTCACCCAGGTAAACCAGAGAGGAACCTGCAACTCGGTGATAAATGGTTATATCCTTGTGTGGAATTATTAGTAAAATTAAGGTTTTACATCTGAAAATTAAGGTTTATATGAAAAACGTAGCAGTGTTCACCCATTGAGGAAAAGCATGAAATCAAAAGGAGCTCTGAGGATGGGACACAGCTGCAGCAGGCATGCAAGGAATCCACTAACACAGCAACTCCCTGCAATGTACCATAGAGGGTGGAGCAGAGTGGAGACTCCATGGCCCTGCTCTGTGATGATAAAGCGGGAAGAAATGGTTCTCTAGAACTGATAAGCAGCCCATCCGGTCCCCCGAGCCAACAGGTTTTCGAAACCTTGCCAAAGTGCTACCCTCTTGTGAACTTTGCTCGTTTTAATATCATTTTAATACCAAAACACACCTCCATCCCGAAGGCTACCCGCCTCCGAGGTGCGACCACCCCCCTTCGAGTCTGCGCTCTTGATTTTTTGTAAACTATACCTTTAAACGTGAAGCAAGAGAATTTTACACCAATCATGATAAACGGTATGTATGACTACAGTCACTCAAACTCCACCTTAAAGGTAGAAAGGATATAAAAATAACCAGGGAAATGGGGGATTTTCGGAGAAGAAGATAACACCGTAGATCTTCGGAGGAAAAGACGATAACTCCGTGAGCAAGTCAAGGGAAACTCCACCTCAGACTGCCTCCGACAGCCGGGATTGGCCGACGGGCTGAGCCTTGCTTCTCCCCACCTTGGGACGCCTTGGGTGAGACTTAAACTAAGCGCTTCTCTCGGGAATAGTTACTCCCTAATGTTTATAGCCAGGCTGTATTATTTATAACCTTTTCACGCATTTTATATTTGCACGTGCTTTCTTGCAGACAGTCACTATCACCGGCAATTCAAAAAACCTTTATACCTGTTGCACAAATAAAACTGCACTGTTTCAGTGGCCAGTTGTCACAGCTTCTCACTGAATGCGACTGAACCCTAGAGCGTGGCCGTGCTAGTTCATGAGCACGACTGGACTGAAGGTGCAGACTGCTATTAGTGTATCCAGAATCGTGGTAGTTTAATATACGTATTAAACGCGACTGGACTGGTAGTGGCAAATTGGACATCACTCAGAATTTAAACCTGGCCACACCTAGCCTCTCACTTCGGTGAAGAGCCTCAGAAAGCAAAGGGGTTTATTTTCTGCCAAATTAACACGACACCTTGTTAAAGCAGCATGTACCACAAGGACACTGCTGCCCAGAACTGCTACCGCAGCAGGGTAGGTAGCAGGTAACGTGGTTATTCTCCAGGAAGGCACAGACCTGAGTGTGTTCTGCAAGAACAAGGCTGTTTGGAGAAGTCATTTGGAAAAGCTGAGGTTGGACTGAAAAACGCAGTTTGCACTGAGGCTTAGAACAGCATTAAGTAAATTTTCAATAGGAAAAAAACGTTCCCCTGACACAAGGCACCTCATTAGCAAATTCCCAGTCTAGCAAAGAGGCCTGAGCACTGTATGAACAAGAATGCCTGGCAATGCTTGAAGCAAGCCAAAATGTTTCAGCAAGCCAAAATACACTCAGGCTAGATTCTTACCTAAGTAAGGATTACAGGACCGTACTTGGACTGACTGACCCCTTTACACCCCAAACTCTCCCCCAGTCATTTTTTTTTATGCTTATCAGCTTGACTTCAGCCACATTTGAAGAGCCGAAAGTCTCAAAGATACCAAACTCCTCCAAGTTTCATGCAAGCAGGTGTAGGTGAAACACACCCATTGATCAAAACATCGAGCTTCCCTTACTAGACACCAGAAAACCCATTCAGAGGGCAGAAGTTCTGTCTCAGAGGCAAGCTTCATCGTGGGCTCACTTGTAACCAGAAGACAAAGTTTTTCTGTCTTCTGTCTTTTACAGAAGCAAAAAAAAAAAAAAAAAAAATCCACCCCAGAATGAAACAAGCATTACTTTTTTTTTTAACTGTTCACCAACTACTTGTATCTTAAAACCAAGTTTTTTTCTGTCCTGTTTGCTTGAATTTCTCCATAGATAACTAAATCAATCCACTTGTATCTGAAACAACCTGCAACACTACAAATTCAGCCCAGACATTTATCATTTGGCAAAATTTTAAACAAGTCATGTCAAGTCTTCAGAAGAGACACACTTGGTTGCTTCGGTAATGGGTAGTTACCAGTCCTGTTATACCTGCATTCATGAAGAGGATCTCAATAGCAGTCTGTTAATTGCCTGCCCTCATAAACCCAGCAGCAGCATGAAATTTCCATCCACAGCACTTTGTCAAAATTATGTCTGTAGATGGACAGAACTGAGAAGTGAAGAACTCGGCTTACCGTATGATCTTGAGCAAAGGACAGAGCTGGAAAGAGAATGCAGACGCCCCTGCAGTCAGCTTCCCCGCTCACGCAGAGGAGGACCACCATCACTCCCGCTCTGTACTTTGTGGCACACACATAATCTGCTATTTTATTGCCACCAATAGCTGAAATGTTTCTTCATGTCCCACGAGGGAAAAAAAGGAGATTGTAAGTTCTTGTGAAGGGCATTGGGCTTCTCACCTGGGGAATTCTTACCTTTCAGTTCCAGGTATATGCAGCAAAGGACAGACTGGTCCACCATTTAACATAACCGCTCCTGGGATCACAAGCTACAGAAAAGCATGCTGCAAGCAGTGCGCTCTGAGCACGTCATCGTGGTATCTTGGAACGACTGGTTGCCTCCAGCACCACATGAAAAAAGGGCTCTAGAGCAGCTCTCCCAGGAACACACTATTTTTTTTTTAATCTTTGCCAAGTCCCCACTGCCCACTTTTCCACTGTTAATCTTTCCCTTGGAAGAAAACAGACATTTTAATATTTCATTTCCAAATAGACTATTTTGCCAGGCAATTAGAAAATATAAGCTCTTTTCCACTTTGGGAAATCTTTCTTTTGCAGATCACTGCTGCTTTGACACAAACATGTTGTTGTTATACTAAATAAAAACCCAGTCAAGACGGTGATACAGCTCCAGCAGAAATTTTGCGGCTGCAGGGCAGCCCATCAATATTGCATTTCACCTCAGATGGGATTACCATTTATCTCTCAAAAACAATTAAATTTGACCCATTCAGTGATTAAACTTGTATCTATGGTAACTTCCTGAAATCTCAGCAAATATAAGTATCTGTTGGTTCATTCAGCAAGGGTCTCCTTAAAGATGACATGAGTAAGATTGAACTTACGATCACCTTGCTGCTTCTCTTTGTGCTGAACCAGTTGGGGTTACAGGAAAGCAGGAGGTAGGAAAAAACCCAGATAAAATCGAAAAGTGATGAGAATGCACCATTTGCAACATTCTCTTCATCTCTCAGCCAGCATCTATCACAGCAGAACAAGCATATTTTAAAGTACCTAAACATTCAGGCTGGCTCCTGGTGCACTCTATAGAGCATGCAGCATGTTAGAAGATTCATGTGGACAACTTGACCATCTCCCTTTAAAACAAAGGGATGCAATGTATAAAAAATCCCATGTTTCTGTTAATAGGCTCTGTATCTACTACTGGAATGAAACCTCCCCCTCCCCCATCTGTACGGAGCACAAATTTCGTAATAATGATACTCCATACTGAAGAAAAGCGAAAACAGAAATAACATGGATGTAATTTTGTTAGTGACTGTTAACGTGCATTTACATAAATCATTGCACATAAATGCCTGATGATTGCCTGAGAAGAAATTAACCACAGTCTAGTCTTAGGCAAGCTTGAATGATTTTTCAATAAAACTCATTGGTTGTTTCACATCTTCTGAAATCATCCTTAAGGGTTCTCCTGGCTTACATGTGCCACAGTCCGGTGGCAATGCAGATCAAGGCCGCGCGCAATAGTGTGTTCAGAAAATAAGTGATAGTTACACATTGCTATCGCAGTGCCCCTCCATTTAGAGGGCTCAGCTGCACATTTCACTAATCTCTTGAACCGTATCTTCTTATCACAGTAAATCTGTATTAAACACAAAGAAAACGGGCAGAATGTAACCAACAAGACTTAATGCTCACGACTGGATTGTAGCTTGATCCTGCATTTATAAGAACTCCCGACACTAGGGCTCACCGGCTCCTCTTGCTGGGGATTAGCAGATCTGTAAAGCAACTCAGAATTATGCTGTAGTACAAATAGTATTTAAATAGGATCTGTTATAGCCATGACATTGCTAAAAAGGTAATCAGAAAATAGAACCTGAATTATTTCATCAAGCGAGGAAAACAATAACAATGTCTGTAAAATAATGAGTTCAAGCACACCTTTCCTCACTTTCAGAGCACGAAGCTGGCTCATCTCCCATGCAGGCAGAGATGCCCTCCCATAGATGGCCTGTTGTTACAGAAATTCTTCTATCATCAGGACCAAAAGTGACTGGAGGAAAGCCAAGGTTAAAAGGAGACTAACAGAAATAAAACAGCGGCAGGAGAGTTGAAAGAAGAGTGGCACGTTTTAAAGCAAGCAGACTGATTATCTTTAGGCAGGAAACCGCACAGCCCACAGATCAGCCTTGGCAACAGCCGGAGGTCAGCCCAGCTGTACGCTGATGGGCCAAGCGGAGCCCCGGGGGTACCGCAGGCGCTGGAGAGCAGAGCAAACATTCATGCCTTCAGGGTATGCTTCAAGGGGAAAGCAAGCAGGATGCTCAGCCAGGAAAACTAAGCTAAGAATATGCTTTCTGAAGGCAGGTGAGGAAGAAAGAGAGAGAAGCGGACAAATGGGAAATAAGAGGTCACTAAGCATTCACACTAAAATATCACGGGCAACAGATCTTCAGTCCTCCTCATTAAGCCTCTGAAAGAATGAAGGAGGAAGTCTTGGCCTTCTACATTTTAGCTGGCTTGAGATATACTCTACAGAATATTTCTTTAAACGATATCCAGAAGCCTCTTTAAAAAAACACAAAAAACAAAACACACAAAAAAACCAACACCAAAAAAACAGAGAAACTGACACTGACATCAGAGCCAGTGGCAGCACAATCATCTTGAGGCTATGCAAGTCAGGAGTATCCTACAATGACATTAATTTGAATTAACTGTCAGCTTCTATACAGCTGTTAAACTTTGCAAATAAGCCCTTCTGTAGACATGAAGTTCAAGCCTGGATTAGGGGAGAATTTCCAATGTAAAATGCGACTAGACTGCTAACTTTTTTTTAAGCATAGAGTTATACACAGAAAACAAACCCATGAGCAATAATGAAACAGGACACGGCAGTACAAAATATATGAGCCAGATGCCTTGTATAAAGTCAAGACCATCAGAGCAGCAGAGAAAGCTCTGGTTCACAGGGGATTTGGTAACAACAGCCACAGGCACGAATGAAAATATTCTAGAGGTGGCTTTGACAAAAAGATGTAAGCATTGAGGAAAAAAGTGGTCCTGTAGTTACAAAGGGTTCTCTCTCCTGTATCTGTGCTGAAAAATCATCCTGACATCTTTACTGAGCTATTTCTCACTGAGATCCTCATTAAAATGAGAGTCCCAGAAATTCCGTGTTACTCCAGCTAACAACACCACAGTTAGCTCTAGTGGAGACTCTGGTATTAAACTACCCTTCACCATTCAAACTCCTAATTGAAATTCATCATTCTAATAACCCCTGAGCATATCCCGCAGTTTTGGTAACAACTGCTACAATTTTGAGGCCGATATAGGAAGCATGGCATGGAAATATGAGAGCTCAATTTTAAATTGGCTAAAATAAAGTTTATTTTACTGTTACAATATATAATCTCTTATCAACACAACTCACAAAGTGTTTACAAAATAATCTCATTTTCTGCTGCATTTTAAACACTACTTTTATACAAACTTTAGAGGTAAAATAGTAATTTGTAGCTAGAAATATTTTTGTTACATTTTTTAGAAGCATCACAAAATTTACTTCAAACAAGACTTTTTTTTTTTTTTGATGGTGTTATCTTCACAGACAAAACTGAACATTTATTGTGAAGATCTGAGGAAGGATTCATGAATGCTTTCTTTAGGCAAAGGATGCCAGTCCTCAAGCTGACAGTGAGCAAGTGTGTGTGAGCTAACTTAGGTGCTCGGAAACGCCTTAGGGCAGAATCTCCTCCCTTTCCTTATGCTGACTGTAGGGAAAGCAAAGAGCCTGGTGCATAGTGGCTGCTTTCATGAATCCCCACACTGATGACGTAGTATGCAGCAAGACCACAACCTACAAAGCTCTGGTCCTTAATGCTGTGCAAGAGACCACGGTAATCTGAAACAGAATAGAATTTGAAGTACTACAGTTGTCACAAAACCTAGTATTTTAACATGTTAGAGTTACCTAATGTCCTCTGTGAATCTGGTAGTAACAGGCAAGTATTACATTACTCAGCCTTTGTCTTCACTACAATGCACTAACACACATTAGAAAGAGTGGAAAAGCTACCATTTTCACTGCTGCTAGAAAGGTACTTGCTAAAGTGAAAGGATTTATGCTTCTGCCAGTCAAGTCAGTTGACAGATTTTACATGACAGCAGAATCAGGCTGACAGTGATTATTTTACTTACAGCAAGCAGGTAGAAAGAGGTGCTACTTTTTTTTTTTTCATGCATAGTTTAACCAGCTTACAGCCAGCTCATCTCCGTTAAGACTAGAGATGCATGATCCACCATTTGGTATAAGCCAAACTATCAGCAAATATATTTCCAGTGCAAAAAAACCTGTCTTTCTTCAAGAAAAACAACTAAATTTAATGCTATTTCTCAAAAAAAAACGCTTGTGATATGTCATTTTCTACCTATTTTGGTCTGCATTTCTAAAGTTCTCCCCAAACCACATCTGAAGACAGATGATAAAAGTACACTTTTATTTAGGCAAATGACTGTCTCCTCCACACAACAAATTATACTGCCCACTGAAGATCATCCCTGAGAGCACCGTTCTAGCTAGACAATTAGAAAGGAAGCAACAGGTCATAGCTTAGACAAAAAAAAGTCTGTTCACCTCGTGAGATCTTGTGGGTTTAGAAAGTAAAAACATGCAGCTACTCTGAGCATTTAAATTCCCTGAGCTGAGTGAAATTTGAAGACAACAATTTGTAACACAAAGCATAGCAACATCTACAGCTGTACCTTACAGAAGCTGTAATTTTTTTTACAGTGGTAAAGGCAGACGTTAAATTACAAGCATACAGCAGTTGGTGGTGGTTCCTTTTACTTGCTTCCTGTCACAGGAAATACAATGGCCTTCTTTGGTGAAACACAGCAGTGAAGAAGCTTGATGACTTCGGATTCTTTCGCCTTCTGTTATTCTAGCAATCTTTAAGTTACAGTTAGTGGAGACACTACCAGGCCATAGTGCAGTACAAGTAAACCATCCTAGAGAGAAGAGAAAGGAACTGTATCATCATACTACTTCACCTTCTCCAGGAGGCATTTTGTCACCGCCTGGTACGACAATCACTGTGTGGCAGAACCTCAGCTTCAGTCCCACTCACCATGTTACACATTCCACTCAATGAATACAAGTTTTGAAATATCAAGACAAATAATTACATTCCCCTCTCCTCTTTGAGATGGAGAAGGGTGCTTTAATAAAAAGAGTAAAAAATTTAGTACGTTTATTTTAAAGTTGTAATATAATTATCTCATCTTTATAGAATAGGCTCTCATTTACAATTCATGCTGCTTTCACCATGATACTGTGAGGCAGAAAATAACCAAACCACTTAAGTAGTTCTAGAAGGTGCTGCCAAAAGCTGTACTGGAAGACCTCAGACTACTACTACACATTTATCAAGTAATGAATACAAGGGATAAAACAAACAAACAAACAACTATCAGTTTATTAAGTCATGTTTCTCCTCTTCTGAGACTGCTCCACATAATAAAAAAAAACAAACCCAAAAACTTTCACCTATGAAACAGGACACTTCCTGACTCAATAGTCTTATTTCTGTCACTTAAGTCACATGCAGCTGGTGGAACGTCTAGCATTTAGTCTGTTTCCACCACTGGTCCACTGGGAATCTGACTTGTTGCATTAGACATTCATATGGACAGGCTCTAATAAAAGTTTTCTTTTGAAGAGAACTGCATTAATCACAACTGACATGTTAGAACTTCTACCACATTTTGCTTCTGATGCTTTTGTGTATTAACATACAGGACATAAGATAGAAGTATGTTCCAAAGAAGTTACAAAGTTCTGTGTGAGGGGGTACACCAGCACACTAAAAAAAAATATATTTAATTAAAAGATTAATTACAAAAAAAATAGTACCAAGACTGTAGCCACTTTACAAATTCTGTATTATAATACATTAACAGTAGAAAGTACTATATTAGTCTGATCCCAGCGTTTTGGAAGAATATATACATATTTAAACAATAATTTGTTATCTATGTAAAAAAATGCTTTTGACTGGTTGGTGCAGCCTTAACTACTCAAAAAACCTCTGAGCCATTTTGCATTGGAGGAAATTTAAGATTAAGAAATTGATCTCTAAAAGACTCAAGAGGACAGGATGTGCTTTTCCACGCCTCCATGACATGCTCTTTTTCTTCCCTTGGAAATTCTTTTCAGACAGTGCCTATCAACACCTTTACATTCTGCCTGGAAGATGACCTCTTCTTAGAAAAATAGCATTTTTTTGCCTCTAGTGCCACAAAGCTCTTTCAGCAGAAAACCACCCTAATGGCTGCTGTGTGCAATTATTTTACTCTCTCTTCTATCACCAGTTTCTTTAACTTTGTCTGGTATCTAAATGGTGCCTCTGGTAACAAAGCTACTGTTTTGGAAGAGAAAAAAAAGTGCAGTATGTTATTTTTCAAGTGAAAAAAAGAGTAAGAGCTATTGGAGTTTTCAAATGTGACAGTGAAAGAAAATAGACTCATAACAAAGGAGAACAGATCTGCAACAGCAATACTTTGATCACTTCAGCCAACATGCTCATTTAGTAAGATCTGAAACTCTGCTTCTGCCTACAGATTTTGTCATTTACTTGAAGAGGAGACTGATATTCTAAGTCAGGACAAGAGGGTACCAAAAACGAAGCCAATTAAAACAAAAGTTAAAAAATGTAAGGTGCTAAGAATGATCATACCAGGGCAGATCAAAGGGCTACCTAGCCCCATGGTGAAAACCTACATAAAAATACATGAAAAGTGCAAGTATGCTACGACAATTTTCAAATTTCAAAAGCCTTTCTCAGGAAGTTCCTGAGCCCTAAGTCAAAGCAGCTTTGTATCAAGTGTCTTCTGATGACTTTTCTTCTCTGAATTTGTGTTGGGGTTGATGTAGTTTGAGAGTTAGCATGACTAGGCCGCTTAAGCAAAACAGTTAGCATAGGCCGCTGGAAAGGACAGCTAAGAATAACAATTGAGAAAGTTCTGATAGGGCACATGATGTGGGTTAGCAAAAACAAGATGTGTTCAAGGACGTGGAGGCGGTTTGTTGCTATTGGCCTTAGTGCATAGTTACCAATCATAACGGAATATGAGGTGCGTGAACAGCATGTGATTTATGTCTGTAGCCTATCCGAATAAGCGTGATCGCGTGTGCAGATATGAAAAATGTACATAACCACGCAAGCAGACCAATAAAGGGGAATCGGTTGTGCATTGTATCAATGTGTGAGAGTCATTCCTGTCCCTGCATGGATGCTGAAATCGGCAAACTTGGTCTGTTGCTTTTCAGTCTACAAAGTTCAGGCATCCCTAAGTCAGATCTAAGGGAAATAAATCCAAATGCTTTGCATCACTGGACATAGTGATGTCAGTCATAAGATCAAGACTGAAGATCCAAAAAGAGGGATTAAGATGCAGGCACTAAGAAATGCAGATCAAAGTATTCTTTTATGAGAACTGTCAAAACCAACCAGAAAGGTCGTATTGGAAAAGAAGGACAGCACATTAAAACACTTATAGAAAAAACTATGTTCAGGATACAGCAAATACACGTTTCCTAACTCTGCAGCTATAGGTGATACAAACAGCTTCAAAGCAACAGCAAATGTGCTCCGCAAGTCTCCTGCAGCTTCACTTTCGTTTAAAGGACTCTGATGATGACTCATAAGGGCCTAGTGTAGGGTAGATGCCAATCAACCTTAACTTAAACGCACAAGAAAAAAACACGCTGTTTTATTCCTGCATTATTAGTGCCAGCTCACTACCTTTCCTTCATCTTCTCATCCCGTTAATCACCAGAAATCCATTGCTAACTCCTAAAAGGATACAGGAGGAGGCAGGAGCTTTAACTCGTTTACCTAATGCCTAGTACGAAGTGAGATGACTGTGTTGCAATATGAAAATAGAATCCTGACTGTCCTCATTTCTAGTTAGGTAGAACAGGTCCTATGAAGCTACTTAGGAACCTCTTGGCACATAGTATGTTATTATACCTTCCCAAAGGTGTACTGACTCCTTGTGCCTGTTAGCTACTTCAGTAGAGAATATAAGACACTTTCGAGCTTAATTTTTTGGAGAACTACGATCAAAATCAGTTTTTCCTCTATGGCAGAGCTCTTTCTTAAAGAAAAGAAGTATTTATACAAGAAGAAAATGCTACAATGTATACTTTAATGAATGAGTTTAAGGGGTACATTTGGCAGTAAAACATTTAAACAAGTTAGCAATCTACACAGGAAATATCCCTGTTAAACCAAAGGCCAAAACCACTGCAATTCGTTCCGTACAGAGAGAAGCTGAAGAGTTAACCCAGTACTGGCACTGCTTACTCTGTAATTATTCACTTTAAGTATTATACATTTCTATATATGTTCAGCTGGTTTCTCTAGATACTGTTCTTAAAAGCAAATCCAAACAAAGAATGAGCTCTCACTGCCTATTACAGTTTCAAATCAGACTCAGAAATGTCCAAAAGAAAAGCAAAATGAAAGACAATCCTTTCTTACAGCAAAACTCTTCAGTGTTCTTTGCCACACATTTGTGAACCTGACCTAAAAAAAAAAAGCCAGATGAAAAGGATCCCACCTGTTAGACCCAACTATAAACTTTTGAGTGGAACTGACAGACAGAAACACTATAGTATGTACGCCTTTTGATGTTCTAAGGGCAGCAGCAAAAGTGCACCACTTCCCAAGTTTAATATTCCCACAGCAAAGAGCAAAACACTTCCACAGCAGATGTGTGCTAGAGGGTCACAATAATTAAATTAGATCACAGCTCTTACCGCCTAGCTCAGGAAAGACCAAAAAAAATACAATGGCATTGGGTTACAAAAAGGTGAGAGTTACAAAGAGAGCACTATAATCTGCAAGACCTCTGTGCCAAGGGCCATGGACACAAAGGAAGCTACTCTTTTTAGCTTTTCCCACGTGTGAGCTCATTATATCCATCAGTGACGCAGAGCTCTGAGAAGGGTAGTTTCAGACAAGCGAAAATAACTAGCAGCTTGGATTGTGTTGCACTTGTGCAGCAGAGGGGAGGAAGGTAATACAGGGAAGAAATTATATTTCCATACAGTTAATAACCAGCTTCCTTCCTCAGCTAGTTCATCAAACTAAATTACAGGCAGATCTCAATGCTTGGTAACAAAACTGAGCCTTTAAAAAAATTTCTATCAGTGTATTTGGTCTCTCCTTGCAGTAAATTCCACAAGCTTTACACTGTCTTAGAAATGAGGCAAAGTTGCATCTTTTCATATACATTCTGTGCAGCAAATTTTTATGGTTTTACACTAAACAGAGCTAGAAACCCTGTTTCCAGCTGATTAGAAAGATTCAACAAATCACTCAATTTCAGAAGTGTTAAAATATCTTCAGAAATAGAAGATTAAACAAGATTTATTCACAATTTTTTTCTACCCTTCTATCAGCTACTCAGAAACTAACATGTTAATTGTTTACATGCAACCACTAAAGTTAGTTGCTTATTTACTCCAATTAAAACAACCCAGTCAGGTTATTATGGGGCCAGTATCAGGAATCTCTGTTTTACTATCAGATCACACCTGATGTTCCCACACTTGTTGGAAAGGCACAGTTATTCAGAACAGCTAAAACCCTGCTAGCTTGCACCTATAGAAAACTTTAATTTACTGAGGCTCTAAGGCATCACTACAAATTGTTACTCAGTAGGAAAAAAACCCCAGCACCCAAAATCTTCACAAAACTATTTTGAGCACTTAAGAACCATGCAGGAGGAGTAAAACCCCCTAAACAATTACAGTGATTGTGGTCCAGGAAAAAAAACAAACCAAAAAACCAACAAAAAAACCCACATCACATACAACATACACTACGCTGCATTGCACTGGAAGAAACTTCCAATGTAAATGCTGCTAAAGAATGCATGTTAAAATGAATGCCTTTGGCAACGAGAAACTTAATTGCATTTTAAAAATCACTTTTCTCTGCAGAAAGAATAACTGCTGACATAAATGAACTTTTAAGTGAAAAATGTGATTCAGATGAGCAGTTATTTCTCTCCTCTAACAGCAACTGTACTCATCTAAATAAAAAACCTCAATGTTCATTCCTTTAAATGATTTTGTATTGTGTAAATAGCTATGGAAGCTTTTTTCTTACCATGAAGCATCTACAATAAACCTCTGAAAGTGGTAAATGATAACGGCAGACTTGAAGAGTGTTTCAGCATCCTAGTGAGAGCTGTTATGGGTAATCCAAGCTCCAGTATTGGTTTGGAAAGGCTGGAAGATTACGATGGCACAAGATGCCCTCGGAGCTTAATGCAAAATCCATCAAATTTTCCTCTGTAGTGGAGGTCTCACTGGGCCAGGACAATCATGCCCCTCATTGAATCTTATGCCTTGGTGAAAAAGTAACAACCCTTGCCATTTTTAGACTTGATCTATGGGTTTTGTTTTGTATAGATTACTACCTAAAAACATTTTCCAAGGTTTCTTAATCCTAGAAATGCAACCTCTTGATTTCTGCAAAATAATGTAATGTGAGACTATAAAACATGAAAATGTCACAATTATTTCAATATCATAAAAGAAGCAACTGTGGTTTATTAGCAACATTCCTACTGTAACAATTCAGCATCATAAGAGGGTTTGTAACAAAATTAAGAAAAATTAAGGACGAACCTGATATTTCAAATTTCCTGGCAAAAGTGACTATGAAAGCACAAGACTTCACAAAAAGCAAAGATCTTATTCTGTTTGTTTGCCCAGTAGAGCAGGCTTGTGAGAATTCATCACTAGCATACTGATTTTGTAATAATGAGACTTGAAACATAACAGGAGGATGCATCCCAAGACAACTGTTCTCTTTGTGGAGCTGCTGACTACTACTTAGCCACTACACATCAATCAGGCAGACCCAATTCTGACAAGAAATGAAAGAGACTAAACTTCAATTAGGCAGATCCATTTCTGACAAGAAATGAAACCAATGCAGTTTTCCTTAAAGCATTTCCCCAAGACCATTTTTCATACATGAGAAGCTTTTGTGCTAAGATGAAGTCTAAATGCATGTACATCTGACTATACGCCTGGACTGACAAATAAATCATCCCCCTGCTGTTTACTGAAGCTTTTAGTAGAGGGCACTTCCACCACTACACGTTAATTGCTGCATATACTTACAATGAACTCCTTAGCTTAGAAGCAAGTTTGTTACCAGTGTCAGCTTCCTCCGGCTTTCTATCCCCTGCTCCCCAAAGTAGGTTACATTACATTTTCATTTTTTCTTCATATCATTACATGAACTGCTAAGACATCAAGCATGGATTTACTCCCTTTGACTGCAGAAACTGAGGCAAACACCACAAGCCTCAAAGACTTTTAATGTCTGCCAACACTGTAGTATGAGCCACATATTTCTGCTCTGACTGTGGGATACCTTCTTGTTATTCAAATTAGGTACAGGTGATGCAATGCCTGAGATACCTAAAAAACAGCTTTCCACTTCTTGCCCCTGGCACAGAAGCCCTCTTGCAGGGCTCAGCAGGAAATTTAAAATGTAAAGGATTGCGCATGTGTGTGCATAAACAAGTAAAAAGAACTGAATTTGCTACTATTTTAGCCTTTCTGCCATCTGCTTAGATTGCTTTAGAAATAAAATACCAACCAATCTAAATCCTCTTTCTTCCCACTGTATTAAACATTAACTTTTCAGACTTCCAAGTTCAGATTAATAGACATTTTACCATACATCATGACTTTACATCTATATCTTACTAGGCATTTGCCAGACTACATCATTGTTCTTGCTGCACTTCTAAAACGGTGTGACCCTTCCCATCATAAAGGTGCTTGAAAAGACTCCCAAGGAAATTAAAAAAAAAAAAAAAAAAGCTTTCTTATTTGCAGAGCCAGCAGCACTTAACACAGTAAGTTATGAACAAGAAATGGTTGGCTATACACTCATGCTGTGACCAGGACCGGTATAATATGCATCAAGCATATTAACTGCATTCATTACTCTGAACCTTTTGTTTGTGCTTTTAAGAGCAAGTTTATTCCCCTGACCCAGTCACAAGCTGGCTAGCCTTATTTGGGATGCTTCCATCTTTTGATTTCTTGCAGAGATGCAATCACCAGGGAGGAAAACAAGGAATGTTAAATGAAAGAAAGGCTGGCATAATTTATCATTGATAAGATAGCAGTTTGTTTTAGAACAGGGGAAAAAAAAAAAAAACAACCCCAAAAACCTCATATCCAGAACATCATCAAACCATCAAGAACACTCTTAGCACATGGTATACTTTTCAACTCTATTTATAATATAAAAAACATTTTTGCATAAGCTGGATAGATTTTTCTAAGTGACTTCTTCAGACAAGTTGGTGCTACCTGATAGCTTAAGGAAGAAGTCTTCTATTTCAAAAAAAGAAAACCTGGCACAAACCCCCAGCTGCCACACGTACCTGTACTGCACTCTCTCCTATGGCTTGACGAATTTCCCTCAGTGTCTGGTAGTGTTCTAGCAGATGATCACCACATATTATGTCTACCTGTGAAAATACACAAACATGGTCAAGTTCAAGCTACCTTGGGAATAGCAGAACAGTACCTAAGCCCTTTAGATTTTGTTAGAAGAGTTCAATTCTAGCATGTTAGACACTAAAACCATCTTTAGTTTTGCTGTCCAAATGTATTTAGCATGCATAGCACTATTGCACTGCCCTAATGCCTCCCACCCCATGCCCCTGGCCTGGGGTTCACTTCTGGAACAGAGAGGACAGTATATTGTTTCACTCCCAGTTTGGTGTGTCTACTAAAAAAGCTGTTCAATAATAAGTGTGATAATTCAGTGGGAGTTTAGATCATGTATTAAAACAGTCCCACAAACATCCAGAGTCATTCATCAGCTGCAAAAGAGGATAACTGTCAGAAAATGAGCCATTGCTACCCTCATTCTTATCTTGAGTGAGTCATATTAAGCACTTCTTCACGTGTTTTCTGTCTGGAAGAAGTGTTTTAATAGAAAAGAACAGCTCATTGTATGCTACTGTCAGCAATTACTTCACACAGTCCTTGAAAATGCAATCAATACTTCAGTGATGCAAGTGAAGGGCGTACTCAGCAATCCTAAGCAATGTCCTCTACTGCAGCTAAAATATGTCAAAGATGCCTGCAGTTCTGGAGGAGGCAGTTTTGTTAAGTAGCTGCCCACAGAAACAGTAATTCAGGGGAGAAAAAAAAATAATCATAATGAGGTATGACGACTTCCTTCCTTGCCTTGACTATAATAAATAAGCTTCTTTACAAAGTTACTATGAATGCACTGTGCATAATGCAAATCCAGTCTCTGACATTCCAAACTAGAGCAGCTAACACAGCACTGTTTCTCTCTCAACTGCAGCTTGCTTACAGTTTCCTTCTAAGCAATTTCTAGATATGGAAATGAAAGGGCTCTCATCTGTGAATTACAATAACAAAACCTCAAAATTAAGAGCACTGACAATGAGCAGTCCCACAGCTTTCTGCCAGAAAAACGTCTAAGCTCTGCCACTGCAGTGGTCGGGGAGCTTACTGCAATATCATTACGTATTCTCTTATATGGCCACTTCCCACTATAGGATGCACTCTGTGCTTTCAGCTATTCAATTCCCCTGGATTTCTGCTCTTCTGCATGCTGACCCACTATCTCTCTCTAGTTCTTCCTGAAAAGATTTAGAAAGATTTCTGCCTCATGCTGGCAGACCGTGTTGTTCTGAGAATCAGGAAGACAGGAATTCTACTCCTCAGAAGCTCAATAAAGGGCTGAATTACTTCACCGTCAGTATAGCATGAGAATGATGTAGAATACTCTATCCATGTTAGGTTTAATCTTAATGTGCAGAAGATGTAAACTGCTTAGTATTACTTCTGCTTTTAGCTTCTAGGAGGAAATCAGCAAGCAAAAACTAATCTGGACTTAACATTACATAAATACTGATTTAATATTGATCCATATAAACACACATGTGTATATATTTATCATTAACATTTGATGTATTTAACACAGAACCTGAAATAAATATTTATTTTTTCTTTTTGAAAGCTGGTTACAGTTATTTCTGATGTTTCCCATGCATTCTAGCTTCTACAGTTATTACTGCAGGAAGACAGACATGTCTGCTTTGCTCTCCAGTGATATATGGGTTTAATTACTTTTGCTTTATAAGCTTACTTTTATAATTTTTATACCATAAGGCACTGAAACTCAATCCTGCTCCCACAGAAACATATACACATACACATTTTATATATTCTGCAGAAACAGAAAATCTAAGCTATTTACTCAATACAGGATGCAAACAGTGACAACTGCTGTCAATCTTTCATAACAGAATGAGAATGCTTGTTTGAAAATATCCCACTGTTGATCCTGCTGCTCCAGTTTCAAACGGTAGTCATTAAAGATCCAGTGTCTTTAATAAATTGAGGGGCGTTTTTCACCTTTACCATGTTAGAGTGCTCTGAATACCAAATGCCTAATCTCCTCATCCCAGCACCAAAGCCTGAATTTCTGCCTGCTAATTGTTATGCTAGGATTCATTCTATAAGTACAAGAGAATCACAGAATCACAGAATCACAGAATAGTAGGGGTTGGAAGGGACCTCTGTGGGTCATCTAGTCCAACCCCCCTGCCGAAGCAGGGTCACCTACAGCAGGCTGCACAGGACCCCGTCCAGGCGGGTCTTGAATATCTCCAGAGAAGGAGACTCCACAACCTCCCTGGGCAGCCTGTTCCAGTGCTCCGTCACCCTCAGAGGGAAGAAGTTCTTCCTCATGTTCAGACGGAACTTCCTGTGCCTCAGTTTGTGCCCATTGCCCCTTGTCCTGTCACTGGGCACCACTGAAAAGAGCTTGTCCCCATCCTCCTGACACCCACCCTTCAGATATTTGTAGGCATTTATAAGGTCCCCTCGCAGCCTTCTCTTCTTCAGGCTGAACAAGCCCAGTTGCCTCAACCTCTCCTCGTAGGGGAGATGCTCCAGTCCCCTCACCATCCTTGTAGCCCTCCGCTGGACTCTCTCCAGTAGCTCTTCATCTTTCTTGAACTGGGGAGCCCAGAACTGGACACAGTACTCCAGATGAGGCCTCACCAGGGCAGTGTAGAGGGGAAGGAGAACCTCCCTCCTCCTGCTAGCGACACTCTTCTTGATGCACCCCAGGATCCCATTGGCTTTCTTGGCAGCCAGGGCACACTGCTGGCTCATGGTTAACCTGTCGTCCACCAGGACACCCAGGTCCCTCTCCGCAGAGCTGCTCTCCAGCAGGTCCACCCCAAGCCTGTACTGGTGCATGAGGTTGTTCCTCCCCAGGTGCAGGACCCTGCACTTGCCCTTGTTGAACCTCATCAGGTTCCTCTCTGCCCAGCTTTCCAGCCTATCCAGGTCACGCTGAATGGCAGCACAGCCTTCTGGTGTATCTACCACACCTCCCAGTTTGGTGTCGTCAGCAAACTTGCTGAGGGTACATTCTAACTCTTCATCCAGGTCGTTGATGAAGAAGTTAAACAAGACTGGGCCCAGTACTGACCCCTGGGGGACACCACTTGTTACCAGCCTCCAACTAGACTCAGCGCCGCTGATGACAACCCTCTGAGTTCTGCCATTCAGCCAGTTCTCTATCCACTTCACCGACCACTCATCCAGCCCACACTGCCTCAGCTTCCCTAGGAGAATAAAACATACAATTAAAAAAATCCCAGTTCAGTGTGAAAATCAGTTGTGAAATGTGCCTCAGAGGAATCCATGTGCCATACAGGAATTAATATGTTTCATTACAAAAGAGGCACCAGCAACACAAGTGCTATGAATTTACTACAGTTTCAACTGACTGGTAAAACTGAAGCCAGCTAGTACTGATAGCTAGCAAGACAGCAGTAAATACAGTTTGACCTTTTGCTGAAAGGAAACACGAAAGTGTACCTGCTGAATACTCAGTCACTTCTGTTAAAATTCTTATTAAAATAAAGTAGCCTTTCCATTACGCCATTTGTTTTCTTTAGGTGGCATGTTTGCTATTAGAGCTATTTCTCTAAAAGCCATAAGAACAGACAATTATAAATTTATACTCACCAATTCAGACAGAGATAAAAACGGAAAACTTTCATGTAAGGGACATCCCACTTAATAATCCCAAGGGGAAATCTGGCCCAGAAAGCAGCAGACCTCAATCAATAGTTTCTATGCCAACCCATACTATCCAGGGAAGGACAAGGAAAACACAAAGTTTTCGAGATTGACAGGAGTATTTGGGCTAGTTATTCAAAAAGCTGGGAAAGCTTTCCACTTCTTCTAGCTACTGTTTACTTTTCAAAGGTACCAGATACTTCTATTCCAGGGTCTACGACTGGCATAAAGAAACTGCATCAGCAACCACACTGCATAAGCACAGACTTTCTTCCAGTCTTTCCCCAGGCTGCAGTTTACACATACACACTTTGAGGAATGCACATCTGATTATGGAAGATTTCTATTCCATAAGCTACTTTAATGCATTCAGACCAGCCAAGCCCCAAGTCTTTCAGCAGTCTCTCTTGTGCTTACAGAATGAACAGCAAGAAGGGACAATGCTGCTGCAGGATGACCTCAAAGGAAATAACACGTTAAAGAAAACTGCTCATTTTCTCCCCAGTCTTAAGCAGAACACAAGTTATACAGGTGTGCATCAAGATGTGTGTCGACGCCAAGTACCTAATGGATTCCAATCACCATAGCCTGTATTTAGCTCAAATTAAATGTTACCTACTTAGCTATTACTAGCAATTCCAGCTGCTCAAAAACTATTTTCACCCCCCAACAAATTCCAGCAAGAATATTCGCGAGACCTTGTAATTAGAAATGTATATAAACACATATAGAAAATTAATCATTGCCCAAAGCGTAGAGATCCAAACAAAGCACCAGGAAGAGTAAACTACAATCTGTCAGCTCAAGTGATAGATAAAAATAAACAAAGCCATAACCTTTCATATAAACTTGAAAATTTGAATGCGATCCATTTGCAAACTCAAATACTGAAGTCCAAAATTAATTTGAGGCCTCAGACTAAGGCAGTGGCTTCAAAACTGCTTTTTAGACTTTTATATATAATGTCACATGAGTCGGCTTATTTCACAGTTTCATTAACCTCAATCCAACCCACTTGAGCAGGTCAATGAAGAAGGATAAATATTAGCTAATATTCTACATGACCAAATTAAGTCAAAGAGGTCCAAGTACAGTCAGTAGTACAGGAGAACAGATAACATACTTTCTATACCTTTGTCACTGAATCAGCTGTAACTAGGAACAAGTAAAACATTCTCAATTAATGCTTTTGCAGACTGTCAAACTAAGCTGATATTCAGTAGGAATCGACTTTCACAAAACAACCACATCTAGCATCCTTACTAGAAGTTTCAACAATGAAACCAAGAATGCAATTGATACACTGAGGAGAGAAAGGAGGAAAGACACTCTGCCCTTCTGATAGTCAAATCTTTTCAAGTCCTGGGTAAGGTACAATTAAACACTGTGGCAGCAAGCATTCTGTATATAGACATGGGAAAAAATACTGCGAATGCAGTGCATTGTAGCTCCACAGTGCCCGAAACGTGCGTTTCTGAATGAAAAAACGTGCGTTTCTGAATGAAATTTCCTAGCTTCCCAAGGGAATCTAGTTCTTGGATTCTAGTCCCAAGTCGAGCACACTGAAGTCATGACATTTTATATAAAAATTGATTATTTTAGGAAATGAGGAGCTGGAGAGAGTTAGAAATCAAGACTAAAGAAGTAATATTAATAAGAAAAGTTTCTTGTCCTAAGTTAGTCTTCTTTAACATACTTTGGGGAAGCCTACAGGAAATAAACTACTGCAGTCCTCAACACTCTTCCCAATTTCTACACCAGACTAAAAAAGCAGCCAAGCACCCTCCATATTTATATTCTTTGCACATATGGTTTATGACCTATTTCCCTAAATTCTTCTGCCTGTGCTAATTTACATTCAGGTTCTCCCTAATTTTGTTTTACACTTTCTGTTTTATTAGCCATCCTGGGAAGCTGGAGCAAGACATGATTCATTAGGCTTATTTATCTTCAATGACATATCTGACATCTCTTGCTTTCTGTATGTTTACCAACAAGCCATCAGCTTCAGTTCTGCATACTACAATGAGAAGGTGACAGTTCAGTACATACACTCCTTTAATCGTAAGTTCCCACATGAGAAAGACATGATCAATCAGAATAGGAAAAATACTTCCTGCTTCCTTTCCCTAATCTTTTTAAAATAAGCCTGAATATCTTGAAGAAATCAGTCACAATTCGTGGCAGGAAAATTGACCACAGGTTTCCAGTGACCAAAAAAATACTCACTGAAAAAAAATGGGAGCAGATCAGCAAAGGGTGAAAAAAACAGCAGCCAAAGGATCTGACTGTAGAAGAAAGCAGATTTAACATTTTCTCCAGACAAGCAGGGCTTGCCCAGAAGAGACCAAGAGATTTGCAATTAGCCAATTCTAGAATGGCAAACTGGATACTAGCAGAGATAGAAGTGACTGGGTTAGCATCAAGCAACATCTTGAGAAAGGAAGTCTATGAAATTACTTGCTTTTGAGACACAGTAACATTTACCCACTAACAGTGGATCATATCCTGTCTGGTGAAGTCCAAGCAGAAAGTAGCTAATGGGGGAAAAAATCTCAAGTTACCTCTAACAGATGACCTCAAGATTGCAAAATCTGAAATACATCCAACACACAGTCCTAGCTTGATTTTGAAAGATGGGTAGCTGCAGTTTCCATTATGGATGCTCAGTGTTCCTGAAAATTGAGATTCTGACGTACTGCTTAAGAAAACCCAAAGAAACAGAACAATTTGTTCTCCTCAAATAAACAACAGCTCAATAAATACAAGAAGTTTCTCTAGCCTAATTTTGAGGATACTTTTATGTGTTAAGAATATCAAGCTAACACCACTTCAAAGATACAGAGACTCTCACTTAGAGGAAACCAGCAAATGAAAATACATTACTTACTCAGAACGATGAATAATTTACACCTGATTTGCTCTGTCACCACTGAAAAGTTAAGCAGCATGAATAAACATTCATTACTGAGGCACATAGCCATGCTGTATTGTCTCAGACAGTGCTGTATGAAAACACAGTCTTAACTCCAAAGCCAGCACTTCCATTTGCTTATTCACATGAGTATCGGCTTGATTTACCAATAATTGTCAGCTTTAAGAATTATTCACACATTACGGAACTCCTGCACCTTCTCAACTGAATAGCTGTTGAAATATATTGAAGAACTGAAAACTGGTTTTGACATGCAATTACTATTAAAATGCTTGAGAAATATTAAGTTACATTCTTTTGTACCATATTCTGCTCTTTTGAATTATTTGCAGGCAAGTGCCTACATTCGCATTCATACCTTTCCTTTCTACACCTCCATCCACTGTATCACTCTTTATTAGACTTTATGTGCTTCTACAACATTCATTTAAATTTTACCGTTACTCAGCTCCTACCTGTCTCTGCCTTTGTATCCACCCATGCTCACACACTTTCCTGTCTATATATTCAGTTTTATCTTTGAAACAGCAGTATCTTTTGGCTTTGAATTTCATCTGCTAAAATCTTACACTGCACTTTAGAAACTCTACACAAAGTATTACAAAGAAAATCTAAACATGTTGCAAATGAGTTGGGAGAGCTGTTCCTTGCAGATCATAACATTTCAAACGTTTCATGTTTTAATTCTTGTTGCAGTAAAACCCCCTAACATTACTTCTACACTCTAATGAACAATGGAAATGCTCTCACTGAAGCGCAGGCATTACATTGATCACAGTGAACCTGTAAGTGCCACTACAAGTGGCATACCTGACAAGCAGGGTCCAGATCCATTTTTCTTCTGAGGAATTTCTCCACATGTCCAATTGTTGCCTCCCCCGAAACACGCACAAACTTCTTTTCCAAAGGCTGCAAAGAATAAATGTAAGATTTTAAGACAATGTACATTTTCAGCCATCGTCCCTTGTAAACCTCAAACGCAAGTGAAAGCCCAGTAACAGAGCAAGACAAAGCTTAAGTTTCTGGACCCTTCTCTGATCTACTTTCAGATTACCCCATAGGGAAAGGGCTAAATATGTATTAAGAATCCAGGTTCAAACTTCCTGCTGTTTAAAACAACATCTAAAAACAACCAAGAACGGACTTCAGTCCTATTTCACTATTGAAGTACCAGAGAACAATACTTGCTATTAATTCTGCATAGAAATTAGCATTACTTGGCAATTTAAGAACTTCTCCCCCGACAAGCATTTACTCATTCAAGCACACAAACTATGTCTTAAAGATTCCTTCTTTTCCCCAAATCAGGCTTGTGTACTAAACATGATACAGATAATTAAACCATGTCATTTTATAATACAGGAGTTTAAGTCCTTTAGCATTCTAGAAGTATTATGTCTTGGACTGGAGTCAACTTAATAGTCCATGAAATTCCAGAATCAATTAAAATATACTAGTATGCAGAACACAAGGGCAAGACTCATCTGAAACCTTTTCATATTATTTCTAAATACTTCCACAGCAAGGACTGCAACGACACGACATTTGTTATGCCAGCCTCAAAAATTTTAATGGGTTTCTCTTCTATGGATAAAATTTTAAACAGCTGACTGGTGATGTGGGCAGCTAAGCAAAGAGGCACAAAGGCAGAGCAGATGGCTGCATTCAGTGTGATAAATGGATTACCTTTTGTGTCAATTAATTGGATTTTTATGTTGACTTCTGAACAGCTGTGATTTACTATCCAGTTTCATCATATTCTTTCAATTTGAAAGAAGGGTCAGAGGGTCATGGACTACCCTTTGAATTCAATCATGAATTTAAATATGTATCCACGATAACTGCAGTTTTGGAGCAATAGTTTGATTTATTCCTGTGTAAGAGCTAGAAATGACAGTCAGACCTGATCTAGCGAACCACACTGCTACAAGCTTGATGACGCTGAATTTAGGCTTGCTGCATGTACAAATCACAGTTTCTGGCCATGGACCTTGTAACCTGTTCTCTCCCTGCCATCCCCACTTAGAAAAAAGGTTGAAAATCCTTCATATACGAAGTTCAACTTCTAGTTCAGAAAAATAAGACATATAAACAAGTAACTGAGGACAGAGCAATGCTAAAAATGGATCAGGGTATGTTCTGTGAGAAGTGGACATCAAAAAGGATTTGGAAGGATGATGTGTAAACTTCTTGGTCATGAAGTGGAATAAAAAAGCATGAAGATATAAAGTGTAGTGAAGAAAATAAGGAAGAAGAGATAGAGTGAAGTGTGTGTGTGTGGTTAATGTATAGCCAGGAATTTGAAAACTGTGTAGAAAAATACCAGTTAAAAGACTCACATAGATGATACAGAAGTCTAAATATGCACACAAGCTGAGTGGCACTTTAGTCTATAGATAGTAGCATTATTTGCAGCACAGAACTATTCACTGTGAGTAGTCGTGGGCAGCCTTTCAACTTTGACATCCTCAGAACACTAAAGTGAGCAGGAATATTTATGGCTTAAAAGGGGAAAAAAAAAAACCCAACCAAAAACCACTTGCACAAAAAAAAAAATCCCTTTCCTGAATCACACTCTTTAATGATGTCCAAGCCAAGTATCTTTTTTAAAAGGCAAAACTAGTCACATTGGAATGCCATGTTTCAGAGTAAGTGCTTGACATATATTTTAATATTACAACATGTACGTTAATAAAATGGTTGAACTGCTCTACAGTCATTCTCGTGTGGCCCAAAATGAACAGGATAAAAAACAAAGCACAAAGAAGGGCAAATATGAGACAGGCAGGACAGGAGGTGATAGAAGGGCAAGAAGATGAAAAAACAGTGTGAAATGTAAGGGTAAAAAGTAGAAAAAATGCTGGGTAGGTGTGGGGGTGTAACATGAAGAAAACCGACTGCAGACCTTTTCAGGAACTTTGACCCCCTTCTACAGATTAATTTTGTTTTATGACGCTATACTCACATTTCAACTCTTTGTGAAAATTCTTATTACTGTATCTGAAAGTTTGAAATTGCCTCCTGACCTCTGTCACAACAAATGTCATTACTATTAAAAATAGTATGAATAACTGCAATCAAGTCTAATAGTTCACATTTGTGCCTGAAAATATATTGATTAGAAATCAATTCAGCTGAAAGCATGAAGTAAATTAGTAAAATGGTACAACCAGGTCAATTAATATTTAAGTTATTAACACACTTTTTTCTCAAATTCAACAGTAAAATTTTCCTGCTAACTGTATCAGCTAGGTGTCTCAGATTCTACTGTTCTGTGCCATTCCATCTTCTGAGCCCTACAATTCCAATACAATGAAAGATTAAATGCAACATACATTGAGTAATTTCAAATTGCAATTTCAAATTTCCTTCTTGCCCTTGAATAGACTCTGGTTTTCTAAATGTTTAGCCAAAATAGTGGAATGACACTGTGAGCATCTCGAACTACAGCATATGAAATCACGAAGGCAGCAAACAACGTGCAGTTTCTCTGTGAGCTGGTACCGAAGCAGCTCAGCTGCTTTCTGTATTGGAAAAAGTGCCACATTCATCAGCAAGGATAGGGAACGCTATTTCTTGTTTAGCACAACAGTCACCATTCAGACAACAAATGTTAGTGAAGGGATGGAGAAAAGAGTAAGCTTTCTGCTGGCTAAGGAAGTGTTTTGTGCCATCTAGACAATTTGTATATGAATATACATTGTTATACATTTAAGCACATAGCAATTTATTATACTATTGTTATACCTCAGGCTATGCTTCCTCTGAATAACCTATGCAAGCTTTCCACTACATTTAGACAATCTTCTTCAAATAACAGTATTTTAGACACTGTCTACACATTTATTTAGGATTCCAGTAAAAGCCATAGTAATGCACCTTTTGAAGAGAGATGCAAGAACAACAAGCTAGAATCACCTAGGTGAAGTTTCATCTATTCTCCCACCAAAACTTCAATTATTTAGCCTCAGAAACTTTCTTTTCCTATTCTGTGATGCTATGGAATAATAGGTTTGAAAGTACACTGTAATCCAAGGTTGGTTATTACTATGCTGATGAAAGTTCAGGCTGCACTCAGTGTAAGAAAAAGAAACTAAACTAAATACATTCAGGTTATACATGTTTCTGAAGTAAATCATAAGAGAAAAATTCAAATCACATCTGCACCTTAAAATTCCCTGTGCCTTCGTTAGCTCTGAAAAACAAGAGAAAACACAGTCAATATTGCTAAGGTTAACAGTTATTAACACCCTCACCCTTTTTTATTCTAATAGTGACTTATTGATTTAGAAGTCTGGCATATCAAGCTTATTTTCTGAATCAGGGTCTTCCTTTCATTAAACTCTTATACATGAAATAATATTAGACTGAATTTATATATCTTTTAATTCTACTCTTTATTTAGCACTCAATTTTTCTTGTGAATTCAGCTATTTAAGACCTTAAGGTTTGTCTATATGAAATGGAAAAACACCCCGACACAGCCTAAATCCAGTTTTACACACAATGTAACATCCATTTTCATAGGAGTAGGTTGTAACATTAATGCTACTTAAACATCCCTACTTCATCATCCTTGGTATTTGGAACTTCATAGGAGTAGGTTGTAACATTAATGCTACTTAAACATCCCTACTTCATCATCCTTGGTATTTGGAACTTTAACAGACAGTACCGAAGAAGTTGCTGAGAGAAGATGCCCAACTACCAAAGAGGCTTTCTGGGCCACTTGTTGGCCTTCCAGGCTGTTTATATCATAGGATCAATACTATCTAGGAACTCAGGAAAGCAGCAGGTGTTTCTCTGGAAGGTGAAATACACACAAAGGTGGCAAATGACCACATTCCCAGCTGGCTTCAACAGAGGCTCATTGATTTGCACAGTCTGAGCACGTGATCTACTACTGATCATCTAACACTCCACACCTCCATCTTGGAGTGTAATGCATAAATTTCTCAATTAATTAAGGCCAATTCATGACATTTCACTATTCTTGGACTGCATTAGCAAGTGTCTACATATGAGAGAGTAAAAAAATGCAGTACTTCATTGCACTGAAGAAGGCAAATATCAAACATCACTATAAATCGACTACACTTCTACTGACCATTTGACATAGCAAACAAATATCTTTGCAATGTTTGTGCAGACCACACATTAACACAGCACTTCAAGTTACTGCAATTGAGTATCTCCACCTCTAAACACGTATCAGCTATCCGACAGAGGTAAGTAAAACTATCATCTAATTCTGCCACTGAAATGAAATTTAAAGTTACTAAGAAGAAAACATTGAAAAACTTTTCTACTACAGCTGTCAATTTCTTTGATCCAGCTCCACAGCCACATGCAATTAGATATCATACTCTAAAGACACAACATGGACAGTCAGACTTTCAAAGTAACAATTTCTGATGGCTGGTACAATCTATTTCAAGTGTTCTTTACCCAAAATGCTTTCTTAATCTCTCATTGCCAAGCTGAGCTGTTTGATTTTGACCACTGAAGAGGAAAACATATTAAGCTTTAAACAGACAAAGTATAAAAGAAGACCAAAGCTTAGACCAAAGTCACTAAAACAAAATGCAAAGTAGATGCAGTTAAGCTAAGCCATCATCCTTATTTTGTTATAAACATTCTGTGCCTCCCTCCGTGTAAATAACGAAACCATAGTGAACAATTTCACATAGTATAGATGGTATTTGCACAATATTGCCCACTTTGCCGCTAACACTGGAATGGAAGCTTCAAATAAAACTACCAGAAAAACAAATACAACAACACAGATTCAAAAGTCATTTTGTTTCACAGACAGGCAGATACACGTGTACTAATTTTGAGGTCTAAGTTCCCTGGCATCTTCCTCCTGCTCTGAATAAACATAACATACCTACTGAGAATCACAGGAGAGGGGAAGTAACCAGGAGACTTTCACAGTGGAGATCCAAACCAAAGTACTTTCACTACAGTGAGTTTAAATTGTATCTAATCCTGCAGTCAAGACAATCTGAGGAAGCTTTTCTACAGTCATCAAGAGTTCCAACCCGAAAGGGATATCCTTGGAACTAAAATCTAATTCCTGTTTTTAAAGTCATTTTACAGTGAAATTATCATTGAGAAAGATGTGGAGCTGTTGGTATAAAAGCACGCGCCTATGCCCCTTCACTCCATGTGCTCCCCCTGCCACCTGCTGGGCCAGCACAGCAGTGGCTGGTACCCATCACAGGTCCCAGAATGAGCATCATTCAAACTCCTACCTAGATCCTAGCTTAATGAGATACAGTCACAGCCAAAGCAACAAAATAATTGCATTTACACTCGTAACTCAACATAAAAGTACAGTAAATATAATTATATTTACTCTTTTCTACTAAGATTTTAGTCAAAGAACCTTATGTCTTTATTTATGCATTTAATACCCCAACGGGGTAAAAAGCTTGCCCGAGCATCAGGTCACTGGGATCCCATACTAATTACATCATGTGTTTTATACCACATTCATTAAAGGGGAAAAAAGCCTTTACAAGTACAATTAAAAACCATATTTAGATGAAGTTTCAAGTGTACAATACATAATGACCACAGGGTGAACATAATGTCTTTGCTTTCCTCTCCTGTTCAACACGTAGCTCTTGGGGCATCCCATCCAACCCCCCTGACGAAGCAGGGTCACCTACAGCAGGCTGCACAGGACCATGTCCAGGTGGGTCTTGAATATCTCCAGAGAAGGAGACTCCACAACCTCCCTGGGCAGCCTGTTCCAGGGCTCCATCACCCTCAGAGGGAAGAAGTTCTTCCTCATGTTCAGACGGAACTTCTTGTGCTTCAGTTTGTGCCCATTGCCCCTTGTCCTGTCACTGGGCACCACTGAAAAGAGTCTGGCCCCATCCTCCTGACACCCACCCTTCAGATATTTATAAGCATTTATAAGGTCCCCTCTCAGCCTTCTCTTCTTCAGGCTGAATGAGCCCAGCTCCCTCAGCCTCTCCTCGTAGGAGGAGAGAGAGGAGTCCCCTCACCATCCTTGTAGCCCTCCGCTGGACTCTCCCCAGTAGCTCCTCATCTTTCTTGAACTGGGAAGCCCAGAACTGGACACAGTACTCCAGATGGGGCCTCACTAGGGCAGTGTAGAGGGGAAGGAGAACCTCCCTCGACCTACTGGCCACACTCTTCCTAATGCACCCCAGGATCCCATTGGCCCTCTTGGCAGCCAGGGCACACTGCTGGCTCATGGTCAACCTATCGTCCACCAGGGCACCCAGGTCCCTCTCCAGAGCTGCTCTCTAGCAGGTCTGCCCCAAGCCTGTACTGGTGCATGGGGTTGTTCCTCCCCAGGTGCAGGACCCTGCACTTGCCCTTGTTGAACCTCATCAGGTTCCTCTCTGCCCAGCTTTCCAGCCTATCCAGGTCACGCTGAATGGCAGCACAACCTTCTGGTGTATCTACCACTCTTCCCAGTTTTGTGTCATCAGCAAACTTGCTGAGGGTACACTCTCTCTCTTCATCCAGGTCATTGATGAAGAAGTTGAACAAAACTGGGCCCAGTACTGACCCCTGGGGGACACCACTAGTGACAGGTCTCCAACTAGACTCAGCGCCACTGACGACAACCCTCTGAGCTCTGTCATTCAGCCAGTTCTCAATCCCCATCACTGATCACTCATCCAGCCCACACCTCCTGAGCTTCCCTAGGAGGATGTTACGGGAAACCGTGTCGAAAGCCTTCCTGAAGTCTAGGTAGACAACATCCACGGCTCTCCCTTCATCTACCCAGCCAGTCATGCCATCGTAGAAAGCTATCAGATTGGTCAGGCATGATTTCCCCTTGGCGAATCCATGCTGACTACTCCTGATAACCTCCTTTTCCTCCACTTGCTTGATGATGACCTCCAGGATAAGCTGCTCCATCACCTTTCACAGAATCACAGAATAGTAGGGGTTGGAAGGGACCTCTGTGGGTCATCTAGTCCAACCCTCCTGCCAAAGCAGGGTCACCTACAGCAGGCTGCACAGGACCTTGTCCAGGCGGGTCTTGAATATCTCCAGAGAAGGAGACTCCACAACCTCCCTGGGCAGCCTATTCCAGGGCTCCGTCACCCTCAGAGGGAAGAAGTTCTTCCTCATGTTCAGACGGAACTTCCTGTGCCTCAGTTTGTGCCCATTGCCCCTTGTCCTGAAAGGATCTTTCCAGGGATGGAGGTGAGGCTGACCGGCCTGTAGTTCCCTGGGTCCTCCTTTTTGAAGACTGGAGTGACACTGGCCTTTCTCCAGTCCTCAGGCACCTCTCCTGTCCTCCAGGACCTCTCAAAGATGATGGAGAGTGGCTCAGCAGTGACATCCGCCAGCTCCCTCAGCACTCGTGGGTGCATTCCTCCGGGGCCCATGGATTTGTGGACGTCCAGATCGCTTAAGCGATCCCTCACGCAGTCCTCCTCAACCAAGGGAAATCATCCTCTCTGTGGGCTTCTTCTCTTATCTCCGGGGCCTAGGATTCCTGAGGGCCTGCCTTGGCACTGAAGACTGAAGCAAAGAAGGCATTCAGTAGCTCTGCCTTCTCTCCATCCTCCGTCACCAGGACACCCGCCTCATTCAGCAGCGGCCCCACATTGTCCCTAGCCTTCCTTTTGCTGCTGGTAGTTGAAGCCCTTCTTGTTGTTTTTGACATCCCTTGCCAGCTTCAATTACAGGTGGGCCTTGGCCTTCCTTGTCGCACCCCTGCATGCTCTGACCACGTTCCTGTAGTGTTCCCAAGTGGCCTGTCCCTCTTCCCACATTCCATGGACCTTTCTCTTCTGCCTGAGCTCCGCTAGAAGCTCCTTGTTCAACCATGCAGGTCTCCTGCGTCCTTTGCTCGATTTCTTTCTCAGGGGGATGCACCGCTCCTGAGCGTGGAGGAAGTGATGTTTAAACAGCAACCAGCACTCTCGGACCCCCCTGCCTTCGAGAGCCCTGGCCCACGGGATTCCTCCCAGTAGCTCCTTGAAGAGGCCAAAGTCAGCCCTCCTGAGGTCCAAGGTTTTGATGCTACTTATCGCCCTGCTTCCTCCATGCAGGATCCTGAACTCCACCACTTCATGGTTGCTGCAGCTGAGTCTACCTCCAACCTTCACATCCTCAACCAGTCCCTTCTTGTTTGTTAATACAAGGTCCAGTAGAGTGCCTTTCCTTGTTGGTTCCTCCACCACTTGCATCAGAAAGTTATCATCGATGCCCTGTAGGAACCTCCTGGATTGCGAATGCCTAGCTGTATGGTCTTCCCAGCTGATGTCAGGGTGGTTGAAGTCCCCCATGAGAACCAGGGCCTGTGACTGTGAGGCTTGCTGTGTTGTGTATTCTTTGCTGCTAGAATTTACCAATTTCTGATGGCTTGACTCTACATAATTTGTGTAACAGTTTGCTAGGATTACATTCTGGAGTTCTCTGAGCAGGCACAATCTGGGTAGAGGAGTAAAAGTTGCAAAAGTCAAGCCGCTTCGCCCCTTACAATGCAAGTTCTGCACTGTGAGGTGCCATCAGAGTAGTTACAGCTTTCAATCCTTTCTCAATTACCTTCTCTCAATCACGAACATATAAATCTGCACACGGCCAAAGCAATACAATTTCTCCTTCCTGTATTCCTGAAAACAAGCCCAGTGTTTGGGCTGGATTTCCCCCTCACAATCCATAGCTAATGGTGACTCCTGATACAAAAGCTCCAGCATAATTCCTTAAAGTCTGGGAAACTGTCAGGCAAACTTAATAGCAGACCACATTATTACCCCCACCTATCACACTTACAGGAACACTGCTCTTGCTGCCCAGGTTGTAGATGCAGTCCCCAAGTTACATTAGCAAGTCCTAACATAGCATTAATGGTACTGTCACCTACAGGGATTGAGGCAGTGTAAGCCACAGGTCTTTCATCATTCACTTTACTGAGACTACACTACATTATTAAAAACAAAATAAATACAGGTAGGTTTCAAAACTACATTTTTTAGGAAGCTATTTTCATAGCAGGACACCTTGCACATTTAATTATGTGCATCATCTAGCTATGCATAGTTAGCTGTCGCTATTGCACCATAAGCTAAAACCAGCTTCCTGTGAGCTATCCGAGACGGAGGAAACTTTGCGTGCTCAATGAGAACTAAGAGCCAGTAACGGTCCAACAACACAAACAGCACCCTCACGTCAGCCCCTTGCTCTTACATTTGCCCGCAACTCACCCAATGAACTCCAGAAGTATGGAGATGTCAAGTTCTGGCGGGATCCGGAACACGGAGCCCAGAACTTTTCGAGGTCTTCCTCTGCTCACTGGAACTGGCTGTGGGACAGCTAAAATATTCAAATATGCAAAATGCAAACACAACTTGAAATAAAAGCAGTATAAGACACTAACATGTGCCAAGCAAAACGGATGAGCTCCTAAGGAAAAAGAGCCCATGCAATTAATCCTGGGTTTTTTTTGACTAAATCAGCTCTTTATACATTTCGTGCTATGTATCTGAATCAGTGTTTTATTAGCTTTCAGCATGGCACCTCTCCAAAGAGTTGTTTATTTGATAGTAAGACAAAAAATAATTAGCATAATCCCCTGATCTGTCAACAGACTTTGAAGTTCTTATTTTTACTCTTTTGTAGCATCTGTTACTTATTAAGGGCCAGAAAAAAAAATTAATGCACACTTTATATATATTTCCTGGTCGTAGGCAAAATATAATCTGTTTAAAAAAAACAACAGATCATGGTTGGGTTTCAAGTGCTGCCAGTTTCATCTTCTATTTTCATAATTTGAGAACTGTGACAAGTCACAGTAATCAGACAACCAAGAATCCTGTATTTCCAATACTACATATTTTCTTCAGTCATGAGCTAGTATTTCAAGAAGAGCCCTTAAGAATCAACGGTATAGTAAATATTTCCTTAACACTTTTCCTTTGTGTCCTCTAAAGTGATTACAGCTCACCTGGTTTGGGCACTTCTAATCCTCTTTCTTTATAGAAGTCATGCATTTGTTTTTTCTCTCCTGAAAAAAACGACAATACAGAACAGATCAGAATATTATTTTAGATGCTGAGAATATCCACACAGTTTCCAATGGTGAGAGCAGTAAAAACTTTCCAAGTTCCTACAGACCTTCACCATCACTAGCATTCCATGCCAGGCTGCGACACTTAAGATATCCAGAGTAAGAGTTTGTTAGTAAAAACTAGGAAGAAATCAGAGAAACTGGCCATGAACCACATAGCTGCAAAACCTAGTATCCTTCTGGCTGTCATAATTGTATTTTTATACCATCTACATTTCTAAAATGAGATTCTAAAATCAGAAAAATAAATGTAGCATTGAGGAAAAAATAAAAGCATTTGAGAGAATTGGTCTTAGGAACTTTTCCAACTGAGGCAAGTGAACTTATTAGGTGGAATATTTTCTGCACTTATACAAAAATATGAGGCATGGCTATGAATGTTCTCTGGATATTTGTCTGGATACAGTGACACCTGCGTTTCATGAGATAGGGTACACACTGCTAGCCACAATAGCATTTAGCAGCCAGAAAGACGCCAGCTGGCACAGCCAATTCATTACGATCTACAACCAAACGTTACAAAATTATTTTAAAGAGCCCAGAGTAGAAACAGGACTTTGAATTACTCTGTTTTCTGTTTAGTGTTTTCAGCCTCTAGATGGTAATAAAACAAAGGGACTTACTTTCCTCCAAATTGACAACTAATTTATAGACTATGTCCTGCAGTTGCCGGTCCAGTCTATTAAAGAGAAAAAAAATGAAAGTGTCTTGGGTGTAACACAGAATGGTTTTCATTAAATTGTAACAGATGCTGAATACATTGTTGAAATATGACCTACATAGAGTGAAAGAGCAGCAACTCTGTATCTGTCTAATTCACGTCCTGACAGCGGAGCTTCAACAGAAGAAGCCACCTAAAGTTAAAAGCACCACCCTTCAAGAATTAATGAACAGTCTCAGAAAATAAAACTCAATTTTCAGAGTTAATAAGTATACAATACCAACAAAGTTTCGTCTAAAAGGAAATCTAAGCAAATAGTTAAGATCTCATATTACCTGTAACACTAAGCAAATGCATAAAAATGCTGGGGGGAGGGAGGAGGGGGATGTAAGGGACACAAATTATTGAGTATTTTTATCTTCGCTATTGAGATAAAGCCTACATAAACAAAGAACACAATGCATTTCTTGTAACTGTTCCTTCATTTGAAACAGGAAAGCACTACAAGTCTGTAAAACAAAACACTTAAAAGCAAGCAGCAAAACTTGAAAAAAATTGTGCCTATAAAAATGGCATTAACTTATTACCTGATATTATAAAGGGGCTGTGTCTGATGTACAACGATATTGCATTTTGGACATCTGTTGCTATAGTAGAAGTGTCTCACTATGCAGCTTTTACAAACTGTAAAGAAAAGAAACCCCATAAAAGCCACATGTCCATTATACAATACCATCTGTTTAAGGAAGAGGAGCAATTACACCCAGACTTCTCAAAATTTGTCAGAGACAAAATGAAGCAAGTCTTTCAACTTTTAAACTCAAGTAAACAGCAGCTCTCTGCCTGTACAGGATACAACACTCCTGCATGTTCAGTTAGGATTATTCAAACAAATAATCCTAATCCAACTGATGCAAAAGTACGCTTTCAACGTTGTAATTGTGTTACCCAGAACAAGAGTAGAGCTAAGAAAACAAAATACTGACTACTGCAGGCAAAAAGTTTGCTGAAAAGCACCCCACAAACAGTTTCAGTAGAGCCACCAAGGTAAGAACTTGTAATTCTGACATTTTAATTGAATTTTACATGTACTTTAAAAATTTGGAAGGAAAGCTAATGAGTAGAAATATTTAGAATAAATAATTTACTAACAATCGAAACAGCTCCATATCAGCCTGAACACATCACACTTTTCCACAACATTTACCAGGAAATTTCTAAGAGACTACCACACCTGCACTTGCAACGTTATACTGTCCTTACTAACAGTTGCACATTTTCCTAAATTAGAAACTGCACTAAACATTACATGACATAGATCAAACTAGTAAAAAACAAAAAAAGTGCGGTGTTTTCCCTCTATGTATTGTTAGCACCTGGAAGGACTAGGAAGCCAAGATTCTTGCATCCAGGTGGGAAGGTGGATGTGGCCGAAATAGTCAAGATCCATAGAAAGGGTTTTATGCTCTTTAGGAAAAAATAGTTCTGATGGCAATGGAAAAACTGCTAACACAACACAAGGCTCAAGAGGAAAAACAAGACAAAAACGCTGAAATCAGTTTTTTGTTATCCATCTATTTCTATTCATCAGGTTATAGACTAACTGCTCCACAGGTGCATACAACTGTTTCTGTGTCTGAAGTGGTATTTCCACATAGCCACTTACTGAATTTTGTGAACTTGCAAGCTTGTAACAACAACAGTTCAGGAAATTCTGTAGTCCATTACAACCAGGGCCACTCAACTTTCTTTTCTAGTTACATACTCAAATTCCTAGAGCCTACTTAAAAAAATAAATAAATCATCTTCCATGTTAACCTGGGAAACGAAGCTGACTTCACAATTGATTTCATGATTTTCTGATGCTTAAAATATCCACAAATATATTTTCCTTAAGGAACAGACTATATACAACACATCAAACAGAGCATTATCTTTGTGAAGCCAGAACATCTCAACAGCCGATTTTTGTTCGAATCTGCAACTAAAACTCTTAGACTGACAATACTGGTACTTACAGGTGTGCAGACATTCTGTAATAGTTGTAGCATCAATAAAGTAACCTTTGCAGATGGAACACAGGATGTAAGGGGTCAGCTCTGCGAGGTTTATCATACGCTACAAACAAAGACAGTTTGTAAGAGTTCGAATATACAGGCTAAGCCATGGAATTTACTGACCATAGCTTCTGAAATATCACAGCCTTAAACCATGACAAAAATCTGGATCAGCAAGCTACAGAAATGGGTTTTCCCAAGAGGCAAATCATCCCTCACATACAGCTCTTTCCTAAATACTTTAATCTGGTCTTCTAAACTGAACTTTTTGTGAATGGCAATAAAATTTGTTTCATGCATTTCATATCTAGAAAGCAAACTAAAACCAATCCTTTTGGCAATAGTTGTTTTGGATAAACTCTTTAACAGAATATAAAATAACTGGTGAGCCTGAAGCGGATACTGGTAACGACTAATATAATTGTTTGATAAGTGCTCAGTAAGTGTGTTGGGGCCCCCAACCAAGATACATAACTAGTGCTGTCTCTTGTTCCTACACACAGTTAGGGATTATACAAATACACACAGAAGCAAAGACTGAAATTTCACTGATCTGAGTTGTGGTTATGAAGTACATTTATCAGGAAAGCATACAAGCAGCTTCATGACTATTTTCCTGTTGGAAGTCTACTATTTAAAAGAAAAAAAAAATTTCTTCTATAGCAGTGATCTGAGATCTGTCTGAAAAAGACAACACATTATATTTTTACACTCCGTTTTCTCCAGCCCCAATGCCAGACTAAGGGGCCTTCTTTCCCTCAATGACGCCATTCATTTCACCCACATGCCACGGCTCACCACCCTCTCAGCTACGCCAAGAGTTTGTAACCGCTTCATTGAAATGAGACGGGCAAAACGAACTCGGGCAATAATAAAAAGCCTATTACTATAAAGCTTACGTCGCCTAAGCAGGAGTCCAGATTTGCACCTGGAAGTTTTCAGAAGGCCCCAAACGCGTGGAAGGTGACGTCCGCTGCTCACAAGGCCTGCCCGACCACGGCGGCCTCCTGCGGGGGGGCGCCGGGCCTCACCTGACGGCGCCGCGGTTCGCCGCCGCAGCCCCCGACCTCTCCTCGCAGCCGCCCCGCTCGGGGCCGCCCTCCCGGCCCCGCCACTCCACCTCAGGCAGCGCGCCCCCCGGCAGCGCGGGGCACGCCGGGAGCGGGGCCTGGCGCGCGCCGCGACGTTGCGGCGGCTGGTGCGTGCCCCCGCCGCGGAGGACGATCCCCCCCCCCCCCCCTCCCCCCCCCCCATCTTCCCCCTCCCCCCCACCTCCCGGTCGTCGTCCGAGTCGAGCTCCCCGTCGTCCGTCCCGAACCGAGCCCCGGGGTCCCCCTCGAGCTCCTCTTCCTCCATCTCCTCTTCGTCGTCGTCTTCATCGTCGTCTTCGTCGCCGCTGGACTCCGAGCGGCTCCGCTCGAAGTCGAAGGGGAGGGAGCGCGACCCCGAGCAGCTGGGAGCCCCCGCCATCTCCTGATCCTCGTCCGCCAGGCCCGCGCCTGCTCCATCCCCGCCCGACAGCCCCGAGACCACAGAGCCCACGTCCACCTCCGTGTCCATGGCTCGGGGCGGGGACCGGGGCAAACGCGGGACCGCCGGCTGGCCACTCGCGAGGGGTGCCGGGAGCGGTAGTCCGCCAGGGTAGAGCATGCGCAGTAGGGCGCGGGGCACCCAGGGAATTGTAGTTCACAGGACAGTGGGCCGCGCCACTGCGCATGCGCCGAGGCACAACCGGCTGCTGCTACCCTGCAGCTCTCTTTTCTCAGGGCCTTTCTACACTCGTCGCTCCTCCAGCTAAGAGCAAAGTGACTCGCGGGGGAAGCACAAGCAAACGTTTAATTTATCACGAAAAAGTGTCAATCACAAGATACCAGCTCCACTCAAAAAAAGGTTTTAATTCTGTCACATCAACGAATCTGCATTTACTAAACACGAATAAAAGCAGCAATATTAGAAATACCTGGAAAAGCGAGTGACCCAGCCGTAATTAATTCAGTACGGAGCACGGCCCGTAAGGGCACGCAGTCCCAAGGCCGCCCTCGGTCTCCTCCAGGGAAGGCACCGGTAGTGTCGTGTCAACACCAGAGCGACCCATTTCAGAACGAGTATTCTCGCGTGCAAACACCGCTGCGCTGCGGCATTCGCGCCCGCACAGCCACTACCCAGAATCACACCCATTTAGTGCCAGGGGAGCCGCGGCCGCTCCTCCAGACTCACGCCCCTCCCGCTGCCATAAAGCGCTCCTGGATGCGTCGCAAAATGAAGCCGCGAGCGCCCTGACAGGCAGCGGCCTCAGTGCCCGTCCTTTGCCCTGACTGTCGCAAGAGCGTCCGCGCCTGGCGGCGGCCGCCCGCTGCCGGCGAATGGGCGGTGATGCAAGATGGCGGCGGTACCTGAGGAGCCGGCGGAGGTGGTGGCGATAAAGCCGGACCCCGACGCAGGGACGCCGCCGCAGCCCCCTGCTGTCCCTCCAGCCGCCGCCGCCGCTCCCGCCGCTCCTCCAGCCACGGCGGCCGAGGGGGAGGCGGCGGGGAGCGGCGGAGAGGCGGCGCCCGCTAAGCCCGCGGCCCCGGGCCCGGCCGCCTCCCCGGCGGCGCTGGACCGGCAGACGCTCGTGGCCGTGCTGCAGTTCCTGCGGCGCAGCAACCTCCGCGAGTCCGAGGAGATCCTGCGCCGCGAAGCCCGCCTGCTCGGCGACGACCTCGGTGCCGCTGCCCTCAGCCCCGCCGGCGCCGGGCTGCTGGGAGCCCCGGGCGGCGAGGCGGACTCCGCCGGCGGCGAGGCGCTGCTCGGCCGGGTCACCGCCGCTGCCGCCATCGCGATAGGAGGCAGCGCCGCCGCCGTCGCCTCTTCCAGCCCCGGTGTGGCGGCGGTGGCCGCCGTGCCGCCCGGGAAAGGTGGGGCCCGCGTGGGGGCTGCGGGGTCGCTGCCTGGGGCGGGAGGCCTCCCCCTCCCGCGGAACCCCCGGGGGCTGGGGGGGCCATGTGCCTCCTGCAGCGTCGGGGCTCTCCGTGGCGCTGAGGCACAAGGGTCGGTGTCGGGTGGTGCCTCCCTTGGGGTGGCCCTGCCTGGGCCGGGAGGCGGGAGTCTGCCCCGGCCTTCTGCGGGGGGGACACTCCGGGTGTGTCATATCCCCCCCACACAACTCGGGAGGAGGTCGGGATCTCCTGGGGGTTCCCTCCCTGGAGCGAGGGAACAAGGACAGGGGATCTGTCGGATGTGCGGGGAGCACTGTCAAAGTGCGAGGTGCTTCCTCTGCTCTTTGTGTCCCATCTCGGCGAACAGCGTAGCGGGAGGCTGAAGGTTTCCTTTGTAGTCAGAGGTCATGGTCCAAGATGTGGCCGTGGGGATGAGGACGGAGGCCTGATATACAGGCTGCGTTTTGCAGAGAGTGACCTAGGATACGTGTAGATACTTACAATACTTGTGCAGGGTAATTGTACAGGATAATTGTACACTACGTAGGATACTTGTAGAAGAGGCTTTGTACATTTCTGGATTGAGTTGCTTGGTACTTGAAGAGTTCTTTGGATAATTGGAGTCTTAAGTGTTTTTAGTCAAGGTGTTCTGTGGCGCAGCTTTACAGAATAGCATAATGCAATTTCAGGAAGTGATATGTTTGAGTTCCAGTAAATGTATAATATAAAGTCAGCTTGTTCCTGGTATCACCTGATACCATTGCTTTTATATAGAAGATGAAACAATGAAAGTGTTTAATGACCGCTATGCGGAACAGAGCTCTTGGAGTATTAGCGAGTGACAGAAAGTTACTGCTCTGTAGTGGTTGTGTAGCAGTCTTGGTGAATTGTTCACTTGATGAACTTAATTTGCTTGTTTACTGGAAGCAGAATAATTACAGTGGATATATCTTACAGGCTTAGAGAGATTCTGCTCCTCATTTGAGCATTTCTATCCTCAGCAGTAAAGACAACATATTTTGGTGATGTTAGTGGCTTCTTCCTTTACACTTATAATCCTAGCGGAATTAGACACTGTGTTAAATACCTTATAGGCAACTGTTGGCAGGGAAAATGCAAAAAATGGCTGATGGTGCTAGGAGAATTGGCTCCTGGACTATAATGTGCTACTGTCCGCTCACTTGTATCATTTAAACTTAGTGCTGAACAAGCACAAGACTTAGTGTCGTGTTTTGCTCAGAGTGCCTTACCCTGCCAGGGGAGTTGTTAGCCACTGTTAATTTGCTAGCTCTTTCAGGCTGTTTTACAAGCTCTTGTTATATGCTAATGCTTTTGCAGTTGGAGGAGGCGTTGTTGTGGAAGATCAGCCAGATGTGAGTGCAGTGTTGTCTGCCTACAATCAGCAGGGAGACCCGACGCTGTATGAGGAATACTACAGTGGATTAAAACACTTCATTGAGTGTTCCCTGGACTGTCATCGAGCAGAATTGTCTCAGCTGTTTTATCCTCTCTTTGTGCACATGTACTTGGAATTGGTCTACAATCAACATGAGAGTGAAGCGAAGTCTTTTTTTGAAAGGTAATTTATTTTCATTTGTGCATTTGCATTATTTTGTGTTTGCTACTTTGATTAAATCTGTAAGCTATAGCAGCAAAGTTTTTATTTATGTGCGTATTATTTTTCTTCTCTAATGTTGAAGCTATTTGGACTCTGAAAATAATGGTGCAATATTGCCATATTTTAATAACTGTTCTTAAATAATTTTCCAGTGTGCTATGTTAGAAAGATGTGCAGACTACATGCTTTTGAACTGCCCATGGGCAGATTTTGAACCATCTGTATGGTGAGCGGATGGGCAGCTTGCTGCAAAAGCATCAGCGAAGATATGCTGTTTCTTTAGGGAAAGATTGTGAGGTCATTTTTTAACACTGGAAAATTGTACTGAGATGCCAAAGTAACAAACACTACAAGTATTTTCTAAGGTCATAGCATGTATACTGAAATTCCAAATGAGATTAAACAAATTAATTTATGGCTAATCTATAATTTTCTGTGCTCTTACTATGTTTAATTTCTTTATCACTTGAGAAGAAAATGACAGTTAATTTGTTTTCTGGATTCAGACCGATTATGAAACATTTCAAGCCCAAAGGATAACTTTGTCTCCCTCCAATATGGTCAGCAAAAATGGTTCTGTAAATAGTTAAAATGTTCCCTGCCATGACTATTTTATTATGTGGTTTGAGTAAAAATGGAAAACTCTAGACATATGTTAGCTATTAGATAATGCAAGTGGAAAGTGAAAACATACACAATGTGAAATGTACATATTCATGTGCTGAATCAGATATAAATGCATCCAAGTAGCCTTGCATAATAAAAAATGCCCTGTACTTTATGATACCACAAATTAGAGTTTCATTTCTGTAAATAAACATGTTAGTGTAGCTATTTACTTCAGGTGAGAACCCTTTGAGTGTATGAAGTTCTGTGAGGTTCCATTTGTGTGTTCTCTTCATTATTTTTTTTTTTAACTGTTGGGTGCTCTTACTGTATACAGTAAGTCACTGGTGTGTCTTCACCAGGATGAAATGTATTTCAGCAGAAAAATAATCCCATATGTAGTCAGTAGCTTCCAAAAGCGCCTTACATGTATGTTTCATGTTAAAATAAGGTAAAGAAGTGCACATTTAGGAGATAATTTTTTTTTGTAATAAATGTTTTATCTTATGTTATATTGTTTCAATAGATTTCATGGGGATCAGGAGTGCTATTACCAGGATGACCTGCGTGTATTGTCTAGCTTAACCAAAAAAGAACATATGAAAGGTAACGAGACCATGCTGGATTTTCGAACAAGCAAATTTGTGCTGCGTATTTCCCGTGACTCTTACCAACTCTTGAAGAGGCATCTTCAGGAAAAGCAGAACAATCAGATCTGGAACATTGTTCAGGAACATCTTTACATTGATATCTTTGATGGAATGCCTCGCAGTAAACAACAGATAGATGCTATGGTTGGAAGCTTGGCCGGGGAGGCAAAACGAGAGGCTAATAAAGCAAAGGTAGGAGGCAAAGGTTGTTGCACTTTTATAATTGAATAACTCTCCCTAGTTTTTCAGGGAGAAACCTTAGTACAGACTGACAGTGTCACCCGAGATCTTAAAAGACAGCATGAACAGAACAAAGGAAGAGAACTGTCCAGATAGTGGTTGACAGGAGTAGAGAGATCAAGATGTGTCACTGTCTGGTGGAATAAACTGTTGAGCCCCTCTGAGGGACAACCTTGTATTCAGCCTACTGAACTAAACTTAAACTAACTCATGTGATTTTAAAATGGACACCTGACTATTTGGCTTCCTGTCTTGTACAATGGATGTAATACTTACTGCCAGTTGTTACTGCTAGGACTGTTTGTGTAGGTCTTGACAGTGTAGTACCACAGTACTATCCAGATAAATTTTGTAAGCTGTAGGGATTCTGCTTTAAGAAAGTGCTAAGAGATGCTGCGAGAACTTACAGTGGTCCAGATGAGTTGCTGGGTAAAACAGCAAAACATGTACTACATTTGTTATGGGCTAACCAGTAGTGTATGCAGTAATATAAACATAGCAGTTTTAAAGGGACAGCTTTATTGCTTGGACTATTGCATTGAAAAGTTTCCATGAAAAAAATTAATTTTCAGTAAGAACAGCAATTACTGTTTTGTCTGTTGTATATTTTGTTGGCTTGCAGGTTTTCTTTGGCTTGTTGAAAGAACCAGAGTTTGATGTGCCTTTGGATGATGAAGATGAAGAAGGAGAAAATGAGGAAGGAAAGCCAAAGAAGAAAAAACCTAAAAAAGATAGTGTAGGGTCAAAAAGTAAAAAACAAGACCCTAATGCTCCTCCCCAGAACAGGTATGAAAGGAACTGTGTGTAGAGAAGTCTTGTTAAATCCAGTCTTGCCATGACGAATCTTCATTGCTGTTCACATGGTATTTTTAGCATTTTGGCCATTTCAGCTGTACACAGCTTTGGCCGTAAGACTTCTACGGGAGGTAACGGAAAGCTTAGCATATAACCCTCTGTCTTTGCCCTTCAAGTCAATATAGATTTCCCTTGACAAAATTTTACTCAGTTACCTGCTAATCTTTTCAGGTCATACTCAAATTATTTATCTTGTTCCACCGCCGATCTGAAATTCTTAAAGCTACTGGCTTTTTTTCTCATCAGTTAATCAGTCATTCATTTTTTCTAATTCTTGTTGCGTATTTGAATATTGAGCTATAGGGTTGCATGTGAAGGTTTCGCGTTCTTTGTTTAGATTAACAATATGGAAGGTGCTTTTAGTTCATAAAAATGTGGGCTTCTTGTAGAATTCCTCTGCCTGAACTGAAAGACTCTGACAAGCTGGATAAAGTAATGAATATGAAAGAAGCTGCAAGGCGTGTGCGTCTTGGCCCAGAGTGCCTGCCCTCCATCTGTTTCTACACATTCCTTAATGCTTACCAGGTTGGTAAAAGAAGAGGTTTTTGGCAATATGGAAACGGGAATCAAAATTATAAACATCACTTTTAATAAAGAAAGAAGACTTAACAGTGTTGGCAAGAGTTATTGGAGTATTTGGAGTAAGTGTTGCGAAATTTATGTTCCAAAATATTCAAAATTCTCTTTAACAACTCCTGATAGTATATAATTTCCATGTTCCTTGGTTTTGCTCTGATTGCTGTAATTCCTTCTTTGGCTTTTCCTGTGGGGCCCTAAGTGTATTCTACAGAATGCAGTAGATGTTTTGCACTGAAGTACTGGAGAACAATACTGTTTAGTCAATATTGACTGTGCTTTATTTTTAATGGTGCAAGAATTCATGTGTCTTTATACTAGAATAATTCCCTCTTATTTTTGTAAATAAGTCAAATTAATTTTCTTACTAGTACTTAGGATTTCATAATATTTGAAATGCATCATGAAAGATACAAACAATATAAATGGATATTTTGTGTATAGGGTCTGACTGCAGTGGATATTACAGATGACTCTAGCATGATCGTAGGAGGCTTTGCTGACTCTACTGTCAGAGTGTGGTCTGTGACTCCGAAAAAGCTACGTAGTGTGAAAACAGCAGCAGGTAATTAAGACAGTAACACTTACTATGAGCACGCATTACTTGTGGCAGCTGAGTTTTGCAGTAACAGAGAAAAAGATGTCTGTGGCAGAAGAGTTGTCTTCAGCAGTTAGATGCTTTCACTTTGAAGAAACAGTGTGTGCACAGATGCATGATCACATCTTCTATACTATCATTAGAAACATTTTTAAAGGAATGAGAAATCTGATTGTGTACACCTGCTGTGAGGTGGTCCGTGCACGGAGCGTGGAACTAGCCATCTTACTTCTTAACTGGATGGTAAACACAGGGTGTAGGAAACAGTTGGGTTTAGGTGATCTGGGGGAGAGACTAGAGGTATCCTGGGGGAAATTATAGGAGGGAACTCTGAGAAGGATGGAGGAGAATGTGCTGTAGCTCAACACCTACACAAATTCATGGAAACCAGGCTTCTTTAATTCTGCTGTTCATGTAACAGTGTGTTGCGGCTGAAGCTGGATACTGTGCAAATGTTTCTTAATCTTGATATTTAACTGAGATACGGTCATGATGTTCGGTAAACAGTAGCTTACAGACTAAAAGTTATTTTAAGTTGTGTGTAGTGTGCAGCTGTCAAAACATCTCTGTAAAGTGTGTTTGTAGCATATTAACTTCCTGGAAAAAGGTGTGGAAATTTGGCATCTCTATCAAGAAGATGTTACTGTGTTTGTAGGCTGAACAATATATATATGAAAAATAACACGTCAAGATTAATTTATTTTAGCTCAGTGAAGACTTAAGAAAGAGGGATTATTTATGTAAAGCATTATTTTCACCTTTTACAATGGTAAAAATATTTTAAATGCCATTGTGTATTCCAGATTCACCAACTCCCAGGTACTTTGTTGTGTTCGCATCATACTTGCCTCTTTTAGAGAGAATATTATTTGTTTTGAAGTTCATGGCATTTATCTTTGAACTTCTGATAGTTATTATGACACATGAACTTTGAAATATTGCAGACCTCAGTCTCATTGACAAAGAATCAGATGATGTCTTGGAGAGGATCATGGATGAGAAAACAGCAAGTGAGTTGAAGATTTTATATGGTCACAGTGGACCTGTCTATGGCACCAGCTTCAGTCCTGATAGGTAAAATAAGTTTACAAGCTAACTAGTTTGCTCATCTTGAGTTTAAATTGTATCGTACTGAGTGCAAATGTGTTTTTAATCTAACTTTCTCCAGAAGGTTAAAGCAATTCTTGTTTATGCAGCTTATAAGAAACCACTTGCGAGTGTAAGTGCTCGTTATGCTCAGGGTGTTGGGCACTGTCAGCTATTACCGAAATCAACTGGACCTGAGGATGCCAGCACTTTTTTTGAGGTTCAGGACTTAGATGGCAAAATAGACCATCTTATTTGCAAACTGTAGTGTAAGCTGGGTTTTAACTAACTGAATTGTAGAGAGGAAAAATACTGCAGCATTGATTTCAGTTATGGTATTGCAAAACATAAAACCAGACTGAGTAGCATGTCGTTGCACTCCAAGTTTCTCATATTCTGTTGAGACTTTATTTTCAAAATGTGTGGAATAGTATCTTTAAAAGATTTAAAACCATTATGTAGTTATGAAAGTCTGAACAGTTGAAAGGAGGTTTAAATGTCTCAAGTTTTGCTTTTGCTTGTGTTTAGTCAGGAAACAACAATCATAAACACAGCTGAGAAGTAAACTTTGTGTGGAACATGAATGTAGAGTCTATAATTATGGATTGAGAATGTGAACGTCATATGAATTCTCTTCCAGGGAATCCTAGAATTTTGTTTAGAGTTATATTAAAATATTTTTTTAAAGTAACGTAGTATAGCAGTTTACTAGTCATTTTTTCATATAGCTGGAATTCCGGAGTAAAGACCAGCTCTGGTTTGTTTGTTTGCTTGGCTTTTTTCTCCCCTCAGTATTGCTGTGTCATCAGTCATCAGCACCCAAATGTCTCTCTTCTTTGCATAAGGGCCTAGGAATGGATTTGGCTTGAATTGGTTATTGTTGCTTACCCCACTAAAACATTGATTTATATGCAACATGCTGAACAGATGCTGTTCAGCGGACAGTTTTTCTTATCTAGACATCTCACTGTTCATGCAATGGTTATACAGTCTGTGCATGAGTTTGGTATGTAATATGCTATACTTTCTCCTGTGACAGGAACTATCTGTTGTCCTGTTCTGAGGATGGCACTGTCAGATTGTGGAGTCTCCAAACGTTCACATGTTTGGTGGGATATAAAGGACACAACTACCCCGTATGGGATACACAATTCTCTCCTTATGGTTATTATTTTGTGTCAGGGGGACATGACAGAGTGGCTCGGTAAGAAATTGGATGGGTTTTTTACTTGTCTGGGTCAGTTTGTGGTGGATTAACCCTGAAAGTGATTAGCTGATATACTCTAGCCTACCCTATTACTGGAAATAAATTATATTTCATATCAATTAAAATACTGAACAAATGTTTTTATGTAGCTTTTCTTTTCAACACACATCATATTATCTGATGACTAGAGATGGTGTCCTCTTATGTGACCATCTAAGTATTCTTTTCCAGTTGTTTAACAACTTGACAGAGTATTCTTTATTTCTCCCTTCTGAAAGGTATACTTTTCCAAAACAGACCCTGCTAATTCAATAAATTGACCAGTAAGAAACCACTGCATAATTACTTCCTTTTATTCCTCACTATACAACAGATATTGAACTTCATCAGGGTTCTTTTCATTAATAAAAAGCTTTTCTTTTCAGTCTGTGGGCAACAGATCACTACCAGCCTTTACGGATATTTGCTGGCCATCTTGCTGATGTGACGTGTACTCGATTTCATCCAAACTCCAACTATATTGCCACGGGCTCAGCAGACAGGACTGTGCGGCTCTGGGATGTTTTGAATGGGAATTGCGTGAGAATATTCACTGGACATAAGGTAAACACATATCACTCACAGCGTGAAAAGTCATTGTATTTCTGTGATGATATTCTGAAGAGTAGTGTTCAGAACAAATATGCTTGACTGACTGAATGTGAGCAGACTTAATCAACTTGTTTGGTCCCTCCGCCAAATCTCTGTTTTAGGGACCAATTCATTCATTGGCATTTTCTCCCAATGGACGATTCCTGGCTACTGGAGCAACAGATGGAAGAGTTCTGCTGTGGGACATTGGACATGGCCTGATGGTTGGAGAATTGAAAGGGCACACTGACACCATCTACGCGCTCAGATTCAGTAGAGATGGGGAGATTTTAGCATCAGGTAAAATTCACTGGAAACAGCGAAGTTGCCGTTGTGTTCTGTAAGTCTGAAGAGGAATGATATAATTGGTTCCTTCAATTGAGGAAGACAAAGTAGAATCACTTGCATAGCAAAAACAGCAACTTAAAACTGTTGGTACAAGGCGAGTACTTCACCAGACTGTGCTGTATGACCCCTCGCCATTCCAGGAACTGAAGGGAAGGCGTTATGCACTTAGACGATAGTGGAGGTTGGCATCTGTGTGCCAGTCAGGTCTAGAAGCAGCAGAGCTTGTGAAGCCTGCTTGTTTCTCCTGCCTGTCCACATGGATTCTCTGGTGTCCAATATAGCAGAGCTCCTTTGCCAGTTTTCTCTTCATGGAGGCACAAAGTTTTGTCTCTTCATGATGAGTGAACTGTTTTCCTAAAATGTTTAGGAATATAATGAATTTGAAACTTGTTCTGTCAACTGGTTGAAATGAGCTAACAAGTTCAAGTTACTGACAGAAGAAACAGTTGACAGACACTAATTATATCAGGGTAATTTCCTCATGAAACCAGGCTAGCAATGTTCTAGATTTCTTTAGTAGTATGTTCCTAAGTGCAGTGCAGTGAGAATCCTCAGTGAGCCACTACTGCAGGAGTGGAAGCTAACAGACAGGGTACAAATTTGATCCAGCCTGCAGGGTGGTTCTTTAATTTATCTACCAGTGCTTCACTGAAAGCATGGACCACTGGGCCTGCAAAATTCTTCTGTCTTCACTGTATCAAACAAAGAAACTGTTGTTATGTGACTTAGAATCACAAACGTTTCCTGAAATTGGCATCTAGCCTACAGGATGGTCCTGTGTTTTCAGTGCTAGGTGATACAATCCAAACCCAGGTGTTCCAAGAGAGCAGTTCTTTGTACTTTACCCACAGGGCATTCAGGTTAGATTACAGGAAAGCTGAAATCCCAGTAGCTTTTCTGTGCGCATTCAGTGTGTTAGAGGCTTGTTAAAGTCTGTTTCCTTGCAGGGTGAGGGCGTAAGTCTACAGTTATGAGCAAAGCTGCTTTCTGAGCTTTAATTTCTGTTAACTTGCCCAGTAATTTTCTTATACACCTTTCTTATTAATAAAAGACTTCAACTGTTGTTCTTGTTTCTTTCTAGGTTCAATGGATAACACAGTTCGTCTGTGGGATGCTGTGAAAGCATTTGAAGATTTAGAAACCGATGACTTTACTACAGCTACTGGACACATAAACTTGCCAGAAAACTCACAGGAGTTGTTACTAGGTACATACATGACCAAATCAACCCCAGTTGTACACCTCCATTTTACACGCAGAAACTTGCTGCTGGCTGCAGGAGCCTACAGTTCGCAGTAAACCGGGGAGCTGTAAGACTGACTGTGCCAAGTCATTGCAGTAGTGACCTCGGGATGTGGGATGAGGAGGAATGTCTTGTACAGGTAGACCTGGCTAGGCTGTTGCAGGACAAATGAAACTATGTAAACTAATGCAAGTAGCGTCTGCCCAGTCCTGCTATTTCATATTTATCCACGGTTTGAAAATGCTGGAGACTGACAAGACATCGTGGCTGTAAAAGAAGGAATTGTTTATGGTGCTTTTGATAAATATATATATGTATATGAAAATGGCTGTCTCCTCAGAGATGGTATTGAGCTCTGCTGAAACTTGTGGAAAGTTAACAGCCTTGGTATGTGTTCTCAGATAATTTTTTTTTTAAGCACTTAATTTATGGTTAGCAAATGTTTAATCAGTCTGTCTATCTCAAACACAAGTAAAAACTGTTCCGTTTCAGAACAGAAGAATGTAGTTTAATTCACTATAGCCTGGGCTGGGCAACAGGTACAGTGAGAGTATTGCAGCAACAAACAGGGCATTGAGACAGTAGGTCCTACAGGCAGAGGCTTGTGGGGAACTGCTGTGAAGTTACATGTGTGGGTTTTACGCATCCAAGTACCAAGTCCTGAGAAGATTTCAAACTCCTGGGCTCTTTTGAGGTATCGGAAATGCAGATCTTGTTACTCTGTTTTCACAGGCAGCCAGTGCTGTAAGTGTGGTAAGCAACCAGAAGTGCAATGTGAACTTTATTTACTTTCATACGTTATTGTATGGGGGAGAAGGGAAAGGGTGACTGAGGGACAACTGAAATACCTGTTATTAAAAAAGTGGACTTAAACCCTTTTATGTTGTATTAGATGTAAAAGAACTTTAAAAACCTGTGTCCTTTCTGCATAAGGTTTACTATCTCAAAATGTAAAACTAGCCAAGAAATTGAAACATTACTGCAGAGTGAAAGGATTAATATGTCCTAAGTGTATTGTCAGTTTGCTTTTGAAAGGACAGCTTGTCTGCTGAAGTGACAGTTAACACCCACAAGAACATTGTACCCCAGTCAGTCCTCCGGGACAACCAATAAAGCTCAGTGCTTTATTTCTAAGGAAGAGTAAAACATGCAGAACACTGGGAAGTATAACTTCTTTCTGGGTCTTTGAACAGAAGTCACCATCACCAAAGACAGGCCCAGTTTGGTGGTGTGTGGTTTTTTTTTTAATCTCTTACAAGCTGTATACAGGGACATCTGTTTTGTGTTCCTCATCTCCAGTAAGGGCCTGGACACTTGAACAATCTGCTGGCTCTCTAGTGAAAATAAAAACAAGACTTGACATTTCTAAGGTAAAGTAGATGGACAACTACCTCCCCTCTCATCCCTTCTCTCTTAACTCTTGGAGTAAAGGTATATTACAGGCATTATACATCAAAATAAAGGGTGGAAAATTCATTAGGAAGCTCACGTGGAATTTTTATTTAAAGTAAAAAGGTTAAAACTAAATTATTATGGATTTTTTTGTGTAATCGTACCTCAGCAAAATTTCCTAGCTCTCAATATGACCAGTTGGATTATGGTGAATCAAAGTTACCTAAAACAAAGCATGTAGTTTTGACAGCTTGAAGAAACCACTGCCACATTCTGCCTTTGTATTTTGTACAGTTTTATACTTTTGATATTATAATAAATACTAAAACCACATAGTTTTGTGTCTGTGTTACAAGAAGGTATTTTCTTCCCTTGAGGGCTGTAATGGAAGCAAGAGCAGTGCTTGTAACTGAGCACTCTGCTAAGAGAAACAAAGTTAATTCAGAAACGGTTGATGACTAGCCATTTCATGTAAATCTCATTCTAAGGCAGGGGATGGATTCTACCTAATTAGATCTATTACAGTTACAACAACCATTATTCATCTGAAAAGCTGTGTACAGCAGAGGCAATTTATGCAAACAAGCTCACAGGAGAGGAAGACGACTAGATTTATTCAGAAGGCCCAGCACATACAACTGGCTTTAAAAAGAGCACATGAACTAGAGCGAGAGAGCACAAAGACCCTGCTATTTCTCTCTCCTTTTTTTCCAGCAACCTTGCCTATCTCCTGCTGCCCTCATTTGGGAAGTGTATTTGCATGCTTCAGCAGCAGAAGTCCCAGGCTGAACTCCTGCTGCTGGCACCCTTCCAAGAAGCACACAGCCACATAATCACATTCACGTATCAGCACTCATGTGACATCGAAGGAAGGTACTGAGTTTTTACCGAGATGCAGGAAGATGCTGCGGAGAATGCGATAGACAAGTTTTAGTGTTGGGCAGGTAGGGGCCTAAATATGTCTTAACTGTGGTAGGAACACTTCATGCATTAAGAGGCTATGTCCAGGAAAAAAAAGCACTGAACTACTGAAGTCACTGTTCATGAACACGCAGTTATAGGAGCTTAACATCAGCAAAGGAAGCTTTTTTTTTTCTTCTGGGAGTTACCTCTGCAAGAGAGGACAGTAACAGAAAAAACTATAATACCATAATTTGATCAGTCTGGTTTTGATGGAAAACTTCCCAAAATCAACAAGTTCTATGCAAAATACGGACAACTGAGGCAGAAGCTGTAATTGCATTGTATTAGTAACAGTGAAGAAGTCGTGGTTTCAATGCAAGCTACTAGCTTGGAATGCAAAAAATGGGAGCAATCAGGTAACTGCAAACCACGTCGCTTACCGTTACCCACTATGACATGGAAATGTGGAGATGCTTTGATCAGCTGCAAGCTCTATGCCAGTACTGTGGTCAGGCTTCTGAGGTCTTTCCTAGGTTACTACGTGCTCAGATCAATTTAGAATGTGTTATACCAGCAAAAGAGTACGATAGGGATCAGCTACTCATCTCCACCACAAATAACTATTTCTGACACAGGAAAAAAAAGCCAAGTGCCACATTTATGCTTTTTTGCACCATTTCATATTTCCCATAAAACAAGTGATTATTTATATTTTATTAGCCACAGCAGGTCATCAGCTTGCACTACACTGACACAGACTGGAGGTTCAGACACGTCAGCAACCTGCTGAGAGAAGAGAGATCACACATAGCAAGTCTTGCACAGTGGTACCAGTAACTGAGCATGCCTCTTCCCCACGCCCAAACAATTTTAGTTACGACCAGGCAAATTTCAGCACACCCAGGAAGAAATGACGTCCCTTTAACATAGAACAACGATGCTCAAGCTTATTATTTTCTACCCATTTTTTGCAAACTATGATGACAGCCCATAGGTTTTTTCAAAATGCCATTTCCGTGGAAATTCTGTGTTTGAAAGTGACTCTAGAATTTTGTACCACTTGGTTGTTGCTACACAAGACAAAGTCCAATCACTTCTATATGGGGCTTGCATAATCAGGTGTGCTGTATGGTGCTCCTTTACTGTGCTCAGAGAAAGGTTTTAACAGACTGCATTAGTCCCTGCTTGGAATTCTCTAATATGAGTAAAAAATAAGTTCTTAAGTACTGCTTTATTATTTCAATACCCTACAAAGCAACCATTATCCCTATTTTACTGCAAAAGGGCAGACCAGAGGCACCTAGTAGTTGTAGGCAAAGCCTGATATACCCAGCTGCAACCTTCTTCCATTCCTCCTTCCTTGCTTACTCTTCCTCCCTGCGTGCTGTCCCTAGTCCCATTTACCATGTCAGAAGAACAAAAAGATGACTGGTATCCTGTACTTTCTGCATCCCCTTTTAACAACCTACTTCATTCAGAATGCCCCCAAATAAGCTGATGCTATCATTTAGCTGAGGTTTAAAATGATAAATATGAAGTTCACATGCCCGTGTTTCTCTCTCTCTCTAATTATATTGTATCATTAGCAACTTGTCCTTTATCACTCATTCTTCCTGGGATGGCACTGAATCATTCTGGTACTGGAAAAACACCAGCCACTTACCATTTACTTATCTGCCACAGCAGGAGTTTTCTTTTTAGGTCTAAGCTTGAAATACAAGATGAGCATTGCAATGCTTGTGTATGTTGCTATTACATACTGAAAAACATAAAAAGTTTAGTTTCAGTCTAAAACCCAGATAACACCATTATAGTAGACTACAAAAGTTAATATACATAATACATACATTCCTCCTGCCTGTGATGGTATAGGAATTGAAGTACTTCTGAAATCCAGTGAACTGGTGTTGAGATCCCGAGTCATGGCCAGCCATGGTTGCTTGTCCTAACAACCAATACAAGACAGTTAACAAGTTTTACAGTCAAGTTGGACAGGATCAATAGCAAAATCAAACTAATCTCTACACAGAACTTAGTACTTCCATTGCCAGCTATTAAATCTGCTTTCAGGACATTCAGCAGATGGTGGATAATACGTAAGGAGCAGGCGCATTCAGAGCAATGTATCTTAAAGTACAAAACAGGTGATATAAGCAGACAAGGAAATGAGGGGTTCTGAAGGGAAAAACATTTGTGATTTTCAGCATTCATTCAACCAAATTTAAATATGAAAAAAAAAAGTCAAGATTATGATGACAACAAATGGGAAAATTCCTGAAAGCACTTACAAAGAGGAGACCTGCCAGTCCTGCCTACGCGACCATCCAACGCAGCCAAATTTCTATCAATTGTTCAGGAATCTGCAATACCTAATTAAGATAAATCTTCACTGGTTCAGCTAAGAAACAGCTTCAATTACATATGCAAAAACTTGGTCCTAAGATTCAGACTAGACCGCTACTCTGTTCTGTGATTCAAAATGCCACTTTGCAACTTCTATGCCATAGTAGAGTGCAAGTGTTGTTAGTAAGAACCGCCCTGCTCTCAGTTGCACATTTCTATTGCAGTTTACTTGCCCACCCTAGCATTCACAATCTGACTAAAAATACAGAGTTTTTTCCTAGGTAGTTTTCAGCTAAATCAGCAAGTCACTTGAGCCAGCTACAAAGCCTCAGAAATGCTTTCAGAGGAACAACAAAAACACCACGAGGACACGCTTTTGCATTTTGTCTGTCTGCGTCTGGACCAAAGTTTCAGGTCTACCGTAAGAAGTTAATTAACAAAAGCCTGGCATGGCTGCAGTAGCATACTTGCAGATTCACTGAATGGTTAAGGTTGGCTCTCTGGAGATTGCATAGTCCAACCCTGACCTGCTCAAAGCAGGGGCAGCTAGAGCAGCTCACTCAGGAACACATCCAGTCCCGTTTTGAGTATCTCCAGAGACTGAGACTCCACAACTGCTCTGAGGAACCTGTTCCAGTGTTGGATCACCCTTATAATAAAAGGGTCTTTCTTTTTAATGTTTAAGGATATGCTGTCCAGAGGGACCTTGACAGGCTTGAGAAGTGGGCCCATGCAAACCTCAAGAGGTTCAACAAGGCCAAGGGCAAGGTCCTGCACATGGGTCGGGGCAATCCCGAGCACAAACACAGGCTGGGCAGAGAATGGATTGAGAGCAGCCTTGAGGAGGACTTTGGGGTGCTGGTGGATGAGAAACTCAGCATGACCTGGCAACGTACACTGACAGCTGCATCCTGGGCTGCATCAAAAGCAGTGTGGCCAGCAGGCTGAGAGAGGGCATTCCGCCCCTCTACTCTGGTGAGACCCCACCTGGAGTCCTGCATCCAGCTCTGGAGCCCCCAGCACAAGAAGGACACGGACCTGTTGGAGCAGGTCCGAAGGAGGCCACAAAAATGATCAGAGGGCTGGAACACCTCTCCAACAAGGAAAGGCTGAGAGAGTCGGGGTTGTTTAGCCTGGAGAAGAGAAGGCTCCAGGGAGATCTTATAGCAGCCTTCCAGTACCTGAAGGGGCTTGAAAGAAAGCTGGAGGGGGACTTTTTACACGGGCCTGTAGTGATAGGACAAATGATAATGGCTTTAAACTGAAAGAGGGTAGATTTAGATTAGATGAAAGAAATTCTTTACTATGAGTGTTGTGAAACACTGGAACAGCCGGCCCAGAGAAGCTGCGGATGCTCCCTCCCTGGAAGTGCTGAAGGCCAGGTTGAATGGGGCTTTGAGCGACCTGGCCTAGTGGAAGGTGTCCCTGCCCATGGCAGGGGTGTTGCAACTAGGTGATCTTTAAGGTCCCTTCCAACACAAACCATTCTATGATTTTTCTATGTTTAGGACAAACATTTGTTATTTATCTTGTAACTCACCTCACAAGCAGCACACATGCCCTACTGTTACATATCAAACCAGGCAGACGCTGCACCACCAGTACCCCAGAAGGGGCATAAAAGAAACTGCTCCAGCAGGTGCTACGTTCATTAACACAGCTCTTTTACCAACCCAATCCAGTAATGTCTCTCTGGTGCATAATCAGGTAAGCATGCCTGTAACTGTACTGATAACGTAGTAGCCAAAAGCCTTAACGAAACAAACCCCCTAAACATCTGCCGTAGGTGACTCGGAAAGCCAAGGTCATCTTTTCCTACGGCTGACCGACACAAAAGCCTGCAGCACAGCCCCCGCGCTCTTCCGCGGGCGGCTCAGAGCCCAGACATCACAACACAGGTCTGCTTTTTCGGAAGAGCGCGGTGCCCTTGCCAGGCGCGGCCCGGCCCGGCCCGCCACCGGGCAACGTCGACAGCCGCGCTCCCCACAGCCCCGCGCCGAAGCCGGGCCCGTCTCGCTGGCGCGGAGAGCCGCGACCCCGGCGCTCCCTCGCCTCAGCCAGCGCCGGGCCGGGGGAAGGGGCGCGGCGGCGCCCGGTACTCGGGCAGCGACGCCGCGGCTGAAGGTCGCGGGCGCCCCGGGGGACGGCCGCGGCTCGGCAGCGCAGCGCAGCCCAGCCCAGCAGGAGGAGGAGGGGCCGCGAGTGAGGGGCCGCGGGCGCCCGGGGGGTACCTCAGCCTCAGCCGGGCTCACCTCAGCCACCACCGCTGCCGTCCCGCCGCTGCACTCTGCCCTTCGACAGCGCCCTCCCGCAAAATGGCGGCCGCCAAGCACCGCGCGCAGCCTCCGCGGGCCGCGCGGATTGGCCGCACTCTTCCAGGGAGCGGGTTCTCCCCGCCCCCTCCCTTCTGGTTGGCTGAGACGGGGTCTGGAAGCTTCCGCTTCCCCTTGCCCTGAGGACTGCTTCCGCCTGGCGCGCCGCGTTCCCCGCGTGCGGCCGCAGCTCGCGCTGCCCGTTCCCGGGCTTCCCCCGGCGGCGGCGAGCGAGGCGCTGCGGGGCCGGAGTGGGGAGGTAAGGCAAGGCCGCACGGGCGGGGCTGCGGCCCGGCCTACCCCGGCTGCGCGGTTCCCGGCGGCGGGAGGGGTCTCTGTTGCTCCGCGCGAGGCGCGCCGTGGCGGGCTGCGGCTTTGCTGCGTGCCGGCGCGTTTAAAGGGGCTCTGTGCGCCTGACGGACTGCTGTACGTCTGGCGGCGTCGGGTTTCAGGGCCGATTTCCGCAGAGGTGCTGTCGGCTGCGGTAATAAATAGCACGTGAATCGTCAACTTTATTAGTGGTGTTGTTCACTGATTGAAACATAGTGAGGTTAAACATACCTATTAAATATGTATATAGAGACATATAGCTCACACAAGGATGTGTGGAATTATATTCACCTTTAAGGGTGATATGCAAAAAGTAAAAATGCAGACAGAGCTTATTCAGTGTTTCACAGCTTTCTCCTTGATGACTGAAGTGGGTAATTTGAGTTTGCTTGCTGAGTATAACAAAGATGGGTGCAGGTCGCTAATGGGTAAAGCAGTTCTATGAGTATCTATGCGGTGCATCTAAATGCCAGAAAAAGTTAATACTTTAGTGTAGTAGAATTGGGCAATAGTAATAAGTGTTGGGGATGTACATATTTAGATGGACCATTGCAACACTTCAGTGTAGTCAAATGTTGAAGACAGTTGGACGTGAGTTTCTGTTTTGTCACTGACTCACTGTGAAGTAGCTGCCTGAACTCTTTCTTACTCTGGGGGCTATTCAACCTTACGTCTCTTCAGTGTTTGTGAGGAACAAGCAGAACAACCGCACATTTCATCTCTGTTTTGTCATTTGTTCTGTAGAAGTGGAAGCATGGCATCCGTGGAAGAAAACTTTCCTCGAGGGGGCATCCAGAAAAAACCCACAGAGGGAAAAACTCCCAACTTGAAGTTAGAGCGGGACAATTTGTTTGATGTATGTTGTTTGCCTGTTCTTGATTGACTCTTCTCAGCTCTTCCACTGTCTGAATAGGACCTGCAATCCTTCTCATCCCTTATTTCTATAGTAAACTATGGAAGGGACTTCCAGAAAGAGATAACTGCTGACCCCCACCTTGCTTCTGATCTCTTATAAGGTCCCTGATGTCTGATACATGTTGAATGTGATGACAGAAAAACTTCAATCAAAATTATCAATCAGGCTTTAGCTTTTAAACTTTCCACAAACATCTTGTTCCGAGGTGCTTGTATAGTGACGCTAGCATAAGTCATAGATATAGAGTAAGTTTGGTCTTTTTCTGTTAGTAGAGGTGGTGCCGATCACTTCTGCTACTCTTTTGCATTCCCGGGATTCACAATTTTATAAATTATCAGCCTCAGCCCAAAAGGAAATACTTTCGAAGACTTGCAGTAGACATATAGCAGTGACCAATGTAATTTTTTTTTGTCTCCAATCCTGGTATTTACTTCCAATTTTATTCTTGGCAGCAGAGTTCTGACTCAGTGCAAAGTTGCTCTCTTTATTCACTTTTTTTGTTTTCCTCACTGCTTATACTTTTACTTTAGGTTCACCATGAAGAACAATCCCGGAAAAGAAAAAGGAGCCAAAGGGATCAAGGAAAGCAGAAAAGGTTCAAGGCAGACAAAATAGCCGCTGCTAAAAACAGCGTTGTGAATATTGAACCACTCACAGTTGAGGTTTGTGGATACGTGTTTGATTTTTATGTGCATCTCTCTCCTGGGCTACGTAAAAATGGCGTGTTCTTCCTCACTAAACCTGTAAAATATATCAGTGATTTGGGACAAAAGTGTGTTTAACACCCTGTTATCACTGACTTGCCAGGATATCCACTGTATGCTCTTCTTCCTGCTTTGCCAGATGCTCTGTGAGGGAATGCTGCTCCTTGGTTGTATAAAAGAGGTCAGTGACTACGAGCTAGTCATCAGCTTGCCCAATGGACTCACAGGATTTGTGCCGGTCACGCAGATCAGCGATGCCTACAGCAAATTGCTGAGCAAGCAGGTGGACCAAGGAGAACTCCTGGAGGTGAGACCTTGGATTGGGGCTGTGTTTTGGGCCTGGGAGCTAGGGAGTGTTAAAAATACCTCAGAATCAACCCTGAGGTCTTGCTTGGGAGCCTGGTTTCTGGTGTCTCACAGCTGACTTGAATTTGATTGCCTGCAGTGCCTTAGCCTTGGCTAAATAGTCCTTGAGCTTTGTAGACAGCCTGCTGAACTTGAAGAGATTTTTGCTGCCTGTCTTCTGCTGAAGCTAAATGCTTATCCCTGGCTGTAGGCAATAGTGGGAAGAAGTTAGGAAAGTGTCTGAAAGACAATGCGAGGGTGCAAGCACTTCCAAGGGGCACAGGGAGTAGCATGGTTCTTGCAGTTTAGTTGTGTTCTGCCACGTACAACATGCTGCTGCATAGCACTAATGTAGACTGACCATCTTGGTTTGAAACTGACTTTTCCAAGCAAACTCTGCAACTTCCTGATAATGCTGATTGCTAGATAGAAAGAGGATGGAGTAATTGGTTACCTCATCTCTCTAGTGTCAGCGCTCTGTAAATTTTCCCAAGATGGTGTGGAATGTGGGATCTGCCAGGTGCACTAGCCTTCTGGTGGTGGGGTTTTACTCTGCTAAAGAGGCAGGTGAGCTCAGGGTCACGGTTCGCTCTGTAGATATCACTACATCTGACTCTGGCCCACACAGTATTCCTTTGTAGGTAAAGCTTACCAGACTTGCTAACATCATGTAGTGTGATCCCTGCCTCTATATTGAGATCCTGGTGTTTGTGGCATTTCCTGCCTTTTAGTGTAGTGTTGACGGAGAAACAGGACTTTCCTATGGAATTTTTATTTCAAAAGCTACTTCAGTAACAAATGGTGGCCGCCTTATGTTATTTAATATTGTCAAATTTGTGCATTTCTCACTTGATCATCTTGCTGGGCAGGACGTGAATTCGCTCTCGGACATGTATTCTCCAGGGACACTGGTCAGGTGCGTTGTGACCAGTGTTGAGAAAAGTGCTGATGGACGTCGGAGTATCAAATTATCAATCGACCCCAGGAAGGTCAATAAGGGTCTGAACGCTTCAGCGCTAGCACCGGGCATGGTACGTGTTCTGGGTCTGTCACAGTCTCTTTAGGCTTTGGAGGTGCTTCTTGCACAGTGTGTAGGGGAACATTTCAGTTTGTCCTTGAATGGGATCAGAGCAGAATGTGGAGCTGCTCCCACCATGGGAGAAACCTTGGGAGGAGAGGGCTGTGTTGGGTCTTGGTTCAAGGTTGTCCGTCATGAAATCCCTTCACCTGATTCTGCTTCAATATGGACAAGTTATTAAATAACTTATTTCTGAGTAGGTTTCATTGTTATTTATACAGAGAATAATATTTAACCTGTTTTGCAGAGCTGCTTGGTTGTTTAGGTTTTGTGGTTCCAGCTGTATGGTTGCAGGCATGTGCCTGCAGTTAGAGCACCTGCTATGTTTGAGCACCCCATTTTTTTCCCTACTGGTTTGTGAACTCCATATGTGCCTAGCTGGATAAGGGTAGAGTTGAGACCCCATGGCCAGATGAGCTCTGTAATAAGAAAGAATGTAGTGTTCTTTCTCCTGCTCTGGAAAGCTCATCTGTCTGTCCTCATGAAACAAGTGAGTATTTGGGTGGGGAGTCTCTTACCAGATGTGCATTCTTTGAAGACCCAGCTGTTTCATCACATTACTGAATTGCAGTGCTTCCCTCCCAACAGCTGCTCTCTGGCTTTGTGTCTAGTGTGGAAGACCATGGCTACCTGATTGATATCGGAGTCAGTGGGTCTCATGCTTTCCTGTCTCGTCAGAAAGCCCAAAATTACATCAAAGCAGTGAAGAGAGGTAAGTAGTAGTGCAGAAGCAGTTGCTGGGGTTAAAGTGGAGGTGGGGAATGACGGGGATTAAAGATTGTTACATCTGTGGTGCTAATGAACGTCAATGAGAGGTGCAGTCTTTGCGAGTTGCTGAAAACAGCAGTTTTATGGCTGGTCTGCAACAAGCCGCTGGGTTTCAGCCTGTTTTCTGACAGACTGTGTTACTGTTCCAAGCCCATCCATCCCTGCTGTCAGTAGACTTCACTTAGATCAAGAGGAGTTCCAGCTTCTTAAAACTTTTAGAAAGCTTTGGAAAGAGTGGAAGGGAATCCCTGAGTGTTACTGGTGGAGGTTCTATGCTGTGACTTGTCTTTGTAGGATCTGACTTGAAAATAGGCCAGAACCTGAACTGTGTCATTGTGGAAGTAAAGAATGATGGAAGAGTGGTCCATTTGTCCATTGATCGATCAGAGGTTGCTGCATCCCTTGCAACAGAGCAACAGAACTGGACACTCTCTAATTTATTGCCTGGGTTGGTGGTGAAAGCTCGAGTGCAGAAGGTGAGCTCTGGTTTGGGTTTGGTTTTTTGGGTTGTTTTTTTTTTTTTGAGTCATGCTGAAGGTAGGGAGACAGGTGAAGTAGAGATGGAAGTTTATGCCCTGGAAAATTTTGTGCTTGAGTTTAATTACTTTACAATAGCAAGCACTGTTATGTACTGGACGCTCCCTCACCTAGGGTCTGATCTCTGTCCTGGTTGTGATGCCATGAGTATAAAGGCTTCTGCCTGGAGTTGGTGCTGAAGCTTGAAGCAAATCAGGATGTGTTTTATGCTTCTCTGGCCTTTGCCTAGGAGAAGTATTCCACAGGTTACCAGTAGTCTTCACAGTAAACGTAGCATTATCGAAAAACTTAAGGACTGTTTTTGCAAGTCAGTGTAGAAGGCAGAATTGTTAGTGGGTTTCCTGTCTCTTGTGAGGTGCTTGTTGATTATCACTGACAGTGTCTTTTTGTGAAACGTGTGAATTGTGCTCTGTTTCTGATCTGCATGAAAACTGCATGCAAATGATTTTAGCAATTTTCCTTCACCTTTCTAGGTCGCCCCACTGGGGATCAAAGTGAGCTTTCTGTCTTCCTTCACTGGCATTGTGGATTTCATGCACATGGACTCAGAGAAATCTGTGAACTATTCTCCAGATCAAGCGGTAAGGAAGGTGAAGGATGGCTGGAGTTGGTATGTTGCTTGCAACATCTCTCATCTTCTCGAACATTTCAGTGGAATAATCTCTGAAATCTTACTGATGAGAGCTGTCTTTCTCATCCTTTATTTGAATTACTGTCATGGCTGCTTTAGAGCTGTAAAGAGCAAAGCCATTCCTGGGGTAATGGAACACTTATTTGGGAAGCATGAGAGACTTGCAAGTGACAGAAAATTTCTTGTGTGGCCAAGTACCAGACTAGTCTGTAAAGAGCAAACAGAAACAAAAATCTCTTGTCTGTGAAGCTGTTAGAACTGAAATGATGTCTTATTAGCAACATCTGGAAGTGCTTGTATGTGGACAGGGAGTTCAGATACCAAGCATAATGTCTGAAAACACGAGCAATGTGCCTTTCTCCTCTATTGTTTACAAACTTGTATTTAACTAACATATTATCTTCTCCCAGGTGAAAGCTTGCATTCTCTCTGTCCACCCAACCTCCAAAGTGGTGCGGCTTACTCTGCGGCAGGCCTTCCTCCATCCTGGGGGATCCCCAAACCAGCTCTCCACTGATCGCATGGGGGCAGTGGTGGAAGAGTCGACAGTGAAAGCTTTCTACAAGCAGTTTGGTGCCGTCTTTGAGCTTGATGATGGCATGCTTGCGTTTGCACGGGTAGGTACCAGAGCAGTGAAGGAAGTCCTCCATAGCTATCTTTGCCTCCTGGGGAAGGAGGCTAGGGGGAGGTTTTACTTTCTACCTTAATGTTCTTTGTGAGATAAGTACAACATTAGGACAACGTGGAAGGTGTTTGCCAAATCATACCTTCCCTTGTTTGGGTTGGAAGGTAGGAGGGTTATTGAGGAAGAACTAGTGAAACTTGATGCACAGAGTGAGTATGGTACAGGAACGATTTGGTTAGACGCTGCCACTTCAACCTAAGGTCTATATCAGTGCTTCTGTTTTCCAAATGCTAAATTGTATTTTTTTTTTTTTCTAGCTGAAACATCTTTCAAAAACCAGAAAATCCTTTAAACCTGGGGCATTTAAGGCAGGATGCAAACATAAATGTCGGATCATTGACTACAGCCTGATGGATGAGATGTGTGTTGTATCTCTGAAATAGTAAGTTTCATAGACTCTTCCAGAAAATTGTTTGAACGATTAAAAGGGTTTGGTCGAGAGTGGAAAATACTACATTGGTTTGCTGGACCAAAACTTGCCATTTGGGGTTTTTGGCTTGTATCTGTCTCACGTGAGGTTTTCTGCACATCTTGCATATCCTCTCCATACTATGGGAAGTTGAATCATAGAATCATTAAGGTTGGAAAAGACCTCTAGGATCATGAAGTCCAACAGTCAGCCTAACACCACCATGCCTGCTAAACCGTGTCCTGAAGTGCCATGTCTACCTGGTTTTTGAACACCTCCAGGGCTGGTGACTCCACCATGTCCCTGAGCAGCCTGTTCCAATGTTTGACCACTCTTTCAATAAAGATATTTTTCCTAATATCCAATCTAAACCTCCCCTGATGCAGCTTGAGGCCATTTCCTCTTGTCCTATTGCTAGTTACTTGGGAGAAGAGACCAACACCCACCTGACTACAGCCTCCTTTCAGGTAGTTGTAGGGAGCAATAAGGTCTCCCCTCAGCCTCCTTTCCTCCAGAAGGGGACAGTTGGGACACCATCAATACAGTTGGTGGTCTGAGGCACAGAGTGGCTAAATTAGTTTTGCCAGTATCATGTTGGAAGACTGTGGGTGAAGAGGAAATTGAACGTTGATGTTCCAAGTCTCAGCCTATTTTGCTTCTCCCTCATAGTATTTCAATCTATGTGGCTTTAAGCAATGCAGATGATGGGTTCCCTCTTCATGGAACCATGGCTGGTGTGGCCAGGTGTCACCTGGAATGGAGCCTGGTGAACCTCCCTGAGACTTATGTCCAGAGAGCTGTTTTGGGAGGTGGGTCAGTTGGAGTAAAACACAGAACTCTGGAGCTGTAGAGCACTGTGTGTGTGGGGGGCATAATGGATATTTGGGACAAGGCAGAGGGGACTGTTTCCTCTTATCCTGAATTTTCTTCAAGTTGACTGATTGGTTGTCTCGTGTGGTGTCTCCTTCCTAGCCAGATTATTGAAGCGCGGTTTCTGCAATACCAAGATATCCACACAGGGGATGTGGTGCAGGTGAGCTTCTGAAGGACTGACACAGTACTGTGTGGCCGTTATACTTAAAACAGTGACCTAGCTAATGTGCATTTCCTCTGCCAAATATATATATTCAGCTTCAGATCCAGACTAGTGAGATGAAAATGAGGAGAAAAACTTCTTGCAGGACTCGATTAATGGAGTACAGTACTTTTCTTTCCGCATTTTGTTCAGGTTTTCATTCATGATGCTGTCAAGGCAACCAAATTTTAGCCACTGTCATTTATTTATGGCCATGAATAAATTTTTAGAAAGATTTGAGTGAAAGAGACTAAAACTAACCTTGCACTTAAAGTAAAAGTTTGTGTATGGACCATCACAATCAGCTGATGGGCAGAAAGTTACTCAGTTATGATCATTCATATGTTGGAGTCATGACTGTATTGGTTATGTGTCTGGAAACAATTCTGGTTTGCCAGAGTCAATTGGGATTTTGCAGAAGTAGCCTATGCTTAAGGAAAAGAGGCTGTAAAACAACCTTACGTAATGTATAACAGTTTGTGGGTCAGATTGGTTAGGTGAAGTGTGGGTTGAACTAAGATTTTATTTTTTGGAGGGTGATTAGAGTTGGTGGTAATAGGTGGTGCAGTGTCTTGGCTGTTTCCTACCTGTGCAAGGTCTGCTTTTCATGCTGAATTTACTGATCCTTTTCCCTGTTTTGGGTTCTAGGGCAAAGTGTTTTCATTGAAACCGATTGGGATGCAGGTGAAGGTGACTGATGGGATTAAAGGGCTTGTGCCATCCATGCATCTCGCTGAGGTGATCCTGAAGCAGCCTGAGAAGAAGTACAACACAGGAGATGAAGTCAAGTGTCGGGTGAGAGCTGTCAGGCAGGGTCTTCAGCTGCTTTGCGCCCTATTGTTCTGAGTATTTAGCAGCTGGGTTGATCAGACAATGGCAGACATGCTTTTTGAACCTTCTCGTACTCCATTCTTGTAGGTGCTAGAGTGCAATCCTGCAGGAAAGAAGTTGATCCTTACTCTAAAGAAAAGTCTTGTCCAATCAAAGCTTCCAGTCCTCTCCAATTATGAAGATGCAAAACCAGGTCTGATCACACACGGCTTCGTGGTGTGTGTGAGGGAGTTTGGCTGCATTGTGAAATTCTACAATGATGTCAAAGGTCTGGTACCCAAGAATGAGCTGAGCTCAGAACCCATATCTTGTCCAGATAAAGTCTTCCATGAAGGCCAGGTAATAAACGTACCTATGTCGTGCCTTGTGTTTGAATGCAAATGAGAAATCTGTGGTTGAGTTGACCCCAGCATGGGTTTTCCCCTGGAGGAACCAGCTCCACCAAGAAATGTTCATGTCCTTTCTCTTTAAGTAATGGTTATGCCTCATTTAAACAGATCAGGCTGTAAAAGAGGCAGCTCTTCTCCCAGTATTTCACAGACCTGTCTGTTTCTAGGCACTCTCTGTTCTGGTGTGCAGGAGAGACCATGGTATGTGATAATAGGAACTACACTTTGTCGAGTTACTGAGATCTTAGTAGAAGGTTGGGGTTCTATGCTGCAGGTTCTTCTCAGGAAGTTAAAACTCTTACCTACAGAATTAGAAGAATGAGGTTTTCTGCCTCTGCATTATTCTGATTTTTCTGTTTGTTTCAAATCCTGCGTATCTTAAAGCAGACACTCTGGAAACCATGCTGTTCACAGCGTTTTGGTCTTTGTTGTGAGTAAGGTTATAGAGATCTCAGCCCTCTGTTATTTTTTTTTCTGGTGCTTTTGTTTGTCTTTAATCCTACTGTTTGTTGGCTGGCTTATTTTCTAGTCAAGATTTCTGACTGCAAATCGACATCTGAATTTTATTCTCAGCTGTGTTACAGACTTGCCATTTACAGGTCATTTAATGATTATGTGCTTCCATTTTCCATCTGTGTGATCAGAAGGACATTTGCCTATGGTTGAACCTGTTAAGTTATAGTCACTGGCCTGCTATCCTTATGTGTGAGAGAAAAGTGTGCTGTGTGTGCACTTTACTGTTATTATATAGCTGGTAGCACACTGGGGGGGTGGTGTCAACTGAATTAAGCTTTTGTTTTCTCTTTTTTTCCTGCAGGTTGTTAAAGTAGTGGTCTTAAAATGTGAGCCCCAGCAGGAAAGACTCTTGTTGTCCTTCAAGTTATCAAGCAAGTCTGCTTCGGAGGACAAAAAGGAATGTACTCCGAAGAAGAATCAGGACGTGAAATATCAAATCGGAGAGGTATTAAATTCAGTGACTGCTCCCTTTTTTGCCTTTTCTTTTCCAAACAATTTGGTATCACTTTGCACAACTTTGCTTCAGGAAAAGCTGTTGGTTGTCAGGAACTAGCATTAAATGTGCATTTCTTATTGTGCGATTGGTCTCCTGGATCAAAAAACAGGATCTCTGTTGTCAGAGGTCAGGATAAAGGAGTCCCAGGACCGTCCTTCTAGGGCTACCAATTAGTGCTCCTACTCCTAGGTGGATTACTATTTCTTCTGGATGCTGCTGATGTCCTCACTCCAAAAGCAGATAGTCTTGCTCCCTGGAAAAAGATAACTTCAGAAAAATGTTTTGAAATGCTTCGCTGTTGTCTTTGGAATAAACAGTTTCCAACACCCTGCAGATATTGCTAATGCAGGAACCAGACAGCGCTAATCTTGTTTAAAGTATTCCCTTATCCCTTCAAATAGAAAGTTACAACCAAGAGACTGTTGCTAGCTCTTGATTTCTCTGGGAGCTGAGAATTACCTTTGTTTTAATATTGGCAGGCTTTTGAGGCTCAGCCCTGTGGATGTGAGATCTTCTCATATGTATCTGGGAGGCCGTGTTGCAACCCCTGCAGCACAGCATTTGGTACCCTGGGCGTCAAAAGGTATGACTTGGAATTTTGTATCACTGTGTGTGTTCTCTTTTCAGGTGGTTGATGTGAAAGTCTTGAAGAAGAAAGATCACGGGCTAGAGGTTTCTGTCTTAGAAGATGAAGGCAACGTGATAGCCTGGATTCCCACAGTGCACTTCTCTGACTTTGTTACTAACTGCAAGCTCTTGTGGCATTGTCTTCAAGAGGGAGATGTCCTGCCCAGAGTTATGTGCCTAAGTGACAAGGGAGAGCGTATCGTATCCTTTGCCGCCTCAACCGGTCAAACGAAGCGGGTGGGGGAAAGGAGGTATCGGTCAGGAGTTTAGAGTATTAGCAACAAACATGAGATACACTAGTTAGTGTGTTGAAGTGGAAGTGCCTGTCAAGCTAGCGATGCTTCAAAGAGTTATTATAATTTACTTGTGTTAAAAGTGAGGCTCAGCTGCTGCTTAGCTGTCAGCACTAGGACTTGCTTGTGAATTGCTTGATCTCACAACCAGCTTCTGGGCTGTTAATCATATCACAACCTTAGCAAAAATTTTGCTATTTTTATACCAAAATTCAGAACTGGAATGTTAGGAAGTTGACATTTCTGCTAGTGTGAAGTATACATCTGTAATGCTGAGCAGCTTGAGAAACATTGGTTGCTAAACTTTAGTGTAGAGAGATCAAGATGGTAATTGGAATTGCAGGGTTTTGAGCTCCAATACTGTCTAACCTGCAAAAAGTTCTCTAGCCCAGTGGTTAGCAGCACCAAGAGGTTTGCTTGGCATAAGGCTCCTTTCATTCATCTTTTCCCATTTTTCCTAACTGGTTGTTCAGATCTTGAGCAGAAAGTCTGCAGTGATTTCTGCTGTACAGGAGGAGCAAGTTGTGAGAAGTTTCTCTGAAATCCAGTGCGGGATGCTGTTGACTGGTTACGTGAGGAATGTGATGCCCTTTGGAGTGTTTGTGGAATTCCCTTTTGGTGTGACAGGACTGGCGCCCAAAGTGGTAAGCAATGCGTTCACTTTAGCAAACAGCGTGTGTGTAGTCAGGCATGCTTGAAACATGGCTTTTAGCAAAGGAACAATAACACAAAGGGAACAGTAGGGCTGTGGATCCTGCATTTGTACAGCTTCATCCAACAGGGTGAAAGCTGCTTTTAGGTCTGTGTTTTAGTTCACTTCGAAAATTGAATAAAAGACTTTGTTCAAGTGAGCTTAAGCTTCAAACAAGGATTTCATGTGACTTCAGTAAGTCATTTTAATTGGTGGCTTTTCGTTAGTCTTTGTTAATTTCTTTGACACATTTTCATGAAGTCTTAACTGAAATGCTTCTGAGCAGCACTGCTGGTGGTTGATTGTTAGCAGCTGTGCTCAGTAACCCTTGCACCTTTGTTTCCTTTGCACAGAGCATGAGTGACAAATTTGTGACGGACACCAAGGACCACTTTGTGGTGGGACAGACTGTGATTGCAAAGGTGATGAGCATTGATGAGGAGAAGCAGCGCGTGCTCCTCAATCTGAAGGTGTCAGAGTGCAGCTCAGGCAATTCTGCTGCAGAGAGCTTTGCCCTGCTAAATCAGTATTTCAAGGAGATGAAAGAAATCAGAAACTTGTGGAGAAGAAGAGGTAAAAGATTGCATGTGTTCTGCTGAAGGGGATTGTATCACAAGAAAGGGGCTCCAGAGGAACAAAAAGGGAAAACAATTTCCTTTTAGGTGAAAGAAAGCTCAGTTCAAGCAAAGACTTGGCTTCCAAGAGGAGCTTGCTAGATGAAGGATGTGTGTGCAGTGTCTGCTGTTGACAAGAAGGCTTTTTGGAACTACAGCTGAAACAAGCCAAAAAAGCTGCTCTCATCAATGAAGTCTGCTATGCTTCTTACATTGATTTCAGGTTGAAGCTCAGAGAATTTAAAATAAGCGAATAAATAGATGAACTGTGAGATCCAGATCTCAAAAGAGGAAGGGAGATAAAGTGGTAGTAAAGGATGAGTTCCTTGAAGGGTCTGTGAAGGTGAAAAGAAGGAAGGCCAGGGTGAGATTGGATGTTCTGGCAGTCAAGAACTGCTTCTGCTAGTCCTATGGTACGGAAATCTGCATTTGTGCATGCTGTGATCATTGAGTTGTTTTTTATTGTTGATATTTGTTCATGGGATAACCGATTTTTGCAGAGGGATTTTTTCGGCTGCCCTAAGCCTTAGCTGGGATCTGCTCAACTAGAATGTACAGTGATGCCTTTACTAGCTTCAGTACAAGGATAATTATGCTGGCACTCAAGTGCTTGCGGTAACCCAAACCTAGTACTCGCATGAGGATGACTTTGTACAAATAGATTTGCCTACTTGTATTGCAGGTTTGCTGAATGAGTTTTCTGGCAAAGGTTTTCTCTCATGCTGTTTTTCTAGTGTTAGGAATACTGGATGTGTTGCAGTTTATTTTTAACAAATTCTAACTTTGCCATTTTAGGTTATTTTTATATCTGGTAATGTTTAAGGTTTTGTTTCCTGTAAGTTGTGAAGTGGCAGGTCTGTTTTGTGTTTTTAGAGTTAATCTATTTTGCTTTCACCTTTTTGTCTGTGCAATGCTGTGTGGCAGTGTTTGTATAAGATTGGAAAATGTTCTCTCCAAAGGTACGAGATCCTGAATTTCACAAAAGTGTTTCTACTTTGGCTAAATCTTAGAATTTACTACTTTGTATTCCTACAGATTGAGGAGCCTAAATTTTGATTTTTCTTATGAAGGTGGATATAAATTCTTGTTCATGCTTTCTGGAGAAAATGTGAAAACTGTCTTTGTTTTGTGAAGAAACAGCATAGATAAAACTGATATCTCACTTTTTCTTTGCTTTATTTAGGGGAGTCCAGCACGGCCCGAGACCTTTGCAAATTGGTGCCTGGGAAGGAGCTGCAGCTGGTCGTGCAGGAGGTGAAGGAGGATGGCTCAGCACTGTTCAGTGGCAGCTGTGTCACAGGCTTGACACTGACGGCCACTCGCTACCATTTGGGAGGTGAGGGTCTTTTCTTTGACTGCTTGCTTTGGTTTTCACTCTTGTACTTAGAAACCGCTGTCCTGAAATTAACTCTGCTGAGGAACCAGCATGGAAAAAGTCCGATCAGACTAGGGATGGGTTTGAGGAGTAGTGTAGTTTCCTGATGTATTGCCAACCCATTTGCATGATTCAGAAGATATCACTTAAACCTGCTTGTGCCTCTGTTATACACCATCTGTAAACTGGACCTAATCGTGCCTCATAACTTGGCCTCATTTCTGGCTGGCAACCAGTCACCAACAGTGTTCCTCAGGGCTCAGTCCTAGTGCCGGTTCTGTGCAATATATTTATCAACGATTTGGATGCAGGAGTTGAATGCACCATTAGCAAGTTCGCTGACGATACCTAACTGAGAGATGCTGTTGACTCTCTCGAGGGACAAGAGGCCTTGCAGAGGGATCTAGATAGATTGAAGCATTGGGCAATGATTAATAGGATGAAACTTGACACGTCCAAGTGCTGGATTCTGTACCTGGATGGAATAATGCCAGGCACAAGTATGAATTGGGAGAGGAGTGGCTGGAGAGCAGTCCTGCAGAAAGGGACCTGGGGGTGCTGGCCTGCAGCAGGCTCAGTAAGAGCCAGCAGCGTGCCCTGGCAGCCAGGAGGGCAAACTGCATCCCGAGGTGCATCAAGCACAGCACAACCAGCCAGTCGCAAGAGGTGGTCATCCTGTTGTACTCAGCGTTGGTGCGGCCTCACCTTGAGTGCTGTGTGCTGTTCTGGGTCCCATAATTTAAGAAGGATATGAAGGTCCTTGAATGTGTCCAGAGGAAGGCAAAAAAGCTGGTGAAAGAGCTGGAAGGAATGTCATATCAGAAGTGGCTGAGGACTGTGGGTTTGCCTAGTTTGGAGAAAAGGAGGCTGAGGGGTGACCTCATTGCTCTCCAGAGCTTTCTGAGGAGGGGATGTGGAGAGGGAGGTGCTGAGCTCTTCTTCCTGGGATCCAGCAGGGAAACATGGGAATGGTTCAAAGCTGTACCAGGGGAGGTTTAGACTCGACGTCAGGAAGCATTTCTTTACCGAGAGGGAGGTCAGACACTGCAACAGGATCTCTAGAGATGTGATCAATACCCCCATCCTGTCTGTGTTTAAGAGGCATCTGGACAATGCCCTTAACGAGTTTGGTCAGCCCTGAATGGGTCAGGCAGTTGGACTAGATGATCCTTGTAGGTCCCTTCCAACTGAAATACTCCGTTCTATTGTATTGGGCATCTTGTGAGGTCAGTTTGTGCTCTGAGGTCCTTGGTTGAAGCATACTGTATATAGACAAAAGTATTGGCACAATCTCCAGCTTACTCAATTTTTTAATTTTACGAACATGTTCCTTGGAGCATGCTTTATCTGAAGTATGCATTAATTTTTCTTTTCAATCAACGTGTATTTGAAACAGGGCTGCAATTTCAGTACTTTGTGATTTGAAAAATGATTTATTATGCAGAACCAAACAAGTACATGCTGAGATAACGAATAAACCAATGAAACCAATATGAACTGCCAACTTGAGCAGGAGTAATATCCTGGTACTTCTGTATTCCAAAGAGTTTCTTCGTTTCCTCAGCAACATATAGACTGATGATGTCTTTGCAGATGTTAGCATTGCCTTTTTCAAAACCTTTATTACCTTGACTTTGTGATTAGTGTTGTCTGCATTATTTAAGAGTTGCATCTTCATGAAATCAATTTACTTCTTCCACAAACGTATCGGACTGTTTTTCTGAATAAAAAAGTCCATTTTTTTTCCTGCCTGCCTTTAATGTTGGAGAAATCTGTTCTCTGCTTAAAGAGACAACTTACACATCCGGCCACTGAATTGACTTCCTTACAGCAACATAGTTACAATTAGTAACTAAGCAGTCTATTTATCACTATGGTCTTCAGGAATTAAACTGAACCACAGGCAACCCTTCCTATCTGTCATGTGCCACTCGCTCAGTTGCTCATAGTCTGTCATTGTCATCAGGAGATAAATCTGCTCATTCTCATTTATAGACAAAAGTGTTGTTCCTGGTGAGAAGACCAAGGCATTGGTTCTTCATGTGGATGCCCTCACATCCAAGGTGTACGTTTCTCTTCGGGAAGAGCTGTTAAAACGAAGAACCAAGCAAGTAAGTGTTCAGTTTTCAGTTCTGTGTGTTTCTGTTTGTCTATCAAACTCTAGGTGATGAATGAATTTGGGCTGGGGGGTGTTGGTGTAGGGGTGGGGCCAGCTGTTTCCTTCCTCCTTCAGAACGGTGGGAGGCAGACTGGAGGGAATCAAAATCTCAGCAGGGTAAGTCGCTGTCTTTGTTTCTGTCTAGCGACTCACAGAGAACTCCCAGCACTCTGCCATCGTGCAGCACATAGCAGAAGAGTTTGCCATCGTGTCTTTGGAAACAGGCCAGCTGGCAGCTATCCCCATAGCCTCTCACTTCAATGACACCTTCCGTTTTGACTCAGAAAAACTGAAGGTGGGACAAACAATCTTTGCAACCTTAAAAGTAGTGAAGGTGAATGACCATGGAGTCTTATTAGCAGTACAAGGCCCAGCGAAGAAGAATGCTTTTGTAAGGGTCCGGAATGAATCTGAGACAGCATTAGAAGAGATGCTTGCTCCTGTGAAACACTCACTTTCCCTGGGAGATATTGTTACTGGTACTGTTAAATCCGTCAAACCAAGCCACGTCACAGTTGCTATTGACGAGAAGCTGACAGGTTCAATCCATGCATCCCGGATTCTGGATGAAGTTCCCATAGGCTCTTTTCCAACGTATACTCTGAAAGCTGGACAGAAGGTGACTGCTCGAGTCATTGGAGGCAGAGATGTGAATACTCACAGGTGGGAAAACATGCTCATAATATTACTTCTTGGGGAATGCAAGGGGTGAAACAGTTACTCAACTTGGATGATCTAGGCACCTCCCTCTGTCGCCATATACTGTTACAGCTATTCTTGCTGGAGTAGTTAAGGCCTGAGGAAATCTGCTATTGTATTCTGAGATCCAGGTTTCAGTGAATTAGCTCTCTACCTGTTTCACTGTATTTATCTTGAGTATAGATTGCTAGAAAAAAAGATGTCTAAACACTTAAGGTCCAGTGGAAGCAGGATTTGGCCCCAGGGGCTAAATTTGACCGAGTATTTTGGTACCTAAATTGCCACTGAAATAATACTAGGAAGAATTGGGACTGGAAGGCTTTGGTAGTTTCAGAGGGCTTACGCCTGTTTTTTTGCCAATGCAGAGGGATTACAGGTGACTGGAGTCTGGGGAGATCATGAGAAACTTTGATGCTTTTCCTGTTCTTTAGGTACCTGCCCATCACCCATCCGCACTTCACACGGACTATCCCAGAGCTCAGCATTCGACCAAGGTAAGTGTTGGCCTCTGTGCTGCCTGCAGATGCTTCACAGACCTTGTATTCTTGGGGGTTTCCTCCCTTGTTCCTCCCATTTGTGAAGAAGCTGGCTATGAGCAAGGAGCTCCACGTGTGTAAAGTGTAGCAAGGCCTCTTACTCCCTCTTTCACAATAACTTGGGTCTGGGAGCTGTGTTAAACCTTAGAGTGCTCTCCTAGCATGTGATTTCTTTTGAATGTCCTTTTGGCTTCAGATTCTGCCAGTCTGGATTCTGGTATGTCTCTTCATGTTAGAAGGATTCCCTCTTAAGTCCAGGGAAGAATTAATTCCCTGCAAAAAGATGCAGCTGGGGAGGGGGATGGGGATGAATGTCATGGTCACAGTAGTTATGGCTCACCATAATCTCTTGGGTTTCTAACTCCTATATTCATTAGGACCAAAGCTGTCTTACTGATGTCCTCTTTCTTTGTTTGCAAACAGCGAAATAGAAGGGAAGGTCACAGCAATGCTGAACCTTAAAGAAGATGGTGCCCTCAAGAAACTTGGACTTTACAGTGTTGGACAGACAGTCACCTGTTTTGTGAAAAAGGTGAGGTCAGAGTCTTCCGAGGAGGCAGCAAGTGAGGGTGACCTCAGGGGCCTTAGTTCAGACCTAAACACTGACACTGCTGTGGTCTTCATGAACTGTGAGAGCGGCCCACGCAAAGTGCAGTGTCTTATGGGGAGAGCAGGAGAAGGAAGTCATATTTTCTGTACTTGAGGTAGTCAACCTGACTCATCCTCTTCAACATGTCTGTGTTTCCAGCAGATGCTTCCCACCCTGCACTCTATCAAAATGGCCTTTAAGAAGTTGCGTGTGCCACCAGCACAAAGTACACTCACTGCTGATCTTCTGTGTGCACTTGCCTGTGAACCACAGCAGCATTATGCTTGTAAGAGTAGACGCCAAATCACCATTTTTGCAGAGTGCAAGAGCCAAGTCTGGAGTAGTCCTTTCTAGCCTTAAAAATTAGCAAATCCACTGGGGGAAGATTTGTTTTGGGTTTTTTTCCTCCAAAGTCTCATGCTGTCTTCTCTGGTTATTTGGTAACTTTGCAGTATAACATCCTCAAAAATTGGCTGGAGGTAGAAGTTGACCCTGACATTCGAGGAAGAGTTCCTCATCTGCTGCTGTCTCTGAACACCAAGGTAAGAGGGCATTACAGATAAGCTACACAAAATTTCTTCCGTGCGCATGGCTGCAAGTAATGATTGCAGGCACTTCTGACGCCTATGTGAACTCATAGACCAGTGCTCTGCCCTTTAGGCATTACTGCCCCTCACTGACAAGCAAGTACTATGCCTGTAGCTAGTTTGGCTCAGGATAACAGAGCTATTGAAGCAATGCTGAGCTATCAGTCAAATGTACACATCAAAGATGAATTTGGAAAGTGTAAAGCTTCATAGGAGAAATGGAAGTCAGAGTTGTGCAAATCTTTCCTGGTAATAAGTGGAAAAATCTCTTTTCTTTCAGGTCTTAAAACATCCAGAAAAGAGCTTCAAAAATGGCCAGGCAATATCAGCTACAGTGACTAGATCAGATGTCACCGAAACAAACCTCTGCTTGTCACTCACAGGTATAGTGGAGTCTTAACAGCAGGACCCCACTGCACCCCCCATTCTTTACTCGGCAGTGGGCCTGGACTGACCCCTCAGGTGAAGACGTTACACTCCAGAGCCAAGCTGTACCTCCCTGTGGGACAGAAGTGACCCCTGGGACCCTAACCCAGGTGTAAGGCACGCAAGGCAGGAGAGGTCAGACCTTTAGGCTAAAGAATCACTTTCCTGCTGTCTGAGACTGAAGCCCTTGTCTGAGCCCTTGTGAACATATTCCCTTCTGATCTCAGACATGAGACAAGGTTGTCGACCTTTGTCAGTTATTCTGGATGCTGGAACTGTGCAACTAGGGGACCTTACCTTGTCCAGGCTACCAAAGCAAATGTTGCTGTGAACGGAGATAGTGCATAGACTGCACCTTACCAAAAATTGGTGGGTTTGATGTGTGACTAGGCAACTAAAATCAGGTTCACCAACTCGTTATGCCTGTTACTTTGGTTGCATACTTTTGGAGTATTATGAAGCCCTCTCCTTTCCACACTTTTTCCAGGAATTCAGTCACTGGAGCAGGGCACCATCACTGTAGGCATGGTAACAAAGGTGACTCCACACATCGGTTTGATCGTTACGCTGCCAGGTGGGAAGACTGGCAAAGTCAGCATCTTTCACCTGAGTGATACTTACACGGAGAATCCTCTGGGTGACTTCAAAGTTGGCAAGATTGTCAGGTCAGTAATTCTCTTTCTTGTTTCCTCAAACTGTAAGGCTTAGAAATATTCCCCTTTGGTGACAGGCTTTTTGCTGCCAATAATATGATGTCAGATTTGTAAGGTTCAGTCTGTAGCTAAGAAGTAATACTGACTTATGACCTTATATGCATTTGGGTGAAAGTTTTGTATTTTCTGCGTATGAAGAAGCCCCTTTTCAGCTGCCTTCTTGGACTGTGTTTTGAGAGTAGCTACTCTCTTAGCTAAGGTGCTGATGGGACTGAGGGAAGCCAGTTATCCCGGCTCTGCTGTGGTTCTGTGAGCTGTTTGGCAAGTCATTTGTCTTTACATTTGTAATGCACAAGTAATTGTATTTCCCTACTTCACAGTTCATGTTTCAAAACATGTTTGAAAAAGCCCTTTAGCTGGTTTCATCAACTGGTGTGTCATGCTAGTTTGTGTTAGACAGCAAGTGCTCCAAGGGACAGAGTCATTTGTTTCCTCTAGAGCTTTATTCTGCTAGTGAAAATATCTGCTTTCTACCTGTGACTTTTTTGAACAGGTATAAAAGCTTTCTGTTTTCTCCCTCTACTCTGCTATGCAGGTGTTACATACTCTCCAATAAGAACGGCAAAATCCACTTATCCCTCCGGCAATCCCGGTACGTGTTGTCCCTCCTGTCTGTTGATCTCCTACTAGTGAAGAAAAGGATAGTGAAATACAGTAACTATTGGTTTGTGCAGATCAGTGTGAAGCATTAAAACAACAAGGACTAAATTTTTTTTAAGGGATGAGGTTTGTTCCTACTTCCGAAAGATTTTCCTGTGTATCAGCAAATGTGGAGGTGTCTAACACTTAATGTAGAGCTGATCAAATGGGTTCAGATTTAATTTCTGTTTATCATAGTTTCTAAATCTGACTTAACCTTTATTTTTGTTTATTTGGGAAGAAAGGAGTAGTTCCATGTTTTAATTTGCAATACAAATACGTTACTTTTCAATGTTCAGCTGCATTTTAAGATTAAATAGCAGACTTGGTCCTAAATGTCTCTTGAAACTGACCCTTTTGCTTTGTATTCTCTATGGAACAAAAATACATAAAGCATGTGGAATGAAGTATTTTAGACATATGTGGGGCAAAAAAACCCAAGCCAGTGCTGTGCAGAATTTCAGACAGCATTTTACTCTCCTCATTTTCTTAGTATCAGAGACAACATCAGAGCAAGCCAGGCTGATCTGTTTTGTTTGGCTTTGTTTACAGCAGCATGTCTATTCCCTAATGCTATGTGTAGCTTGGCAGAGATGCAGATAGTCCATTAGTACATTTGAATAAACTGGAGGGTGTCTCTGATCCGGTATGTTTACCAGAAAGTACAAACTGTTGTTAATACTGATTTATTTTTTTGATATCCAGGGTGGAATGGGGATTGTTCAGATAAGTGCTTTAACTTCTAACCTCTCTTCTTTTAGGCTAAACCCAAAGAACAACAGGAAAGTGGAGGATGTCGAAATAACATGTATTAAGGATGTTAAAAAAGGCCAGCTAGTGAGAGGCTATGTCAAATCAGTCACTCCATCAGGTGTATTTTTTGGGTGAGTAGCGTAAGAAAATTATTCTATGAAATGAGAAGTCTTGGAGAACTTATTTTGAATGTATGATTCTGGAATATTGCTTATTTTTGTTTTTCCTCTTCTCAGCTTGTCCACTTCTCTTCTGGGCCGAATCCTGTTCCAGAATGTTTCCCCTTACTTTGTACAGAAACACTCCTTATATGAAAAGTACCTGCCAGAAGGAAAGCTGCTCACTGCCAAGGTGCTTGGGTAGGTCCAACATTCTTTAAAAGGGGCCATCAGTTAGTAGAACGGAGATGATGGAGGAGGATGGAAAGAAGGAGGATGAAAGCCAGGAAGGTTTGAAAGAAGATCGTATCCTTGCAGCCATTGTAAATGCTCTGATTTTTTTTTTTTTCTCACTTCTCTCCTGCTACTCCTGGCAATGCACCACAGTGTAAATGGAAAAGAAAAACATATTGAGCTCTCTTTCCTGCCTGAGGACACGGGGATGCCAAGCGTCTTGCCTGAATCCCTAGGCCTACCACGATATGATGCAGAGGAAGAGAAGAGAGAGGAAGATGACAGGGAAAAGAGAGAAGAGCTTAAGCTGAAGACGAAACGGAGAAAAGGAAACTCTGAAAGTGAGCAGGTATGGATGTGATTACGCAGGACATGCTAAAGGACTTGGTTGGCCCAAACACTGAAGGGACTAGGAAGATCCACTGGAATCAGGCTGAGGAATTAAAAAGTGTAGGAAAAAAAAAAAAAGGATCAAATTACATTGGAGATTAGCAAAGATCAGAAACTATTCTATTTGGGTAGTAGTAAACTGAATTAGCAGCCCAGTTGTGTTGCCTGTGTGGCCCGTCTTGCTGGCCTTGGCACCGTATGTAGGAGAGCATGGGTTTATTCTCTGTTGTGTCTGTTACGTGCGAGGGATGCTGTGCCAGGGCACCACCCTCTCTCTGCTGTCAGGCTTTTTACTCTGTGATCAGAATTGCCTTTAAGATTCATCCCAGTTGTTGTCCTCCACCATCCACTCATTCCCCCTTGCTGCAGGAGGCAAAGCCAAAGAAGAGGAAGATCTGCCCAACAGATGAAAATGACAGTGGAATTGAGGTGTACTACCGGGAGGAGGAGGATGATGACCAGGAGGAGGAGGCCTCTAAGAAGAAGTCTAAGGTGAGAAATTTGAAGGAGAACCAGAGCCTGAAATGACTTTCCGGCCCTATTGAGATGTGACAAGTTTTGACTTGGATGACAGTAAGTATCATTGCTGCAGGTAGGAGTGACACAGACTGATGTTTGTGTCATCTGAAAATGCCTTGAGATGAATTGAGTTTAAATTATAGCAAAGGTGACCAGAGTTTAATGTTTTTGCTAGTGGGCTGTTTGCAAGTGTGAGAAGTCAATTGTACTGGCCAGAGAGAAGCCACAAGCAAACAGCAGTTGTCTGATCTCAGTGTAAAAATTTCACATTAAAACCCTGTCTTCCTTCAAACAGATAAGGAAACCTGGTGAAGCTCCCAGGCTGCAGGTTTCCATGGGCTTCACCTGGGATGAGGACATGAATGCAGTGGAGATACCTGTGCTGAATCAGAAGGAAGATAGCTCAGAGAGTGAAGAGGAGGATGATCCGCAGTCGAAGGTACTGTGTACTGTTGTTGCCTGCTCAGGAGACACCACGTGGTGGGTGGCTGTAATGTGATGCCTCGGAATTTGCATGTCTGTTTGCCCCATTGCAAAACCTTATAACCCAAGGGATCATCTCTGACAGCTGGTACAGAACTTCCTTAACTGCTCCGACCACTGGGCTTAGCAGCAGATTTCTCTGAAGCAGAAGAGAAAAGGCCCTGTTTTAGTACGGCTGCATGAAAAAAGGGCTTCTTGTGTTTACATGCTAAAAAAATAATTATTTAGGGTCAAACAAAATTTTCATAATTTTTGTATTTGATGTCAGCTTTGTGTTTTAGTTTTCTCAGTGTTGTAAATTTACATGAAAACCTGGAGCTGAAAAACCTTTTCAAACTGTAGTCCTCTTGTTTAGAAAACCACCAAAATTTCTTCTTTTGTGCTGAAATTTTTTTGTGAGTTTTCCAGTTTGAGCAATTCGGCAAAATCAGAAACAAGCTCATGAATTGCTTTCAGGATTTCCCCTGTTCCTCAAAGCTCACCTCTGTAAAGGCCATGCATGGCCGATGCTTTGTTGCCGGGATATAGCTGCGTTATGCAGAGAACTATGGCACTGTCAGTTCCCAGTTCAGACCTGGGTCACCCTAGTGATCCAGCAACATAGCCCAGCCTTGCACAATTTCTCGCCATGTATCCTGGATTTTTACAGAGTGGAGGGTGGTGGTGAGCACTGGCCTGGAGGGTAAAGGTGGAAGAATGAGAGGGAGGGGTGAAGTGCGAATCCTGCACTTGGGGTGCAAGATGAGCAAAGTATTTGGTCCCTCAATATATTTCATTAAACAAAATGAGATTTCATGTACTGCTGCTGCTCTTGGAGGTGTGAACTGTGTGTGAAGGGGTGGGAAGTGTGTACCACTTTCCTCCTCTCTTAAACAATTGGCCTCATCTCTTCCTCTGAAAACTGCCTAGCCTTGGGCGTACTGAGGTCTGGCTGTGCTTTAGCTGGGCCTGCCTATTCCCACATGAAGCACCTGCTTTTCCTTAGGCCTCCTTTTTTTGCTCTTTCAGCTGAAGAAACAAACAAAGAAAGAGAAGGAGCTAGAGAAGCAGAAGAAGGAGAAGGAGCTCTGCAAATTAGAGGCAGCTCTTATGGACCCCAGTCGACAGCCCCAGTCAGCAGATGACTTTGACCGCCTGGTGCTGAGCAGTCCCAACAGCTCCATCCTCTGGCTACAGTACATGGCTTTCCACCTCCAGGCTACCGAAATTGAGAAGGCCAGAGCTGTGGCAGAGAGAGCGCTTAAAACAATCTGCTTCAGGTAATAATGGGGCTCTGCCTTTCCTTGCCCCAAAGAATAAATCGTGGTGGGAGAAGAGCATTGGTAGTGTCATCAGTGTGTGTGCGTGTGTATGTGGAGTGGCAGAGTCTGTTTCAGTGAGATCAAAAGGATTAAATGGTAATAATTGTCAGCTGTCCCTTTGAAGGTCTGGCCTGAGTCACCACAGTTGGCCTGCCTCTGACTTGCTGTAGCTCATGAGCACAGTAACTCCCCCACGTGTGACAGAGTGCACAGACACACTTATGAGCAGTCAGAAGGGTTTGGAAGAGCATAATGCTGTCAGGGGTGTTGTCCTTAAATCAAAACATGAAACAAACTGTGAAACTCTTGTTGCTTATTCCGTAGGGCTGCACTCTTGTGTGTTAAATCATCTCTACAGCGTGATTAAGTATATTGTGCTTTTTTTGAATAATCCTTGTGGTTTTAAATTATAAACAGCAATGATCAAAAGTTGCAGTGTGAAGCAACTGCTGTGCTCTGTTCCAAAAGTGGCATTTCAGTGAGCAGTGTGCCCCCTTCCTTTGTCCTGGAGGTGGGCTAACAAGCCAGTGAGTCTTTGTAGGGTGTGCAAAAAGCTGATGATGACTGGTAAAAGGTTAAATATACTTGTTCACATCTACTTTAAGGGAAGAACAGGAGAAGCTGAATGTCTGGGTAGCTCTGCTGAACTTGGAGAACATGTATGGTACTGAGGAGACACTGATGAAGGTCTTTGAGAGAGCTGTTCAATACAATGAACCTCTGAAAGTCTTCCAGCATCTATGTGACATCTATGCCAATTCGGAGAAGTACAAGGTAAGGTAGTGCAAGCAGGTCCCAGGCACACACCCCACTCAGTCATGCCAGTAAACTACCAATGCTGGCTGTATAAGCTTTCAGCTGTCAGATGTTAGGCCTGTCCTGTTCCTAACTGGGATTAGTAGTTGTCATTGGCAGCGGATAAGGATACTTGCTTTTCTGTCATAAGTGTTTGGAGTTACCTGAGCCAAGAGTAACAGTTGTAAAGCTACAAGGCTTTATTACGAATCTGTGTGATCTAACACAACTCTGCTCTTCCAGCAAGCAGAAGAATTGTACCACACAATGCTGAAGCGTTTCCGTCAGGAGAAATCCGTGTGGCTGAAATACGCCTCTTTCCTCCTGAAGCAAGGCCAGGCTGAGGCTACACACAGGCTTTTGGAGCGTGCTCTCAAGGCTTTGCCCACCAAAGAACGTAAGCACTCTCTTCCCTGTCCTTAATGTGGACCATGTGTTGACAGGTCTCCAGTAGATGGACTGCTCTGATATCTCTGCTTGTGACCGTGTTTGTAATAACTGAAAAATTCAACCAGTTAGTGCTGAACGCGCTGCCCTTGACATTCAGGGGAGGGGAAATTTCAGCCTGGGTACCAATGCTGAATTCTCCTGTAGTAGAATTTGCTATGATGGGCAAAAGCAAAGCAGCCAAAGCAAAGATGACTTTGAGTCTTACAGCACTCTAGAAAAGTTCAGTTGATCTAGTCCTAGGTTTGTGCGGCTGTCCGTGGATGGTGCAAGATGCATTGTGAATGTAAGAATAAACTTGTCTCCTGCAGAGAGCTGAAACGAGAAGTGAACTGTGACCCTTCTCTCTCCCACTCTGATCCCGCCTTGGTCCAGAACCACTTTACAACAGAGCCTTTTGTCTCTGGGTAGAGATGCCTCTGTTCTGTGTAATTATTACTCATGTGTGTTCATAGGGAAGAGAGCTGCTGTGATACCCTAACTTGTCATTACTTGTTCCAGATGTGGATGTCATTTCAAGGTTTGCACAGCTGGAGTTCCGTTTTGGGGACCCAGAACATGCCAAGGCCCTCTTTGAGAGCACCCTCGGCAGCTATCCCAAGCGGACAGATATCTGGTCCATCTATATGGACATCATGATCAAACAGGGCAGCCAGAAGGAAGTACGGTGAGTTGTGCGGCAGCAGGCTGGGAAGGGGCAGAGCACAGCGCTTGGAGCAATATCTGAAGAGAGCAGAGGTACCCTGCAGTATGAGGTTGTATAGGGCTTCCCAAAGCAGAGCAAAATAGAATTTTTATCACCTAGAGAAAGAAAACTAGTGTGTGGAAGTGCTTATCCTTACCAGGACTGAGGAAACCCCAAGGGCAGAGGGAGACTGATTTGTAGGTAGTGGCCTGCATGACAGAAACTAGAGGACTTGCATCTGTCCCTCTAGAGGGAGGATAGCCTTGTTGTATCTGAAGGGTGAGATCAAGCCCTTGTCTGTTTTGTAACATAAAAATGGAGAAACTTCATTTTTTCCTTTTTCTTTTCTGATACTTGATAAAAGGAAGTCCAGCTTCCCCACTACGGATCCAGTCACATCTGCTTAATGAATGCAGAGTCAAATACAGTGGCTGGATCTTAGCTTAAGTTGACCAGCAGCCTTAAAGTTCTGCAAGCAAACGGAAGGCTTCTACTTTGAGGTTTTGGCCAGTAGACAGGAATCTCTTTCTTCAAGTACTGGCACTTTGCAGCAGGTTGAATGTCTCCCTCGACTTTCTGCTCTTTGTTCAAAGGCAGGTTACAGGGCTTGTATTGAGTACTGTCACCAACACAGCAATCTGAATCACTTTGGTTTCTTGCAGGGACATCTTTGAGAGGGTCATACACCTGAGCCTGGCACCAAAGAAGATGAAATTCTTCTTTAAACGCTACCTGGATTATGAGAAGAAATTTGGTACCACAGAAAGTGTCCTGGCTGTTAAAAGAGCAGCACTTGAGTATGTGGAGACCAAGAGTTCCCGTGCTGACACCTAAGTACAGCACAAGTAGAAGCAGACTCGGCTCTCCATGCAGTGCGGGAGCTGAGAGGTGTGGAGTTCTGCCATGAATGTCCATGGACAGTCAGTTTCTGGAGACTGTTGGTCTATGACCAAACCAAACTGGAAAGAACAAACAATCAAAGGAAAAGATTGACAAGTGTTTGCAGCTTTGTCCAGATGTTACAAACAATCCTAGTCTGTTGATGACTTTGAAGACATTATAAAACAGTCTATATTTAAAAACATCAATACAAACATCAGCAATACTTGTTCTACTTTCCTGGGGAAACGGTGCAATTATGACCCACTATTTTTGAAGTACAGCGATGTCTTATAAATTGGTTTCTCTCTGTCAAGATGGCAGAGAAGATTCTTGCCTTTTGGCTGAATTAACACTTTGAAAGATTTTATCTCAGGTGCCTTTGTGCTCCTAGAAATTGGCAGAGCAACACAAAATTGTGGCATAGTTGAGGTTGGAGAGGACCTCTGGACATCATCTGGTTCAAACTCCTGCTTAAAGCAGGGGTCGGCTAGACTAGGTTTCTCGGGACCGTGTCCAGTTTGGTTTTGATTTCTCCAAGGACTGAGACTCCACAGCCTCTCTGGGCAACCTGTTCCAGTGTTTTGACTACATTCACAGTAAAAAAAGTGTTTTCTTACATTTGAAATGGAATTTCTTGTATTTCAATTTGTGCCCGTTTCATCTTGTCCTGTCACTGAGCACCACTAAGAAGAGTCTGGTTCCACCTTTTTACATCCCCATGTCAGGTATTTATACATGTGGATAAGATCCACCTTGAGCTTTCTCCTCAGATTGAGCAGCTACAGCTCTCTCAGCCTTTCCTTGTATGATGGATGCTCCAGTTCTATAATAATTTTCCTGTCCCTCTGCTGGACTTGCTCCAGTAAGCCTGTATCTGTCCTGTACTGAGGAGCCCGGTACCTGACACATCACCCCAGATGTCTGACCACTGCAGAGTAGAGGGGAAGGATGACCTCCCTCGATCTGCTGGCGATGCTCTTCCTAATGCAGCCCAGAATGTGCTTGTCCTCCTCAGCTGAAAGGTCATATGCCTTTGAAGCCCGTAGCATCCAGTTGCGATGGATCCGCTGACACAACCACTGTTGTAACAAGTTGCCAGGGACTGATGACAGAAAAAATAGCGATTTTCAGCAGTGTTGTCTCTTAAGAGAAATCAGTGAAGTCAAAGAAAATAGTGCTTTTTGTGTGCTGAAAAAAAGCCATTCCTTCTGCTTGGAAAAAGCTCGGTATCTTGGCTACTTACATAGGCTCTGTCACTGGTGTTGGTGCCTTATGCTCTGTATGCTTGTAACTGTCCAGTAAGATGTGGGTGTGATCATCCACGTGTCTTACAGATGAAGAACTGAAGGCAAGGGGAAAAGCGGGGTGTGCAAACAGGTGTGATTATCCAGTGTAGGCGCTGGTGAGTGTGTGTCCAGCTTTGAAATACCAAATTTGAAGAATCTTACTTGTAGGTACTCTGAACTCAAAACTGGAGCTCTGCAGGACCCAGCTCTTTTGCGTCTGTGAATGCCCAGTGTTGGCAAGGCTGAATAATTCACCATTTAATTCATTCCCAAGTCTGTTGGGATCCAGAAACAAGTCATTTCACTTCTTACCCCCAGGGAGAGCAGGATGCTGTGCTCGGATTTTGCTTAGTGCTCTTCTAGAGGAGGAGACTGCTTGTAACATCCAGTAGCAGCTGCTGCTTTTTTTAAGAACACAGCTGCAATGGTGGTGCATTTTTCTTTTGGATTAATTAGTTACATAATAGAATACGTAAATAAGCATTTCAGTAGAAACCAAGATCCCTTTGAGGTATTGTTTCTTCTTGACTACTGGGGCTATTATAGTCTTTACAGTAGTCAGCAGGGAAAATGAAAGACGTGTGTGTAACTCTCCATACTGGAGGAGCCTGGTTTGAACCCATCTTGCTGCTGGAAGGTGTGCTGTAACTGGAAACCTGTAGGCTGCTCTGCAGTGGGATGGTTTTCTGCCTCTGGAGGAAACAGAGTGTGAGCTCGCAGTCTGTGTGATCTGGCACGTTGGGAAGACGGGCAGCTCGATTTCTCTCTTGGCATTTTGGTGTGAAGCCTAGCTGGTTGCTTGTGCTGGTGTGTAAAACCACGTGGGTTAATGTCCCTCTGCTCAGCATCGTCACTGGTGGCAGGTGAGCGACAGGGACAGCAGGGATGTTGGTGAAGGTGCTGATGGGCTGTGAGGGCCAGAAGCCCACGGCTGTCTCAGCAGGGGCCCTGCTTAGGGCAGCAGAGGAGAGGAGGAAAAAAGAATCCCTTCAATTGCAAACAAGTATTTCTGAGTGCAGTGGCTTGCTCCACTCCCCACTGTCAGCTGTCCACTCAAACATGCCTCTCCAACAAGAGGGAGGGAAAAGCAGACAAGCTGGACAAGCCCCTAGCCCATCCCAGCACATGGACAGTGTCTGGAGTTCATGGAGAAGGGAAGGGAGGTAAACGGAGCAGAAGCTGGTTTGTGCTCATGGTTTATTCCTGGGATAAACAAATCCATTCACAAGCATTATGTGTCTTGGCCCTTTCCTTCAAAGGAGGGAAGGGGAGGAGAAGGAACTGGAGGTGGTTCAAAGGAACAACTAGGACTATCAAGGAGGAAGGCAGGGGAAGTAAGGGAAGCAAGAGGAATGCTGCTTTGTTTCAGCAAGTTACCTTGCATCTGCTGACCTGCGTGCGGGGGTGGCATATGTGTCTGCGTGTTTGCACTTGAGGGCCAATGAGAAGAAATGCAAACGAACTGTCTTTCATCTCAAACTGATGCAATTTCATTTAACTGGCATCTGATTGTTCCTGCAGATTAGTTGGTGGTGAGGCTGGGAGCCAAGCCTTCTCACAAATCAAGGCAAATCTGTAGAGAAGCTGAACAGGGATCCTGGGATGCCTTGCCAATTAAGTGGTGTTCCAGCCTCTTTATGCGAGGGAATACCCTCCATCTCTTTCTTGCAAGGGGACATATTTGTAAAAACGTTTCTAAATACATTTTCTATCCTTTGCTGCAGTTGTGTATCCCGATGTACAAGATCTGTGCTACTCGTTGCAAGGATAACTAAAAATCAGTGTTTCTAACTTGTGATACATGGTAATACTTTAAAACTTTGCATCCTGGAGTCATCTGGATAGGAGAGGATCTGAAAGTTTAATAGAAAGAAAAAATAAGTTCCTAGTCCTTGGGTTCAAAGAGAATGTTAAAATATGTTTCTTGTGCCCCCCTGAAAAAAACTCAAAGGCAATGAAAAATACTTAATAATTTATTTCAAATCTCTTTGTGTGTAAGCCCCTCTGACTTCTGTGGGTTTGAGTAAATTTTTGAACAATTTAAGGCTTTTCAATAAACAGCACAGTGTAAAAGAAAGTTGTACCTATAAAGAAATGGTGCAAGCAGGAAAAACACACTTCGCTGTCCTGCCAACTCTTGAAACTGTTGGGTACATAGGGCTGATCCTTGGGAGAAAAGGGACTGCGCGGTGCCTGCAGAGCAGCCTTGAAGCCATAGTCAGCACAGCATTGTGGTGAGGGAGGTAATTTTACACCTTTCTGGCTTTGCTTTCTCAGAGTATGGCCATGTCCATAAAAGAGACCCTCTGCTGCAGGGACCATTTAAGGCAGTGGAAAGAATTTGAGGAAGTTCAGTGGCAGAAAGGTAGGGAGAGGGCTGCTGCTCCCATCCCATTCCTATTGTCCCTGGTCACCGCAGGGCTGCAGTCCCACTGCAGCAGATGGGTGTGTGTAATGTGGTTGGTCTTTTGGCTGGCAACTTTCTCACCCCCTTTCCCTGGGAGAGAGATGCTCCATTAATACAGCTAACTAACAATATATACACTGTATACATATATATATATATGTATATATACATATATGTAAAACTAATTCTGGCTGAGGTCTTGCTGCAGCTCGCAACCCAAACAAGCAGGCGTCTCACCCGATGGTTGGATAAGAAATGCAATGAGCTGCATACAGCGGTGTGGCTTGCTGTGGGTACTGCTTCCTCCAGGCCTCTGCTGAGCCACCTCGCCTGAAAGCTATCCTGCTGATGGTGCAGTCTTCTGGGTTTATAAACTCATGGCTGTGTCCCTTTGGGCTCATTAGAAGTTGCCAGACACTTCAGTAAGAACAAAGGGGGTCTGGTGTCCTATCCAAATTCCAACCTGGTACACAGAGTGCCTTTCTGAATACCAGGAATATCGGTGATTCCTCCCGCCTTAGTCTCTCAGTTATTTAGCGTGCTGCTGTACTACTGACCTGTTCCTTCCTAGGTGCTATTGCATCCCCTTTACCACAGGAATTTACCCACTGCTTCTCTCTTTTCCCTGCGCCGTGAAGTCTGAAGTGCTCCAGGACCTGCCTGCTTAACAGGCACTGCACAACAGCATAAGATGATACTGATGTCCATAAAACAGGTCAGTGTGCAGCGTGGCTGAGGCTAACCCTGCTGTGGGGAAGATGGCTGGGACTGCAGGAGTCACGGTTAGAAATGGCGTGCACACCTCTCGCTCCCTTGGGTTTCTGCTGGTGCATTAGACGGCAGGGTGCCCTGGCAGCCCAGAGGCAAGGTGTGTGTCTGCTCTTTCCTTCCCTCCCCTCGTCTCTCTGGGAGCAGCAGTGAGGTGGTTGTCTCCAAAGGAGGAGTTCCCCAGCTCAGTGTATTGCTTATCAGTCTCTGCCTTGAGGCTGTTGATCCCTATTTACCCACTGAGAGAAGTAATCCTGCTGGGAGGAATATTCCCAGTGAATCCCTCAGCCGTGCACTGACAGTGAAGGGCCTGCCAGGTGGTCTGGGGAACCGCTTCCAGCACCTCTCTGTCTTAGGAAGCCAAAAAGAGCATTTCGTGGCCTTCTGGGCTTGGGCCATTCCCTTCCACCCCTTTGGCCCATTTGTGGAGCCGGCTGTAGAGGGGGAAGCCCTTGTTCTCCCGGTAGATGTAGACGCCTGTTATGGCGTTCCACTGGGGGCTCGGCTGGACGCCCTCCACCGGGAACTCCTGCACCAGCTCCTTCTCCTCCTTGTCCAGCGCCACGAAGCCGAAGAATTGCTTCACATTTGTGGCTGCCAGGATCCTGGAGTGGACCTCGGCCGTGCGTCGGAAGAGCTTGTCCTCATTGGAGCGGTACTGGGCCCAGTAAGCCTCCTGCCGGTAGCTCAGCGGTGAGCAGCAGTGCTTCAGGCACTTGGTGAGGAAAACCAAGACCGCAACGATGCCGATGAGCAGCCAGCCGAAAAGCTGAGAGAGAAGAGAGAGGCTGCGTTAGGACATGGCAAGGTGGTCTTACCCACTCCGTGTGGCTTTCTCGTTGGCGTGCCTACCTGGGACTCGTATCTCAGCCTCCGCGTCACCTCGTCCCTGAACTTGGTGAGGTTCGCCGGCACATCTTTACAGGGGAACCTGGACAGCACCTCGGCCCCATACTCTGCTGGGAACTTGTCCAGGGAGGACGGCCTGACAAACTCACTGAGGGCGCAAATGTAAGCCTCGCCACGCAGCAGTGAGATGACTGACCAGGTGACGGGCGCCACGGCTGCCCGGCCCATGATGGAGCCAAAGAGGAGGAAGGTGGCAGCAGCAGAGAAGTTCTTGATGCCGCGTTTGTGGCACTCTGCCACCAGGTTCCAGGTGTGGTTATTCCAGATGACACCGATGAGGAAGAGGGCCAGGGCTGGCACACCGATGGCGGCTAGCCCGTAGATGTAGTTGCGGGCAGGGGAGCAGGGGCAGTTGAAGGCGACGACCGAGAAGAGCTCCTCGCTGCCTACCGTGCCCAGGGCCACCAGACCATTGAAGATCATCACGTCTTTGCTCTTGAAGAACAAGGAGAGGAAGCGGAAGTTCTCGGCGATGAGGGCAGCCATCTTGTCCTGGGGGCACGAGGAGGTGTGTACTGCAGCGGGGGCCCGTGCTGGCCCACCTTCCAACACCAAGGGACACACAGATGGGGCGTGAAATGGCCTTGGGCCAGCTGACGTGCAAGGGGCTGCTCCAGGAGCGCGATGCCTTCACTGCTGTCCCTTCCTCCTGCCTCTGGAGCTGGTTGCTGGCACCAGGGATACTTCAAAAGGGGCTGAAGAGGGATTCAGTCTAAGCAGTGAGGGAGATCTCGGTCATTTCAGTTTCCCACTAAACTCTCCAAAAGTGTTTCTGCAGCGAAGATTACCAACGGGACAGCTGTTTCTGCCCTGTCATTTGCATGTTTGTTGTCTTTCCTTCTCTTTGGTTTTAGTCACCTCCCGCAGAGCCAATTACTGTCAGCGTCGCTGCCGGACGCTTGATGATCTCTCAGGCCTGCAACGAAGTAGGACGCCGTGTTACTGGGGAAACTGGACCCGAGCACTGGTGCTGGGATGCGTCCCCAGCCCTGCCGCTGACTCACGCTTAGCCCAGGTGTACATGGCATGTGTGTGCCGGTGCTGCACTGCCTTGAAGGTGCTGTGTGTGGCTTTTACCTCCCTCCTTTGGCCTGATGAGTTAATATTTAGTAACAGGCAAAGGTATGTCAGGGAAGCAGCAAGAGATGCTGCGAGATGGCCCAGCAGGTTTGGGGGCAGGGAGATGGAGAGGACCAGGCAGGAGCAGCCTCCACTGACAGGGCTGAGGGGGTGATCAGGGCCTGTTGCAATCAGCAAGAGAAGATAATTCCTGGGAAAGCAGAGCTTATCTTGATGACCCAGGATACAAGCACCAAATGCTGATAGAGCTGTCACCAATTATGCAGGAGTTTTTGTTAGGAGTGGGTGTGGCAGGATGATCTCCTTCTCTCCCACAGCTGGTTGACATACCCACAGTCCCTGTGCTGGCCTGTAGTCCTGGCTTAGCCTCTAACCGCTGGCCTGAAACTGAGCCCCTCAACCTGCACACCTCCATGCCAGAGATGCACTTCACTGCCCTTCACCTGTGCGGCTTCTCCGGCCCCTTCTACCAGCATGACACTGGTTTTACTGGGATGCCCACCCCACTGGCAGAGCTGGCCCTTGGCTGCGCAGACCGCAGGCACTCGGGACCAAGTTGGGGAAAGCATGTGCCCTGCTGTTTTTGAAGGACAGGGAAATAACTGTGGAGTGTATCCATGCCCTCCGCAGCGATGCCCATTCCCCCCTGCCACTTGCAAGCTGCATTTAAATAATTTTGTAGTTGCCTTTCCATCTGTGCTGTAGCCTTACAGGGTTTCACCTCGGGAAGCCCCAAGCGCCTTGCTAGCTCTGGCCTCAGGGGAACTGCTCTCCCCGGGCTTTGCTGGAGACAAGAAGGACCTGGGTGCCCGCCTAACCGTTCCTGCCAGCTTGCACCGTGCTGGCAGCATCAGCGCACACCCGGGGCTCCCGGGGAGCCCTGGCCCGCAGCAGGGCTGCCCTGAAACCTGCTCCCGTGCCGGCATCTCCCAGCCGGTGTGTGCGGAGCAAGGCTTCCCCAGGCCAGCCCTGCCGGTGGGGAAAAGGCTACGGGGACATTTGTGCAGCGGAGACAGAGGTGCCTTAATCCTTATGGTCTCTTGTACAAGGCTTGCTCATGCACTGTGCTTTAAATCACTCCTGTGCCTCGGTTCATCTGCTGCCCCACCAAGTCCTGTTTTACCCCCTTCCTCCATGAGGCAGTGGAGAGGAAGGGGGGCAGAAATTTGGACTCGGTTCCCTGCTGTGCCTGACCCATGGCAACCCCTTTAAAGTCACGCGTGATAGCTCCGAGTTCAAACACAAACTGCCTTAATGTCTTCCTGCATCTTCCTAGTTTGCCACGTGCAAAGCTCCCTCGGCAAAGGAGACAGATGGGTTGAGATCTGCAGTGCCGTGACGGGGACCAGGCCCCCAGCTCCGGCTGCCGACCTTGGGGGTACCCTGCATCTGCGGCCAGACGCTGAGCCTGCAAACTTGTTCCAGTGCGTGGAGTTCAAAACCCTGCTACCAGAGCTACCAGCGAGTAGCCCGGATAAACAAGGCCCTGCGGCCTTCCCGACTGTGCCTGGCAACCGGCAAAGCGAAAAGCAGAGGAGCTGGCAGGGGGGAGTGTGCCATTTTGGGGGAGTTACCCTTCCTCTGCCTGGGGGTTACAGTGCGTGTCCAGGGGGCGTAGAAGGGGAAAAGGTCTTTGTAGCAGATCTGTTTTTAGCAGCCGCATGAAAGCAAGAAAAAAATGAAGTCACTTACTTGAGAAGTTGTTGAAACCAGTTCTGGATCTTTCTCGGCTCCCCGTGTGGTTTTTGCCTGGGCTCTGGCTGTGGGGGGCTCCTGGCAGCACGGGGCTGTGCAGGAGTGGGGATGTGGTGGAGGCCAGGCTGATGGGCGAAGCGAAAGCTGATTAAAAACAGCAGTAAGAGTTTGTCAGCTTCCTTTTTCAGTCTGCAACGTGCCCTCGGCAGTCGGCTTTGGGGAGGAGGGAGGAGGGTGTTCGCGGGCCCTGCGCTTGGGTGGGGCAAAGAGCAGGCGCTTGGCTTCTGCGGGGCGCAAGGCTGAGGTTGTGCCTTTAAAAAGAAAAAAAAAAGGGGGGGGGAAGGAAATGCTGAGAATGAGTCACTGGAAAAAACACATAGTCCTTTTTCAGACCCACGATGCAGCTGTGCAAAGGCTGGCTGGGACGGTTTGCCTGGAGGACGGGAGCAATGGGGTGCCTTGCCGGGGTGCACAGGGAAAATGCTGGAGCCCCCCAGCCTGGGGGTTGGCCGCAGCCCCCGTGGTCCCCAGGGGATGCAGTCGTGCATGGGAAAAGCCCTTGGCCCACGTGGAGGGGTACGAACTGCTGCTTTTGTGCATGGGAGCCGCTGAGCCAGCGAGGAAGACGCCAGCCTGGCTAGGTTTTGGGGAGAAGCAGGAACCCGCCGTCGCAAGCTCTGCGGGGCGGCCAGGGTCTTCTTCCCGCTGCCTGGGACGGAGCGGCGAGGCTGCTGCGAGGGGCGGTGGGGCTGAGCGGGGCCGGGAGCAGCCCGCGATTTGGCGAGCGCAGTGCGTTCCTGCTTAGCTCGGCTTTTCCGCGGAGTGATGCCTGCGAGGCAGCCGAGGACGCCTCGCTTTCTCCTTGAGTCGCTTCCTGCTCTCTGCCATCTGTCCCTCAGCTCCAGCTCCCGCCCAGCCTGTTGCAGAGGCCGGAGGCCTTCATCTTCCTTCCCCCATCTTCCTCGTCACCACGTCCCCGGGCTTAAACTCAGCCCTCCCCAGAGGATATCTTCAGCACAGACAAATATTCAGCAACACCCACGTTCCCCTCTGCACGGAGCACAGCTGGGCTCAGCCCAGCGTTGGCAGTTCAACCGGGATTTCTGGACCGAGTCTTCTTTCTTACCCCCAGATCTGGGGTCCCTGGGTGGGTTTTTTTGGGGTTCCCGGGTGTCTGGGTGCAGTGCACGCCTTGGCACTCGCACACCTCCGTGCCCGCTGGCTTGGCTGGGGGTCCTGGGGCTTGCTCCACGCGCGGGGGGCTGCTGCGAACCAGGCTCAGTGCCAGGACCCCAGCCCGGCTGAAATCGCAGGGACACGTCGGGTTCCGTAGCGAGGGGTCCCCTCCTGAAGGTGATGAATGATGTCCCCAAAGTCCAGCACAGAGAGGACATCATGCCTGCTCTGTGGGGACTCTCTGCAACTGCTGAAATTGCTGCATGAGCTCTGATCCTAAAAATCTAAATTAAAGTGCAAAAGCTTCTCTTTGCAAATGCACACTGGTTTTTCGGTATCTCCGTGGAGCCCGCCAGCCCTGCGTGCTGCTCGCAGCTGTGGGGCTCAGCGTGCCTTTCTCGGTGAGCCATTGGCAGTGCTGAACTGCAAATAATAGGAGTGGAGACCGCCTTTATCTTTTAATCTCCTTTGCTTTGTAAATCAGGTTTTGTGCCTATTAATTTCTGGGCAGGTGCCTTAATTAAAGTTTGGGGTGTGAAGATTAATGATAAATCTGTGTCATGCTCCTTTCTCCTGGGAGTCAGCCAGATTCTACCTGCCCTTGACTACTGGTTTGCTAAGGCTCTCTCACAGCAGCTCGGAGAATTTCCTTGTCATTTTGGTCCTTTGTTCTCCTCTCCCCACAGCCTCTGTGGAGTTACACACCGATAATTAAGGTTTATGCAAATGACAGTCACCTCATTTGCCAGCCAGCCAGAAGAAGGTGGTTTGAACAAGAATGTGGCAGCAGCAATTTCAAGGGGATGAGCATTTCAGAAGGGATGTGGCAGGGTTAAAACTAATCTCTCAAAAGGGGTTTTCCTTCTGTCTATTGGTAATAAAATCAGGGCCACTGGGGAACATGCTTCCGGGCTGCGATTTCCATAGCCACCTTGAGGGCTTGCATCGCGTCATCCTCAGTTTCTATGGAAATGGTCAGCCACCTGGTATTGCGTAGGGTTAGTGGTGCCTCCCAGGCTTCTCCTCCGAGGGCCAGGGCTGGCTCACCGCTGGCCACCACACATGGCAGAACTCCCTGACCGGTGCAGCCTCAGCACCTCGGGCTTGGCCCGGGGCTGCCCCAGTTCTTTTTATTGTGTTCAAATAAAAGAAATGTCAACAGCTTTTGTAAATAGCTCTTAGAAATCCTTGTGCCTGAGCACAGAGCTTGAACAGTAAGCCCGAATTATTTATTTCGCTCCTCAAACAAACACCGAGGCGGGGTTTTAACATCAATCTTTGTGTCAGGGAGGAATCCAGGTAAAATTGCAAGAACAGACTGTCCTGCAGCAGATTCGTGGCAAGGGGTTGGCCTTGCCCCCACCCTCTGTGGTGCTGAGTGATCCCTGCTCTCCGTGTCTAGACACCGCTTCAAGGAGCATCTCTGTGGGCTCCTCGTTGAATAGTACCCGTTACAGCCAACCACGCCATTCCCGTCACCTATAATGCAATATGGGATGCCCCTTCACTAGCTTATTGCTTGGGTAAAATTTATTTTAAAACTTCTCGTGGGCTGGAAGCTGTGTGTATCTGTGGGGATGTAGTGTGGACAGGGGAATGGGAAGATTTGGTGTTTCATGGCTTGGCGTGAGAACGGGGCCCCCCAGCTTGGTTCCCCATGAGGTGATTTGTAATACTGCCTGCACCCATGCGTGCTCCCCAGCGCTGAGCACATGATAAAAGAAGGGTGGTGGTGTCTGCCTCACCAACCGCCACGACACAAACCTGGTGGCTGGTGGCCTGGGACACACGGCGCGTCTGTCCGGCTGCCCCATCGCGCCCTTCAGCATCCCTGGGGCTTGTCCGCCATGGCCTCGGAGAGCTGCCCTGCTCGGCACAAAACTCCTTGCCTGAATTTCCAGCGCAGTAGGATTGGATGTGGGACCAGATGGGATCACACCGGGACTGTCGAGCCCTTTGGGTGCCCGTCCCCTTGCAGCCCCTGTGGCGCTGGCCCTCAGCCCTGCCCGGCTCAGACGCCCGCCTGTTCGCCCTCTCCGCAGCCCCTCTCCTGAGAGCCCGGCTCTGCCTCGGCGTAGCCCTGTGTCCCCTCACACCCAGCTGTCTGTGTCCCCTCACACCCAGCTGTAGTAGGCAGCCACCTCCTTTCGGGGCGCAGGGGGCTGTGTGGGGGGCTGCCCTTCCCCTGCCCACCCGTTGCCACTGGGGAGGGCAGGCGGGTGGAGCTGCAGCGGGGGCTTGCATCGGTGCCAGCTCTTCAGGGCCGTGTTCATGGTGCCCTGGTCAGTGATGCCCAGGAGCTTCTCGGCGGCTTCCCCCGCATCGGCGGGGGCTTTCCTGGGCGGGTGGCAGCGAGCGGCCTCCAGGTCGGTGCTCATGCCCTCGAAGAACTGCTGGATGCAGACCTTGGCAAAGCTCCTGGCGTGCTCCGTGCAGGTCTCGTCGAACAGCTTGCGCTCGATGTCGATGTAGTGGGACCAGTACCTGCTCTTCAAGAAGGCGGCTTGGGTGAAGCAGGGCCGGAGCGATCTGACCAAGAAAGCCAGCGTGGTCATCAGCAGCACAAAGCACCAGCCCAGAGCCTGCGGGGACAAGGGGGGAACCGGACCCATCAGGCAGGCAGAGCACGCGCCCAGCACTTCCCACCAGCTGGCAGCAGCCTCCCGTGCTGCCAACGAGCCTGGCTCCGCTTTGGGCTGTTTGACATTTGGCTGTGTTTACATTGTGAAGCTGGACGAGGAGACCCTGCCTATGTCCTGTGCCAGTCAGTGCATCTACACTGAAATTTTCTGCACCCACAGGCAGCACCTCTCTCCAAGTATGGCATCAGCAGGCCGTGCCCATAAATAACACCAGACCCAATCCTGCACCCAGCCCTCGGTCCTGCCTCTGATATGACCATGCCTCACGTGGGTCTGGGATGGTCTGCGTCCTCTGACTCGCAGCTAACGTCGTTCCAGATACTACCCGGGTTTATGCAGCTGTCTAACCCTTTTCCCGAGCTGTTGGACTGAGTAACATCTATCATGGATGAGTAACGGTGACAGACTCCCTTGTTCATGGGGTCTGACAGGAAGGGTGAGATGAGGGCAGAGCCAGGACGGGTCTGTCTTGTTCACCATCGGTCTCAGCTCAGGCTGCCGCCGGGCTGTGCAGGCAGAGCTCAGGAGGGTGAACCTTGCTCTAAATGCAGCCCCCTAAAAGTGCACCTGGGAGGGGGGTATCTGGGTGGCACCTCTTGTTTTGAAGCTCCCAGTGCTTCCTGGCGGCTGGGAGTTGGATTCTACTCAGGAAAATCTGCTTTGTGCCTTTGGTGAAGTCTCTGTGCCTCCATTTCTATTCTTAAATTGGGGATAATAATTTCTGTCTGCTCTAAGGAGGTCAGGGAGAGGAGCTGCTTTTAAACAGGAACACGTGAGTGACCAGAGTGGGTCAGACCATCCTGTCTCCAAGGCGGCCAGAAGCAGAGGGCTTGAGAGGAATCAAGCACAGGACAAGTGGTTAGTGGCACTTCTTCATTTGTGGTTCCCTGGGATGGTTCATAAACACATACTGGCTGTTTCATGCAAGCAGCAGAGGCGAGTGGCATAGGCAGTTATCAGCCCATCACTTGCACACGTTACATTGAGCAGCAAGAGCAACCATGGGCAACTGGTGGGTTACGGGAGGGGGTGACAGCCCACCAGCCAGGCAGTAACACCCATGTCAGGCCCTTCTGAACTTACCCTAAATGAATCTCTGCATGCAGCTTGACCGCGTATCGCTGCCCTGCGGCCTCAGGCTGCCCAGGCAGGAGCAGGGACCGAATTATCAGGACAACCTACAGCTTCAGTCTCTGCACCACACTGGAGGAGGCATAACTCCCTGTAGCTGAGTCTGAACACCTCATACCCCTGCGAAACTGCCAGACTCTCCTCCTGCAGCTTAATTTCAACAAGGAGATTCCCTTGAGGGAAGAGCTAAGACAGGCAGTGCCTAACCCTAAACCACCAGCGTGGGCACAGCCACGATGCCTCTTACCTGAGAGACGCAGCGCAGGTACCTGACGGCCACTTCATTGGCAATGAGCTCCTGTCCATCGTAGATCTCCTTGCAGGGGATGCGGGCAAGGACCTGCTTTATCTCCCCTGGGGAGAGGCCGGGGTGGCTGGCATTGCCCAGGGTCTCCACCGGCACCGAGGTGCAGAAGGCGCAGGTGATGCACTTGCCGTCCAGCAGCGTCACCGAGACCCAGACTGCCGGGGCGATCATAGCCCTCTGCGCCATGGAGCAGAACATGTAGCGCAGGACGGCCGGGTCCTTCCCTCGCTGGCCCTGCGGTCGCCTCCACTCCTCCGCCAGCATGGAGACGTTGTTGTTCAGCACGAAGCCCAGCAGGAACAGTATGAGGGGGGGCACCAGGAGGATGCCCAGCCCATAGGCCAGGTTGTAGTGTGGCAGGCAGGGGCAGTTGAAATCAAAGGCTGAGTACATCTGGGCGCTGGCGAGGGCCATGATCCCACAGATGCCGTTCATGAAGGACTCCTGGTTGGACTGTAGGAACTGGAAGACCATCCGAAACTTGTCCATCTTCCCTTGATCTGATTCCTCCCCCCACCAGGGTCCAAGTTGTGGCCTTGGTTTACTTCATTCTTCCAGCCCTCTGCTTCGAAGATGGGCATCAACAAGTCTCTGTGCAGTTCACCGATTCATTCATGCACTCTTACAGCCCCAATATTTAAAGCAGAAAATTAAAAACATTTTTTTCTGCTGATTTTGCTGCTTGCAAAAGTGTATACAGAGTTTGCTTCCTCCTGCTCTCCTTTGGGTCCATGGGATCTGGTTTGTTCCTGGTTTATTAAACCTGACTTAATTCTTCTCCACATCTCCATTTCCGCAGGCTCCCGGTCACTGGTCCCCTTGCCTGGAGGGTGCAGGTTTTACCATGGCTGTGCCCTCTCGAGAGCAATCTCTGCCCTGGGCAGAAAGGGGGGTTGGCTGGCTGGCCTCTGTGAACCTATTTGCAAATACGAGAGGTGGGTGCTCCTCCCAGGACGGAACGGGACGCCCCACCTCTGCGGTGCTGGCACACACGGAAAAGCACAGCACCAGAGCTTCCCTCTCCCTCTGCATCTGCATCGCCCAGCAGCCGTCTGATGCAAGCACGCCGTGGATCTGCCAGCCCCCTCCTCTGTACCTGCTTCACTGGGAAATGCCTTTTCTCTGTTTTATTCTGCAGAGCGAATACAAAAGGAAAGTTAGAGGAAGGAGGAATAAAGCTCTTGGTGCTCTGGGATGATGTATCTGTAGTGCCATGGTCTGTTACGGGCTCCTCTCCACCCTGTGAACGTCCTCTTTTCAGCCAGACTTACAAGAGGACACTTGTAGCTCCTTGGCTTTCACAGCGCTGTGCCCCTGGGGCTTGCTAAAATATCCTTCAAACCCTGGCTCACATGGTCTGCTGACATCCAGAGGCTCACGGTGCTTCTCCTGGCTTTAAGGCTGGAGAAAAACAGGCAGAGAAAGGAGAGATGGCTGCAGGGGCAGGGGCGCAGACGATGTACCCTGTTCCTCAGGCAGGTCCTGCCGAGAGCATCCGAGCCCTGGGTGCCTCTGCTTTCTCAGGAAGCGCTCCCTGCCCAGCAGAGCTCTCAGATTCAGGTTTTTCCCTGCGATTTGTTCTTTTTCATCCACTTCCAATGAGCATTTCTGAAGGGCTTGAGTGCACATTGCTCTGAAAGGCAGCTGTTTCTGAGCGACAGAGACAGAACGATTTTCTTGCGGCTGCCTTTTGTGAGTATAATCCCAGCCCCTTGATAAATTAGGGATATGCAGGAGTTAGGAATACAAGGAGGATGTGTACACCCTGCCAGCGACCTTCCTGGCCCAGGGGCAGCCGCTGTCCCCCGAGGGACCATGTTTCCCAGAGGTACCAGACTGCCTGCAGGCATGGACTGTGCAGAACCCTTCCCTGCCCATCATGCTGGTAGCTACCAGCAGCCCCGAGGGCTGAGGGTGCAGTGGGGCTGACGCTCCTCTGAAGATCACTCAAATCCTGCTGGGAAGGGCAGAGCAAGGGCTACCTGAGCCAGCAATGTACATCCGTTTAGCAGCAGAGGCCGGGGCTGGGATTGGGCCTTACGCCTCGACCAGAGGCTAGGTTGTCTGAGGGCATGTTTCCTATGTAACCAGTGCATGGTGCAGGGAGGACTGAGCTAGCCGGGTGATGGACTGGCTGCTACGCACAGCACGGGATTGCTGACGATTTAGCCGTGCCACTTTACCTGGCTTCAGGTACCAGCACCATTCAGTACCAACACCAGGTGATCTGGCCTCAAGCGGACCTGAATACCTGCATTGCCCTTCCCACTCTTTGCACACCAGGAGCAGCGCAGGCAGAGCCAGCTCAGGTCTCCAGTGGATGCGTTCTCAATGTTGATGCTGGGGTGCAAAGCTTCCCCGTCAGTTCCATCCCTCTCCCCTTTCCCAAGGGCACCGCTCAGTTCAGCTTGCCGCTGTCAGCTCTGCAGACCTGGGGGCTTTCTGGTGCAGAGATCTTGTGCGCGTTTGCCAGCACAAAGCCAACCAGACAGACTCCTCCCCAGCTTGCCAGAACTGAGACAAACACTGATGAGATGTGATATCTGTGGTTGGGCCAGGCTTGTCTCCTACAGCACAAACCTAAAAGATGTGGATTGTGTTGTTGTTGCTCTCCTGCATCTCTGTTCCCAGTTCACAAAGCAGCTTTGACGCACCACGATGCTCCCTGACACTAGCTGAAAGATGGGGAATACTGGGACTATGAGCGGCCACAAAACAGCTTGTTGCAGTGTTGACTACCTGCAGGGCGCTCAGTCCCTCTGGTCCTGGCACCATCTGTGCTGTTGACGTGGGTATCAAGATACACCTGCCTGTCTGGGCACCAGCACGGCTTCATTGGTGGCTGGGAGACACATTGCCAAGGCAACCTGGGCGTAGCTGTGTGGCATGAAGAGGTGCTTCTCCCCAAGGTTTTGCAGTGCCTCAGTACGGAGGTAGGAAACCAGGCCAGGCATTTTGACCATTAGTCAGCACTGCAGTTTCTGTCGTCTCGCCCCACACCAGCCCCGGGGCTCAGCTGGTAATGTCAAGTTCACCCTGAGATGCCACCACAGAGGTGAGCACAAAGCATCTGGGTAATACCTGGGCAGTCTTAGCTCTGCCTGCTGTGGAGAGGTTAATTGCATGATCTCATCAAACGGGAAGAGATTTGGCTGCATGAATATAGATGAGGCTTATTGTATTGCCAGCTACGAGCTCAGGGTGACTTCCCTGTTGACCTGGCGAGTGGCTTTTTGAAGGGCAGTTCACATCAAAGCCTGCATGAATCAACCTTGTAAAAAGCAGAAAGCTTTTTGATCTCCAGGAAAACTCTGCCTTTCATTAAACAGGAATGAGGGGCCTGAGCCTGCTTGGTGCACAGCGCTGGCCGTTCTCACTGAAGCCAACAATAAGTCAGTGGGATTCAAAACACAGCCCACAGAAGCCAGTGCCTGAGTCTTTCTGTGTTACTTTGTCAGGGAGGACCTTGCTTTGGTGAGCTTGCCAGTGATTCCTCCCACAATCCTGCCTGCTCATGCTTTGGAAACCAGGTCCTGGGAGACATGGTACATGTCCAAGTCCTCCCAGAGTGGGGTCCTGCACCTGGACACCAAGACAGACAGCAAGCCAGGGAGTTGGGGGGGCTTTGCATGTCCCAGTCGATGTAGGATATAGAGAGGAGGGACACGAAAATGATCACAATTCTGATCAGGAGAGTTTGGGAAGAGACTGGCGAAGTTGTCTTTGCAGTCAGCCCTGTTGTTTCACAGGCTGTTGGCAGGTGAGGACCCCTGAGCACGTCAGACATGTCTGTAGGTCAGACATCAGACCAGCCCTGAGAGACAGAGAGCTGCTAAAGCTTGTGAATGGCCCTCTCTGCTCCCGCTCCCACTCCCACAGGAGGGTACACACCTCTAGCAGAGCTGGTGGGAAGGGACCTCTGGAGAGTATCTGGCCCATGCCCCCTGCCCAAAGCATGCTCAGGGACACATCTGATAGGGTTGTGAATACCTCCATGGATAGAGATGCCACAGTCTCTCTGGGCAGCCTGTTGCATCAACCTCAAAGTAAATAAGTGCTTTCTGCTGTTTAAATGCAATTTCTTGCATTTTGGGTTTGTGCCTGTTGCCTCTTGACCCATCATGGGGTGCCACAGACCACTTTCTGCAATGGAAAAGAGTTCTCTTGCTTCAAAGGAGAAGACAGCATGGGACTTGGGGAGGCTGGGAGGGACGAACACTCACAGCCCTGTCCAACTGGAGCTATTCCGTGACCAGATGGCCCTCCCAGCAGTGTGTGAGCCTTTGTAGACCTGCAGAAGTCTATGGCAGTGCCCTTAAATCCTCTGTTTTTTTCCCTCCTGATACAGATAACAAAACTGTTCCTCTTCCCCTTTTTTGCATTTCGTATTTTGTGGCCACTCTGGGATGACTTAAAACTTGAGAACATGGAAAGCAGCATGCAAAGCGGAGCTGGGACCTCTGCTTTCAGCTGGTTAGGAAAATAGCTGATTTGACTAGTGTGGAGTGGTGAGTCCGAACTGAGTCTCAGCCTGAGATTTGTGATGTCGTGTCCCATAAAAGTAAACTGGAGATGAAATTCAAAGCACAATGCTGTTTTCAAAAGAGAGCTCAAAATCTCCCTGGACCTAAAGAGCTCCTGGTGGGAAGATTGCTGTGTTATTCCCAACCGGCACTGGCCACAGCTGGCTTTGTGCCCTCTCTGAGCACGTCCAGGAGAGCTCAGGGATTCAGCCAGAGCTGATTTTGCTGTGCAGATAAGAAAAGCTCTTCAGCCCATCTCTCTGCACCCTGCGGCTCTCACCGGGCCTCAGCTGGCAGAGGGGTGCAGCTGCCCGTGGGTGGGCCATGCAGTTATTTGGCCTCCCTCTGTTTTGCCAAGCATCTCTTCCCTCCCTGACCCTGGGCACACAAATGTCCTGGGGAGGAGGTGACCCACCTCCCAGCAGCTGGACGAGTGAACTTGGGGGATTAATATGTATTTTCAATTCGACCCTTCGTTTTTGATTTAGTCACAAAGTGGTGACAAGTTTCTTTGCCCCTTTTCCACCCTCTTCTTTCTTCCTGGAAGCTTCGTTTAACCCCATCAGTCCATGCGCGGCAGAGGAGATGTTTCTTCTGCACCCCCTCTCCTCACAGCCCCTCCACCTTGCCCCCCTCACTCCCAGTGACAAAGTGGGCATCAGTGAGAGCCTCAGCCTGGAGGAATATATGTGTGCACGCTGGGTTCATTTGCAGTAAAGAGTTTAATGCATCCAAGCAGCAATTCTGGGCAGAAATATCAGTCAAACTGGCACTGTGGTTGGCACCATCTACAACAGGGGCTGGTAAAAGGCAGATAAGAAAGTAATTAGCGTTAGAGACCCAGGGTTATGGTTACATTCAAACAATTTTGAAACTAAGGATGGAAATGCCCAGCTAGGTGATGCAAGGATGATCCTCTGGATAGATCGGTTTGTACCGAAGTCTAGCAGGGGAGTGTTTAAAAATGTGTCTTCAGACTTCTCAAGCAGAGTCAGCGTGTCCTTTCCATGGCCGAAAGCCAGTGCGTAGAGCAGCCACCTGAACCCCAGTACAGCCCCATAGCTCTGAATATGTTAAGCAAAACCTCCGTCTCCTTTTCCTTCTGCATATCTAATCCAATCCAGGGATGCTTATCCAGAGGTAACTTCAATTAAATTTATGCTGCTCCATGAATTTCAGTGTGTTGCCATATTTTGTTTTGAAAATGCATGGAAGTATTGACGGGTTGTTAGAGGGAGGCTGAACAGTTTGGCAGCTGGGCTGGGGGCAGCCAGAGCTCTCAGCAGATGGGAAGACGTAGGAGGTGGTTTTGCCTTTTTGAGTAAACATGTTGGTGTGGTACTAAAGGAGTTGCCAATGAAACCATTTCAGTGTCAGCACTGCTAACTCTCTGAACCAGGTTTCACTGAAATGGGCAGGAGCTCCTCACACCTCTGCGAAGCTGTTGCTCCAGTTGGTTTGCATACACAGCCCGATGTTGCTGCCTTGGTTAAATCCTTCCTCGAGCCAGAATGGTTTTATCACAACTGTAAGGAGCTGCAAACTCTTTAATATGACAAAAGTGCTACGAGAATTGCTTGGCCTGTGTGTCATTAATAGTGACTGAGTCTGGGACCTTTGCATCTTCAGAACTAGTTTATTTCGGAGGTTTTGCTAGGTTTTCCTTGGAGTGGAGCCTTTGGGGTTGGGGTTTTGGAGGAAGATGTCAGCACCGCTGTCATCTCCCCACTGGTCCCTGCTTTGTGGAGACAAATGGCAGTGGCCCTGCCATGTCTGCAGGACAAAGCCCCCTTTACACATCGGGGTGCTGGGGGAATTTGGACCGGGTAATGGGGCTGTCTGCTCAGGGCAGAGGGGATCTCACTCGCCCCAGGGGATGACTCTGGCTGACATCCAGTGGAGGTTTCTCATAGTACCACATTTTCAGAAGTTTATTCACCTGGTCCTGATCTGTGATGCCCCGGAGAAGATCTTCCTCTCCTTCAGCCCCCTCTCCCTCCCTAGGCAAGATGAAGCTGTGCAGTTTGATCTCTTGCCGCATGCTTTCGAAGAAGTGGAGGATGCATTTGTGAGCAAAGAGCCGGCTGTGCTCACAGCAGGTTTCCTCAAAAATCTTTTGCTCGATGTCAATGTAGTTGCTCCAGTGACGTGCCTGCAGGAGGGTGGCCTGGTTGAAGCAAGGTCTGAGCCAGCGGGCGAGGAAAGCTGCTGCGATAAGGATCAACAAAATGCTCCAGCCGAGCGCCTGGGTGATAAGAAATAAGCAGCGGAACACGAGAAAGACAGGCACAAGGACAGGCGCAAGCTGTTCGCCTGTATCACCGAGACAGGGAATTTTTGTGGCTGGAGGGGAGAGGTGGCATATCTGGACTCTGGTCCTTGATCTGTCCCTGAAGTCTAAACTGCACTCAAAGGGCCAGTGTAATCTCCTCCCGGTGAATACAGGACATTTATCTGTGCATCAACAGTTCAGATAGCTGTTGGCAAAGTTAGCCTGGAGCAGCCAGGCATTTGCTCTGAGCATGGGAGCACCCCAGGGGACGGGGACTTCAGGGCTCTCCTTTGCTGCTCACTTGTCTCCAGTGATGTTCTTCTGCCACCTACACTGGCTCCAGGACCCACGAGTCCCGGCAGCAGGGTGAAGACAGCCCAGACTACACGCAGCTCCCTTCAGTAAGAAGGAAGGGTTTGTTTTCAGTGCCAACCCACCGGTCCTCAGCCCTGACCTGGCACTTCTGTACCATGAGCAGCGGCCAGCCAGGGCTCCACTCCCCATCGTGTCCTGTTCTCCTATGGTTCCTGAGAAAGCTGCTTTCATCTGTCCCAGCTTGCACTGTCTTAAAACAGCAGGTCATATCTGCGAGGTTAGCAGTTAGAAAGGTCTTCTGACACTGAACAGGGCCTAGGAAACACCTATATTCCTTGCAACCTGCTTTTTATTATCTGGGTTCAGAAGTTGCTGGTTCTTCTAGAAACAAAGTTCTGTTAATCAAACCATCCTTTATTTCCTTTCCTTTCCCTACGTGAGTGACTCTGGAGGTTGTCACTGAAGGTGGCAACGTTTGGGGCACAAAGAAATGAAGAGCAGTCTTGCTCTGAGCCTGACCGTGATGAAACTAGGACAAATTGAGGAAGAGCAGGAGCAGATGACACATGCCCTGGGCACCTCACTGAGAGGAGGGGCTCCGCCAGCAGTGACCTACCTGGGACCAGCAGCGCAGGTACCTGGACACTGCCTTGCGGGACGTGTTGTTCCTCAAGAGCTCGTCATCCTTGCAGGGCACCTTGGCCAGCAGCTGCTGCACCTGCACCGGGCTGGCATTGGCAAAGCCCACAAACTTCTCGGGGTCCACAGAGCTGCTGAAGGCACAGATCAGGCATTTGCCATCCAGGAGGGTGACTATGATCCAGACAACAGGGGCAACCATGGCTCGTTGCATGATGGAGGAACACAGGTACCTGGGGCAGGAGAGAGAGAAGTGAGTGGGTAAATGCTGGGAGCTTTCTCCTCATCCAAGGCCTTGATGGATGCAGGCTGCCCTGTGCCAATCAGCCCTCCTGGAGCCAGGGAGCTGACCCCCAGGACTGTCCCCAGCATTGCTTAGCTAATGCCTCTTCTGCTCTGCGATCACAGGTCACAGAATGTTAGGGGTTGGAAGGGACCCCCCGAGATCATCTAGTCCAACCACCCTGGCCAAAGCTGGTTCACCTAAACCAGGCTTCACAGGACCTTTTCCAGGTGGGTTTTGAATATCTCTAGAGAAGGAGACTCTACAACCCCTCCACGCAGCCTGTGGCCAGGGTGGCAGCGTAAATCCAGCCGCTGGTGTCGAGGTGCTCCTGCCCTCCTTTGCTGGGATGGAATGAGTCTCTGCCTTCATTTCTCCTATTGTAAAAACATTTACCATGCCCCTGCCCCTCCAGGCTCATGGGGAGAGGTCTCAGGAGCTGAGCTTAAAAGAAAATTAATTACCAAGAGGATCAAAGCTACAGAGGCGAAACAGCTAAGCAGGAGGTGAAAGGAGGGATGCCACTCCCGGTACAAACCCCACCTGATGACAGCTGGGTCCTTCTTTCGGTGCCCCTGCGGTCGCCTCCACTCCTCCAGCATCACCAAGGACTGTCTGTTGAGGATGAGACCACAGAGGAAGAGGGCGACGGGAGGTACGAACATGATCCCCAAGCCGTATGCCATGTTGTACCGGGGCAGGCAGGGGCAGCTGAAGTCAAAGCAGGCATACATCTTTACGCTAGCCAGGGCCAACAGCCCACAGATCCCATTCATTACAGACTCCGAGTTGGAGTGGAAGTACTGGAAGATCATCCGGAAGCGCTCCATCGTGTTCTTTTGGCCAAGGGTGTTCCTCCTGGGAAGTCCTGGGCTGCCCGGCACAGCCTGTCTCCCTTTGCCCCCTGTTCTGCTGCCACGGGGCGGGCGGCGCAGCTCAGCCCACAGTCGGTTGAGGCGGGAGGACGGGGATGGAAGGGAGCTGCTGTGGCAGGGAGAAAACCCTGTGCTGGGGCTTCCCCACCAGCACACGGCTTTCACAAGTCTCTCTCTCACCCAATGCTTATCTTCCAGGGCAGTTGGTAGCTTTTCTAGGTAAGCAGATGGATACAGCCTCTGGCAGCTGTTTTTTCTGCCCCGTTTTTTGTTTTCAGGGCTGTCCTCTGTGCCAACCAGCAACAGCCGCTGGTCGTGCTGGGTCCCTCCCCTCCTGGAGGTGCTAACTCTGGGCAGAGAGCCATCAGTGGATGGCTGGGAGCTGCTCTCTCTGCTGATCGAGGGCTGCTGAGCAATTCATCGGCCAGGAGATACCACGCAAGTCAAATGAGCTCATCTGTGTTACTGCTGCTGCCCCGCCTCTTTTCGGTGAAGCAGGTTCCCAGCGGACCAGGGGGAAGGCAGGGAGCACACGCCTGGCTCCAGGCACGCCACATCACCTCGAGCTCAGATTTCTCTATGAAAATCGCCTGAAAGGATCAGCCCTCTGGTCAGGAGGCTGTGAGAATTGATAGTTTCCAAAGCCTGCGATGGCACTTCGGGGCAAAGGCTGCTTGCAGCTACACACTGCACACGTTGCGTGACATTTGTACCACACCTACGTCCATGTCCAAGGCCCGTGCACTGGGACTCCTTCCTGCTCACCGTCAGAGGGCATGGTGCAATCAGAGCAGCTGGATCATTTGTCCCATGGGACGGGATTATCGTCTTCTATTTTAAATATCCCAGAGGCAATTCCTCTTTTCCTCTCAAAAGTTTATTTTACAGATAAATACAGCTTGTTATCACCCAAGGAAGCTCAGTTTTTTTCTGACGTATTCAACATCATCTTCCTCTCTCTGGGTTTCAGCTGAAAACATTTTCAGATTTCTTTTCAGCTCAGATATCCACATCTACAGCAAAGTAAAAAAATGGTGTTACATTTGCCTATTTTGTTAAAAAAGAGAGGAACCAACTCCACCGAAGTGCTCTCGCTGCCAGCACTGAGGTTTCTGGCCGCGCTGGCTCCTGTTGCAGGGCTGTTTGCCTTGACAGGATGGTGCCAAAAGGAGCAGCGTGGAGAGGTACCCACAGTCGCTCGCAGGCACGAACGGCGGGTGTGCGACACAGGCTGACTCACAAGGTCACAAGGTCATCGCTCCCATCTAAACAGCAACTCGCACTATTACTTTAATGAAATACAGCTGCACCAGCCATAATGTTTGTGTTCCTCTTTACCAGCGAGTGGAAATGACTGTTAATGTTCATCCACCAGCAATAAAAAACCGCAGCTAATCAGCTGCTGTTTCCGTTTCGCTGCTAGAGGGCATCAGGACCCCTGGTTGAACTCCACAGGTGATTTTTAGCCAGGGTGCAACCTGTCGTGATTCCCAACTGCTTTAATGCTTGTCGGGTTTCTCCTTTAATGGCTTGCATTTATGTGCTGACATGGGTTCAGAAACCATTGTGCACTCTCTGTAGAGCAATTACTTTAGAGAAATCATTTTGCCTTTCCAGCTCTCCTGGGCAAAAACATAGTAAAGACCAAATAGTTTCTCACAGCTCAGGAAAATAAGATGCAAAAAGAGAAGGAAGCATCATCTGGACAGCACAAGCTACAAGGGAACTGTACTTCCCCTGGATAGAGTCAACCCACCTGGATGTTAGAGGTCTGTAAAGGATGCTGCTGGGTAATTACTGTGCTCTGATGTGATCTGGGATCTCACCAATAACTCAGAGCTGAGACATAAGCTGTTGAATCATAGAAGAAAGGGAATATTCCTTGATTTGTGGCAAAAGACATAGGGACCCTCCTGGGGAGAGAGAGAAAGGACCCTCGAGGTATGTAAATTGCTAGACATGGGCAAATGTTCAAAATGATTCTCAAAACTAAGCACATTTGATTATTCAGTTCTTGGTGTGAAACGAAGAGGAAAAAAGGACTAAGATCATCTATGTCCTCTCCTCCAGCAAGGGGACCTGCCCCATGTCCCCAGCAGAGTAGTCACCCTTCAGAGCCTGCTGCAAGGCTGCCTGAAGCTTTCTGGATCTGCTGGACACAGGCACCGTCCTCAGGAGTAAGCTGCCACTCCTTGGCAGCAGATCTCCAAAACCATGCTAGAAGCTGTTGTTCCTCAAAGCATTGTTTGGAGGTCCACGTTGGACAACCCTTTGCTTTTGCCTCAGCTGAACATGGGGAGAGGGAGGGGGATGCCCTTCCCCACTCCTTTATGGGAGTGAAATACCAGCCATAGGCTTTTTGCCTCAGATGATGGAGAGGGTGGTGGGCACAGGTGCAGGAAACCCTCACCCTGTAGGTGAGAGCCCTTTCGGTGCAGCACAACCATCAGTCTCTCTTTCTTTGGGGAAAAGGATGATTTCATCAGCAAAATTTGAGTTGGTCATTTAAAACAGGACAAATTCTGTGGAAGGATACGGCCAGTTTTGCGCCTGAGACTGCGATGCTGGCGCAGCACTGATGCTGTGCACACAGCATGCATGCCTTCGGGGTGTGTGCGTGCCCAGGGCAAGCCTGTACATCTATATTTAGATGGGGAGCAGAGAGCCAGCAGCGCAGGTCCAGTGTGTCTGGGGCTGTGCCCTCAGTCGGTGTCACCAGCTCCACGCTCGCCGTTGGGCAGGTCCCTGAAGGACAGAGCCAGGAGCACTGTGGCTGTGCCAGTAACGCCGCTTGCTCCCTGGTCTTCCCCAAGCCCCAGCAATGAGTGAGCTGCTGGGATATGAGTTGCTTTATCGCACTTTGGTCTTCCTTTTCTGTGCTGGGACTGGACCTTCTTTCTCCAGGGAAGCTGGTGTCTGGGAGCAGACATTTCACCCATCCCGAAGACTGCTCTGCTGGAAACAGCAGCAGGGAAGGGCCCCCAGGGCTCCGGGAGTGGAGTGGGACGTGATGGGTCACCTCACTAGAAGCCGTTTACAGTTGTTTATAACTTTGACAAGTCATTTAATTACCTGGCCTGAATTTCTTCTGCCCTGAACGTCTGCCTCAGGCAAAATATTTTTAGAGCATGTGTTGGTCGTCTGCTCCTGAGATGATGTAAAGGCACAAAAAAAAAGGACTTCTTTTCTGCTGTTAAAAACAGGGGGTTGTCCAACTGATCTGCAACGGCACAGCAGCTCTGACACCTGCCTTGAGGGCACAGTGGTGACTGTCCCGCTCTGAGTGGATGCTGCTCTTGGGGTCCCCTCACCAGCACCGCAGGATGCTGAGTTATCGCCCCTCTCCTTTTTGTGCCATGGCTGTGGAGTTACCCTGGGACCAACCGTGAATGCAGAAGCAGCCCAACACATTCCCAGACTGCAGGAGATGGTTTCCCTTTACAGGGATAAGTGGGGATCCACACGGATCCCCATGCTGGATGTTGGGAGGATGAGTAAGCCACTGGTAAAATGCCGTGTCCCTGGGGCATGGGAGCAGCTACGTTCTTCCAGGTGAATGCGGGAGGACTGCAGTCCGCTCTCTGTTTTAGGCACCTCTCAGCTGGTGAACTGGAACACCCCTTCCACCTGACCGTGTTTATTCAGAGGACAAAGGTTAACGCTTTTTCAAGGCTTGGAGGAAATATGTCATTCTGTGTTCAAGTGAAGGCTATTAACACTATAAATCACCTTTACCAGCAACAGTGCCTGAAGACCAGCATCTTGTTCCTCTGTAGTTCAGATGGCCCTCTTGCTAGCCCTGGGGCACACAGGTAGACACCCCTGAGAGCCTGACTATGCTTGACCAGCAGCTTGCAACTGAGCTTTATTTTCTACTACCTTTTCCAGAGAGTTTGGGGACCAGTCTCCCACTGGTATCTGAGGACAACGGAGCAGCATCTTCGCCTTCTTTCTCTGCAAAACTGGCAGGAGATTTTACTCCTCACTGCCTGGAAATCTTTCAGAACCTTCAATTTATGGCAGCAGAAGTCACCTTCCATTTCAGTTGCCCACAAAGAAGGACACAGGCAGTCTTTCCTCCCTCCAAACACTAGGCAAACTGCTAGTGGCCACTGGCAGCAGAGACAAATTAAAGCACTCTTGGCTCCATGGGGCAGGGACCACCTGAATCTGAGTATTTTTGCACAGCTGAGTACACTGCCCAGGCTAAGCAAATAATGAGTAATAAGCATTAAATGATTAATGAGATGCTAGCAAAAATAATGGCAGCATTGTGAAATGCAGTTTGTCTTCACTAATAACGTTCTCTGGAGATTAGATACTCCTGTGTTCTGCCTTGCAACTTCATTAAAACACCAACATGTAGCTGACTGCCGGTGAGGAAATATATAGCCTAGTTATGTGTTGTTCTTCTTAAAAGCTCAATATATATTGCTCTCCTGGACATTAGCACTTAGCTTTTTGGCTTACGTAGAAGCCCTGTTTCTTGCGTTATCCCAACCTTGACGTAATTCGCACAATTTCTGAGAGAGAGAGCTTTTTTGCAAGGCCATTTATCTGTTTCACTTGGAGCTGATGCTGCATTGAGATTGAGATGGACTCTCTTCTCATCTTAGAGAGTGAATTAGAGAGTAAGATGCAGATTTGGGGAATCAGGCTGATCTCTTAATATCGCGGCTCAGTGATTTTCAGACTCCTTCTGATTTGCTAATGCTCACATATCTTCCAGCAGAGGTGCAGGCCCCAGATAGCAGATTTAAGGCTGCTGACATTTAACTAACTTTTCCCATTATTTTTCTCAGACTCTTAAAATTAGGCTCCAGCCCTGGGGAGTCCATATTTTACAGGCTGAACACCACTGATAACAAACTTTTCTTGAGAGATCAGTTTGTTTTCAGTTTACAGAGATGTCATAGAAACTATTTAGGTGTTTAAAAGGAAATGGAGGTTGGGTGATGAAACACATCTCAGTGCCATGACCCTGGGCCTCTGCAGCTGTTGGGGTTCAGGCTGACACAGTCCTCATTTGGTGTGACTATTCCAGGGAGCAGACCAAGCCCTTTGATAGCCGGATTCATGGCTTTTCAGCCAAAATTTCTGTCTGTACCGTGTTGTTAGTTCACCAAAGACCCTCAGGTAAGTCACAGCTAAAAGCTGATTCTGCCACCTACTTTTTGCCACCGTCCAGAGATGCTCTTGGTTAGCAGGTACACGAGCACTCGACTTGCAGACGTTGGCTGCCAGTGCCCTAATTCCATGCACAGGTTGGTTTACTGTCACTCTTCTCCTGGCTGTTATGTTGAAATGACTGTAAGATAATAAAATCCTGTTTGATATAACCATAAGGAATATGGCTTTATAAAATAACCTCCGTATCTCGCGTTTCCATATCTCATTACAAGTTCTTCCACGTTGACAATCAAGAACACGTCATATACAAAGTTCAACTTTCTGTAGACGCTTACCAGCAATTCAGGCAGTAACCATTTGGGGTACTAGATAAGGACTCTTGAATTTTCAAGATGTAATCCATAGCACAGATTTCTTACAACACTCCTGTGACTACAAATGTGTTGCTATAACATGATTCTAGCTGCACTGACTGTGATCATGGTTGAATTTAATACTTCTGGGATACACAGACAATGATGTATGAGTTCCTTAGAGACAAATTGATTAATGTCAGAGATCTTTTGTAAGGAGCGATCCTATATATATCTCTATTCTACTTGTCAGGAATGGAAGAACTTTGTAAAGATAGAAAGAGAAATTTATTACGAAATTTCACATTTTTTTCCTCAAGAAATTTTTTTTTTACTCAAGGCCTTAAGCAAAACTGACTGTGTTTTCGAGTCATGCATGGAGTTACAAAGAAGCATCCCAGTGTCACTGCTGTGCACTCTGGTGCAGTACAGCAGAGGCTTTAAAAATGCGGAGGTAGGGCTCTCCGCACCCAGAGGGACTAGAGCTGAAGGGAGGAGATCAAAGCCTCTAAACGGTGTGGAAACACCTGTTCTTGGTGCGATGCAAAGTGATGCAAACGTGCATCCTTGTGTTTTCCTTGCAGAGGGAGCCGGCACCACGGAGCGGTGCTGCGACTCTGGGCTCCAGCCGCCTCTCCCGGGAGGGCTCTCTGTCCATTGCTCTGTCTGATCATACTCAGAGGTAAGAGGGAGACATTTCAGGAGTGCTGAGCATCCCTGGAAGCGCTGCTGGGCAGACCGACACTGCCAGCCCTGCTGGGGTGTTGCTTGGTGATCCAGTTGTCAGAACTTCTGCAGCATCGCTGTAGTGCTGGAGGTTGAAGCACAAGCGCGGTTGTCATTCAGGATGCTTGGGCTCATCTCGTGTACGTATCTCAACTACAAATCCTTACTAAGTTTTAAGAGACATCAGGCATTTTTTGAGCTAAAAGGGTGATAGTGCGATGTTAACTCTTTCTTATGCACTGCAAATATACTGCAGCGGTTGGACTGGTAACTGAGAGTGAAGCAATCCACTGGCAGGGCTGGGTGGGTGTAAGGGTTGTGATCTCTGCTCCTCTGTGCTGTAATCCATGAATCAGGAAGAGGAGTTTCCCAACAAAAGCGAGGTATACATCAAGACACCATAACAAAAGCACGACATACATCTTCTTGTCACAAGAAAACTCAATCTCTCTCCACAGGGGTTAAAATTCATCTCGTCTCCACGTTCGTTGGTGCTGTGAGGTGTGAGATTTACTCTGCCACTGCCTTGTGTAGTTATTTACTGTCCTGTACAGTGATTGTTACAAAACTCTGCCTCTGTGAGAGGAGGATGTGCATGCAGCGAGGTGCGAGGTCTGCTTTGCAAAGGCGTGAACCATCACATACAGCAGTATTTAATCCAGTCAGGGTTGGGGTTTGGGCTTTTCTCCCGTTTCCTTCAGGCACCAGTGCTGACTCCAGACTTGCCTCAGAGTGAGTCACAGATAGACAACTCAGCTCATTGCAGCATTCCTCTGCGAAGAGAAAAAAACAGCGGCTCTTTCTCATCAGAAGCCCTTAGTCACATCCTTTGACAGCCCCCTTTGCCAACCACCCTGGCCCCCAGCGGTGCAGTCACAGGGATGAAGCCTCAGCTGCTCCTCATCCCAGCGGACACGGCCCCGCACGGGCGGCAGCTGCAGCCGCTGTCACCCGGGATGGAGCCGGCATGGGAAGGCCTGAGAGGCTCTGACATCTCCCTACCCCTAGCTGCTGCTGCTTTTCTAAAAGCCTTTTCTTCCAGATAAAAATCTATCTTGTCTTATGGACTCCTCTGGCTCAGAGTCGCTCAGCGGGAGAAGAGCTATCCTTTCAGGCCGGTCGTTCAGGAGTAGCAACGACAGGATTGTTTAGAAACTGTGAAGAAGACATCTTAATCATCCAGGCAAGCACAAACATTTTCTCTGCTACATCTCCTTATCTGCTGCAAAGAAGGAGCTTTCCCAAGTATCTGGGGATCAGGTAACAGCTTAAATATCATGAAAGATGTGAGAGCTTGTTACCCAGCATATGTGTATACACACACACCGCTGTCTGGTCATCAGTTCCTGGACAAAGTAAGAAGTGACTTCTGATCCCAAGTAAAATCCACATTCTGGTATAAAAACACTGTTTCATTCACCTAGTGATGCCAGGGCCACCTGAGCTAAAACACACAGCACTGAAGCATTTAAAACCCTTTCTTCACAGCAGCTGCAATTCATCTTCCACCAAATTAGAGTCCTGTTTCACAAGGTTGTCTTGTCATCTAGCTCTTGACTTCATCTGTGTATATAACCCACCTTTTCACATCGTTCATCTTCTGCTCTCTGTATATTTATGATATTTATATAGTGCTGGATGTCTCCAGAATGCTGTGAACACAAATGTGATTTTCTGATTATGGCAATTCTGTCTTTCTCCCGGGAAAATACCAGCCTGCCTTAAACTTCTCAGGGGGGTCTTGCTTTCACCAGCAGCAGATATTCTCTGTGATGACAAGTGACTTGTGAATGATCCCTGTGGCAGATTTCGTCTGTGCTTGGCCATGATAAATGGCAAAACAACAAATCCTAGGAATCTCAAGATGTTCAGACTTGAAGGTACAGTTTTCCTTTTCGCTGCTCAAGTCTTATATCTTTTCTCTCCCATGTTCTGACTTTGGAGCTTCCTTCTGAGCTTAAAGGCTTCAGAGTTTGAGCTCTAACACCCCCTCAGAGGGAAGGTGTGAGGAAGAGGTGGCTGTAGGTTGCTGTGGGTTTACTGCTGCATTGCTGGTCTCTGGCATGTTCCTGCTCACTGTCCCCAGGTACATAATCACGAGGCGTAGTTCATCCATGTTTTTAGCAGAGGCAATCCAAAGAAAGAAATAGACTTAATCCAAAGCAGCAGGTAATATATATATATTTTTTATATGTTATATATATAACATATATATACAACATATATATATTTATATATTTTTTCATATATATATATATTTTTATATGTTATATAAACTGTATGGTAAAACCAACCAACCATCCCAGCCCCTCAACAAGCTCTTGTAGACTCTTAAGGACTAAAACATGCAATCATTGGAGACAGATGGTTCTTCACTAAACAAACTCTGCCCTCTCAGTCCTGGTCCAGAGTGCAGAGCACAAAATACCTTTGGAAGACAAGATTATGGACTGCAGTTTATAACTTTACTGAATACTAACAATGATGAACTCAGCAGAAACGGTTTTTTAAGGCACATTGCAATTTCCCACACTCTCTGTCCTAAGCTAAATCCTTGTGGTCCTACAGGCAGTAATTACCTGCTGTGCCTTGTGCCCTGCAGAGGATAATTATCTTCTCACTCTGCCTTTGGTAACAGTCCGTGCCTGTCTAACCGCTCCTGCCTTTCCGAAACAAATAGCTAGAATCACATCATGTGGGATGATAGGATGCTGTGGCATCGTAATAGTCACCCCTCTGCTCCTTCAGATTTCATCTGCAGCCACAGTGCTTTGGGTATGGGCCTTTTCCAAGAGCTCTGAATGCCCCTGAACTGTTCTGTGTTAAACCTCCTGAGGAACTTGGTGTCTTGACTTTGTTACCACGCGCAGCACTAAATGTGCCATTGTAAAATAATCCCCATCCCTTCATAAAGACCTTTCATAGGCAGACCCCCTTGTTCCCCCCCCGTCTCTTCCCCTCCCTTCTCTATAATGGAACATGTCCCTTTGAGTCATTTCTTGTCTGTAAACCTCGTTAAATTTTCCCTTTTCTTTGGCTGATGGCAGTCTATCTCAGCAAAATACCATGCTGTAGTGACTCTGAGGGGCACGACAGAAAATATTTGAGGTTCACATCAGAAACAGTGATGAATTGACAGCATAGGTGAGTGAGGAAGGTCAGGAGAACTGATCCTTCCCCTGCTTGGTTACAGCCAGGGCTCCTCAGCAGTTAATGGCTGAGCAGGTTTCTTGCAGCTAACTCCCCAGCCATGAAGCATCACTTTCAGCTCAGCCTGCTCGGTGCCTCTGCGCTGTTTCTGGTGTTCACCTCCTCTTTTCATCTGGCCTCTCCACATTCATTGCCAAGAACCATCCTTGCTCGTTAGGAGTAAATCATCTCTGTGTGGTTGAAGCTGATTTTGGGGGGAACCAAGCCAGCAAACAGCGGCCACAAAACAACCACAAACCAGCTTTGCTGCTGCTGGTGAAGAGCAGCGCCTGGAGCTGACTTGCCTTGCATGTTTGCTGGCTTCCAGCCGTGGCTTTCTGACCTGAGCAGTGGAGCAGAACAATTAAGCCATATAAGAGCAAAGCATGGATTGTGTTTTGGGTTATTTCAGATTATCAGATTCTCAGTCTCTGCATCTGGCAAAATCACTGTTTTATTGCCTAGGTAGAAGTGCGCTCAGGAAGTGGACAGAAGCATTGCAAACCCAGCTCTTGCTATTGAATTCCTGCCCAAAATGAGGCTGGATTCCACCCTAAAGGGCTTTGACTACCACAAAGATGGAGAGGGTGAAAATAAGAACTGTAAGAATTATACAAAAGCAAAAACTCTGCCTTGGCAATTGGCCTTAAATGCTAGTAAGGCCGTAACTAGGGCCTTGACCTGTTCAATCTGTGGAAAAGAAGGTTGAACAATGGAACCACAATTCATCAGTATCTACTTTGCCTACTGGATCAAACAGAAAAACATCTAATAATCTCCACTGACATGGAACTTGTAACTCAGAAAATTTAGACTGGAAAGGAGTTGCAAGTTTTTATCAGACAGTCATTTAAACATTGCAAAGATTAGCCTAATAGTGTAGAAGCTTCTCCTTTACTTGCAATTTTAAAATTAAAGGGGAATTTGTTTTCTAAATGTCTTGGAGACACTGAAAATCTTGTCATTAATTCATAGGCAGAGAAGCAATATTTCCTTTTGAATCTAGTAGGCATAACTCACGGAGAGGCTTTTAGCAGAGATAATAATGTCAGGAATACGTTTTCAGTAAATGAGAGCTGAAAATCTATATCTGTTCATGGAGTGAGTAATGATGGGTGATGCTCAGTTACTAGGCTCTAATGCCGCCTGCAGGATTTTGGTGACAGCGTGAACAATACGAGGGGTGCAGTTCGAACTGGAGTATTTATTCAGACGGAAAGGGAGTGTTTAGTCCTTATGTTCACATTTCTCAGAACCCAGTGACAGTATCTGATTTCATATTGTGATCTGTTGTGCAGACTGGAATTTTGAGAAAAGAACAAATCTGTCAGCAAGATTATTCAAATAAGCCCTGTTGGGGATGTGTGCGCTCCTCTGTTCCTCCCTGATTTATGTGTACATTTCAAAAGTATGGTTTTGAAATGCATGCTAGCTGTTCCTGGCTGTCAAGCCAAAATTAAGACTGATATTTGCCTGTGGGGTTAGTCCTCACTGCTGGGACAGGACTGTACCCTTGGAAAAAGAGATGGTTGCACCTGTTGGGCTGAATTCAGCAGTCCCTGATACTCTCCTGGTGAGAAATGCTTCCCATCATGAATGCGCTACAGGTTGTCTTTGAGAATCAACGGGGCTTTGTGATACCAAACTTGACATTTCTGAGTTTCTGGCTGGTTCCCACCATTTGAGTCAAAGAACAAAGAGAAACAGTGACTTCAGATGCTACAAGCAGGCTGCACATCCAGTGCCACCAGCAGTGCTGTAAACTGGGAAGAGAAGGTTATTGGTGCTGTTTCGAGGTCATCTTTTTGAGATTCAGCCAACTTCAGTGCAATCTGCTTGGGACTCCTCATGGAGGCCAGAATGGAATTAATGAGCAGCCTGGTCAGCCTGTCTGGGGACCTCTGAAAGTGGTGTTCATCTTCAGGAACTACACATGGATTGGCCAACTTGGATGGAAGCTTGTCAGGAGGACAAGTACTGGATGCGTCCTGTTTCTATGACCCGTCTAATGTTGAGTCCATGTGGGAGGACTGTCTTGGGTGCCTTGGTTTGGTAGTTTGGTACTGCTTTTGTCATTCTCCATGGTAGTGTTGGGGGGTTGTTTGCTGTCTGGGGGCTCTGCAGAATGTGGAAGACTGAGAAATCAAAACCCAGACTTTTCTTATAGCTTTAAGTTTATTTGGAGTTTATAAACCTTGGAGGCTGTGAAACTGCACTGCTGTCCTGGAACTAGATGGGGAAAGACTGAGGGGTCTGGATAGGAACAGGATTAGGTTGGTCCATCACCATGCTAGCAGTGGGCTCAGGGGCTGTCAGCAGCCCTTCCAGTGAGGAATGTGTTGAGGGGAAAAAGGAGCTGGACCAGAAAGCTGTTAAAACATCACCAGTCCTCATGTGCAATATGATTGGGAAACACTACCACAAAGTAGCTCCACCTGTAGGCAAAACAACATGTAGGGTCAAGACGTTTAATAACTTGACACTTGGACTCCTGACTAGTATACCAAAGCTGTTGGGTGCCTTGCCTTTCATAATCTAAACCACTATTTTAGGTATTGAGGATGTCAAGCACATTTAGAGGTACAAACTAACAGTCCTAAACACAATTCCTCTTTCTCTAACTGACCACGTTGAGTAAAACTTTGTTTTTTCCCAATATTCCTTGAGGATGCTGACTTCTCAGCATGATGTAAAGTTGGCTTGTGATGATCCAATTAGAAATCTGGGCACCTCCACTGTTAATTTGGGCAGTAAATTTAATTAAAAGCAAATATTTGGACGCAGAAATAGGATATGAGGTTTGCACTGGCATCTGTCAGCAAAGTCTTGATTTCTCTCTACTTTAACAGAAACCCATTTAGATCTGCAAAGAATGTAGGATCTTCTTTAGAAGGCAAATATCCCTCGAACTGTATGTTCTGCCACAATAGTCTGCCTGCCACCTCAGTAGAAATCTCCACCATCTTGACAGGGACGTGAAAGTGAGACTGAAGGGATGGTCCGTTGTCCAATAAAATGTTTCAAGGGAGAAATTACCCAAAAGTAAAGTGAATGGGAGCAAAAAGCACTGCAACACTGGTCAATCTATGGAGCTGGTAAACTCACTGTAATGTGCCAGGGAGGAATCTCTGGCTCATACTTCTGGAAGGAGGGGTTCAGGCTGGTTGACAGACAGTGAACTCCGAAGAGAAGATCAAAGGCTTGATTATTAGCTGTGCTAAATTCCTGTTAGATTTCTCTTGTAGATCAAAGCACCCTTTAAAGAGGGAGGAGCTGATTCCCCAGGAAGTATCCTCAGCTCAGTACTGGCCTTTCATGTTAACCCCAGCTCAGCGTTAAGATCTGGGCCTCTGGGATATGGCACAAATGTTTCCCTTGAAGCTTTCTGCTGTGGAAGGAAGCAGCCTTGGGGTTGCTCGATCATACACTTGGGGCTCAGCAGGCCCTGCCAAGTTCTGCAGTGTGAGAAGCACAATAGGCTTTAATTAAAAGCGACTTAAACTCTTCTCACTTAAGTATTGCAAGAGTATAACTGATACATGCATGCCAGAGCTCAAGAAAATGTAACCGCTAGGTGTGGGACAAATTCGTATTTTCTAACCACACTGTTTATTCTCCCCTGTTAGTAATTGTCTTCATATTATTGACTTTGAACATAGTTCATAACAAACTTACAAGCAACACTTTGCAAAATGGCTGCTAAAAAATGTGAAGGCTCTGTAGCTTCTGCCTGTCAGTACTATGACTTCTGTTGTATAAACAGACTGACTTCGTTCATTAAAATGGAACTTCCCAAATGAATCGATTGTTCAAGGGGAGTGATTTTCTTGCTTTTGCTCCTTTGCTTGCTCTTTCATACAGTGCAGTTATTGGATTTGTATGTGTTTCACACAAGCAGCTTCAGACAGAATGTAGCAACCAAGTGAAAGAAATGGGAAGTCAAAAGGTGAGAAAATAAAGGCATGTCAACAGCTGGACCTGGGTCTGGAAAAAACTGTGACAGGACAGGGCTCCTTCATCCAGCAGATGAAGACACTGTGTGAGGGAAGGCTTGGAAGTTCAAGTTAGCAAACTCACTGCTGGACATTATGCACACGTTTTTAACTGTGAGGTCAGTTGTTGCAGTAACTTCTGTTGGGTATGAGATTTCTGCTGTTGCACAGAGCTTTCAAGTTGGGGTGACAGGGAGGAATGTAGGAAGACTGGAGGAATAAGAAACCCTAAAAAAAGTCTATGCAGTCTCTCTCGTGCCTTTCTCCCTCTTCTGGAAGTTTTCCCTTTCCGGCAGATGTGAAATAAAATGTTGACTTTGAACTATCAACGGGGCCGAGAGCCAAGCAGGGCTTTGCCAGAGCTTGTGGGGCAAGAAAGAGTACGAATTGTGTAGTGTGGGGTGCAGGGTTGGAAATAGGCCAGGAGTTCAGGGTATAGGAACTAGCTGGATGGAGTGTGTATGTGAGCATGGGCTAATTTCCTAAGAAAAGGAGTAGGGGGCACGATGACAGGCGGATGGATGCTGCCAGTCAGGGCTAACTAAAGACAGCAGTCGACCCTGCTGTCCTGCAGGATGAAGCTGGGGCTCTAAAAATCTTAGAAAAGCAAGTCTAGTAGCCTGATGCCATCAGGAAGAGGAACCTGCTGGACTGCGCAAGCATTAATCCAGGAGAATGATTTTCCAGTAGCCTCCAGTATGGATGTCTGTGGATATATGAGGCACCTAAGTGTCACGTAAGTGCTACTGTGGTTCTGCCTTGAAGGTCAGGCAGCAGCTTCTGCTCTCGTGCAGGTCCTGAGCTGATGAATGGGAGAACTGCTAATGTAAAGGTCAGAAAATAAACAGAATTAATCTGAAGCTTCGAGCTGGCTGTACAAAACATATTTTCCCAGTCTGCACTCTGTAGAGCCAGTGTGTCATGAAAGATGGACACTTGTTTCCTATCCCACTCGTAGACAACAAGTAGCTACATTTCTTACAAATGAGGTGACCTAGGATTTAGCTTTCTCAAGGAAGGAACACCAATTTGGATGATCACCTGTCATGATGACTTTTTGTTGACTATTGTCTGAGACTAGGCACTTTATAAATGTTGATGAGGCTTTACATCCACAGATAGGTTCCCCCTCTTCACTTTAAGCTAATATTTCTAGAAGTATCTTCGCAGACTGTTCTGGCTGCTGCTGTGAAGTTTGTTGTCCTGTTAGGCACAGAAACCCACAGGCAAGAAGTTGTTCACCTATGACTGAGAGCAGGCTCTTGTCATCGTGTCCTATTTTAATTCATAATGCTGAATTTGCTTCTGCCCCATCTGAGTCTTACATCCAGCTCTGCATTGGTTTCAGAGGTGACAGCAGTGGGGGCAAACCTTCCTGGTGTAGCTGCTGCAGGGCATTTCGTTTTGGGGAGATGCATGCCACATCAAGAATGCCAGTGGCCAACTGTCATTCAGGCAATTAAAAATACATGAATTAGGAGATTAACCCAACAATTAGGTGCAATGAATGTCTCCCAAATGATCTTTTCTCCCTGCAGCATACAGAGCTGTACATTTCATGGATAGGTGTGGCTTTTTCTTCTGCATCTGTTGAAGTTCTGATGCCAGGCATTTGATTACGGCAAATCAAGCAACAGCTGATTTATTTTGCAGATCCTTCTTCAATATATAAGGTAAAGAATTAGATTAATGGGTGTGTGAAATCAGCAGGGCCCAGTGGATCAAACCTTACTCTGTAAGGGACATATGGCGTATCCCCACCCTCAGCCCCTTTGCTGCTTTATGTGCCATGTATGCCAAATCAGCTGGCTGCCTGCGTTTCTCCATCTGGAGATGGAGGAAAACAGGAAGAATGAGGAAAGCATTCACTCCTTTGGATTATTGTTGAGATTAATGTTTCCAATGTATGTAGAAGGTCAAGCCATCATCTGAGCATCCTCTCAGGGTGTAAATTCTGAAATGTGTTTGCCCAAGTCTCTAGCAACGGTGGCTCAGGCTTCGTATGTACTCTTGTTCTTGTGATTCTTCATAATTATACCTTGTTTGTGGTTGCCTGGTTTCTTGTGTAACCCCTTGAGGGATGATGTGCCCAGAAGACACAAATGCAGGCTTTGCAAAGGGAATTTTTAACTACATTTGCCTCATTGCTGCACAGCGCTTTGGAGGTAGAGGTCTTTGCAAAATACCCAGAGTCCTTAGATGCAAATGCGCTCATCTGATCTTGCCCCCTTTACAGTCTGAAAGCATCCCTGTGTACCAAATCTAGCAGTCTGTCCGGCCATCCTTCTCCAACGAGCTCTTTTTATGTGTAGAGGCTACCCTCCAGCCGCCTCACGAATCCTGCTCCACATTCCCTTGCTCTCCTCTTTCACATATGCCTGAGCTGAACAGCTGGAGCTCGTCTTTGCACCCGGCTTTCCGGGCAGAGAATTCATGGGTGATGTCGTGACTTAAGGCAGCAGACGTTGTTCCACGAGCAGACAGACCGTGCAGTGCCTGTCTCCCTCTGTATGTTCATAATGATAATTGAGATGTTAGCACCTTTCCTGGAGCTGATGCTCGTTTCGGATGAAGTTCTTGGACTGACTGCATTGTCTCCATGGACTTCTAAGCACAAATTACAACTTGGTGGTCAGCTGCCCATGCACAAATACAGAAGGTGGAGAGGAATTACAATTCAGTGCGAACTCAGCCTGCTCTGTCATATAGCACGCTCTCTCCACCAGACCCCCACTATCTGACAGGCTTGATACCAAGGAATTGCATGTTCCTAATTAGCCAATCGAATTGATATCACTAGTACTAAGAAACAAGGAATGTCGTTCTTTACCGGCATGAAAGCCCTGCAGTTTTGTCAAGCTGTTTCATTGCGCCCTGTTGCTACAGCAAAGGAAAAAGGCAAAACCCCAGTATCAGCATGATCCTGTTTTGTCTGTCAAGGGCCCCTGTGATCACAAAGCATACTTCTCACCCTGCTCGACATTTTCTGTGGGAAGAGCTGACATAAGTTGGCAAGGACAGCAGGCAGCCCCTCCTTCTCACTCCTTCTCCAACCAGTGTCAGGAGCAAATTCAAAGACTCTTTGATGAAGTGAACTAAGATACGATCACAGCAAAACCCTGGTGTTGTTTCGCATTCCTCTCCACGGTGTTAACGGCAGGCTGTGGTGTCAGGCAAGGCGAAACCCGTCCCTCGCAGAAGCCGAACAGGTTGCTAAGGCAGATCTATATGGCTTCCTCCTTTCACTGATGTAACTATGCTTTACCTCAGTTCTCCAAGGTGAAAAGGGAGCTGGCTGAGCAGGTAATCTGTCAGCCACGTGGGGTATAGTTGAATATTCATGCTACGGTACCAAGACTAAATTGGTGCCTGGTGTCTAAAACTCAGAGTGGGTTTGGTGGAAGCAGAAAGCACTTGGTCCTTTCGGGAGCAGGTCCACCCTGGGGTGTGCTGTCATGCAAGGCATGGTTAGCAGCATGCATGGTACGCGTGTGAGTGCCCATAGTTTAATGGGTGAGTGCACAGAAATGTTCCCTGTGCTATCATACAGAGGTCCCCTACGCCTCCACTCCAAAACTCTGGTGCCTTTCCTTTTTCAAGATCTCTTTCACACAATGGAAAGGTGCCTCTTTCCATTGTAATTTGCCTTCCGCTGACACCTCTTTCTGCCACATAACTCATGAAGCTTTCCAGAAAAGTGACAGTCCTTACTCAAGACCTCTTACAATTCAAGGACAGGCACAGAGAGAGATTAGAGAAAAGGAACTTAGAAAGAACAGGGTTTTTTTTGTTATTGGTTGCAGACGGGTTCAGCAGGATGGAAGGTATTGTATGATGGGGAGCTGGAGCTGCCCGTCTAAGGGCCATTCCAGTCTCATGTTTCTATGTGGGCTCATTGTAATGAGCTGGCTGGAAATGCAATGTTCACAAAGGATATAAATAAAGATGTGACTCAGTCTCACTTAATCTGTCCCACCTCTCCTCATGAGCTTCCTGCCTGTGGAGGCATCTGGTGGACTGATCATGGGGCTAGAGCAGGACCCAATATGCTGACAGCACTGAACGTTGGATCACTGGAGTTTGATCTGGAGTTCAAGTCCCGCACTGCTATTGCAGCGCTCCAAAGGGTATGCTCATCCTTTCCGCTTCTGAGAGAATGAGAAAGCATGCAAAAACATGGTGCACATCTCACCTGTATTGCAGTCCAAGGCTGGGCAGGATGGTAACGATTCCTTGGCCTGGCCTTCTGCATCGCACACACCAAAAGAAATCCTCATCCTGATTTCAGCATCAGATTTTGGTTAAGATTTTCAGTGTCTCTTATCAAGTCTTATTGTCCAACCTCAGAAGGCTTCCCCTTCTCCTCTGAAAGTTGCATACTTGAGTGGTTTCAGAGAACAGTGTGTCTTCTGGCTCTCTGGGTGGGGACATTGTGGCAGTAACTGTTTTCAAGGTGAAAATGTTCATGAGTGGTCCCTCACCAGGAAGGGCTTTTCTTACACTCACTGGGAGGAGGGCGGGGGAGGCAGAGGTGGATGTAGAGATGGACAAAATCACCTTTTGGAAGGAAGCTGAACATTAAATTTTTCTTCAGCAGCAGGAAGGAAAAAGACATTCTACCAGCCTGACATAGCTGAACTGAAGCTGCCCTCAGTCTTCAGCATCAGCTGAAACTCCAGATGAAGCTTGCAAGCGTGTGTGTCTCCAGAACCCACAGTCCTCTTTAAAGAAAAAGGTAATGTGAATATGCAGTAGAACAGCATCAGCTGTGGATTATTTTAATGTGGTACCAACTGAACTCCTCCAGGTCCTGGGCTGTGCTCATCACAGCAGAAATCCCCGCAAGGCCAAGGTGCTGCTGGGGTGAGGGCAAGGGGAACCTCACCACCCTGTGTGGTCCTGGCTGCTGTTGTGGAGCAACTCCCTGGCCTGGGTGGCACCAGAGTGGGCAAGGTGGAGAGAAGCCCCATGTCTGGTGGTGGACAGGCGTGATATTAACACAGGACCTCCTCTCTCATGGCAAGAGAGCGAGCCATGTGGGCATGGCTTGTGCAGGTAGGAGCGAGTCTGCGTCTGCAGCACGGATGCTCGTGAGTGTGCAGCTGTTCTCGTCTCTGCAGAGAGGGTCCCAACCATGCAGGGCAGCCCCAGGTGGTGTGGGATCTGTTTATATTGCAGCAGCTTGCAGAAGCCACATGTGCAGGCAGTGCCCCATGCTAGCACTTCACCAACACAAGCTGGGTAGACCTTATTGTGGTCTTTCAGTATGGGGAGACCTTATTATGGCCTTTTAGTACATAAAAGGGGCTTATAAGAAAGATGGTGACAGGCTTTTAAGCAAGGCCTGTTGTGATAGGACAAGGGGTAATGGTTTTAAACTAAAAGATTGTAGATTTAGACTGGATATAAGGCAGATATATTTTACAAAGAGGGTGCTGAAATGCTGCAACAGGTTGCCCAGGGTGGTGGTAGATGCCCTACCACTGGAAACATTCAAGATCACGTTGGATGGGCCTCTGAGCAAACTGATCTAGTTGAAGATGTCCCTGCTCACTGCGGGAGGGTTGGACTAGGTGAGCTTTAAAGGTCCTTTCCAACCCCAACTGTTCTATGATTCTATGACACAAGCTCCTGACCCTTTGTAGAGGACCTGCCAGTGAAGTGTTTCCCTTCACCCCATTTCCACCCTACCCCACTTCCCTGAGGCTGGCTGCAGCTCCTCGCTGCTTTGAGCCACCGGGGCGAGGAAAGCGGTGGACACAGGCACCCACCCATCTTGCTGGGTAGGTTGGGGACCAGTAACGGACATACTGGTCCCTCGAACTCTCTGCCTTCTTGTCCACCTGCCCCAGGGCTGGAAGGAGCTGCTTGCCCATCTGCTTTGCCTTCCCCTGAGTGCTGCTCTGACACGTTTGCATCCCTGAGAACGCTAATTGCTTTAGGACAGTTGCATCCCAGCACAGCTTGTCTGCTTGGGTGGGTATTCACACATGGAATTACAGAGTCATAGAATAGTTGGAAGAGACCCGCAAGGACCATCAAGTCCAACTCCCTGCTCCTTGCAGGGCTGCCTAAAACTAAGCCATTTGACTAAGAGCGTTGTCCAGATGCTCCTCGAACTCTGACAGGCTTAGTGCCATGACCACTTCCCTGGGGAGCCAGCTCCAGTGACCAACAATCTCTCAATGAAGAACCTTTTCCTAACATTCCATCTGAACTTCCCCTGATGCAGCTTTATTCCATTTCCTTGTGTCCTATCGCTGGTCAGGCGTTGGAAATGGCTGCCCAAGGAGGTGGTGGAGTCCACATCCCTGGAGGTGTTTAAAAAACGTGTAGATGTGGTACTTCAGGATATGGTTTAGTAGTCATGGTGGTGTTGGTTGGATGGTTGGACTCAATGAACTTAGAGGTCGTTTCCAACCTAAGATTCTATGACTGCGATGAGGTCACACCTCAGCCTTCTCTTCTCCAAGCTGAACAAGTCAAGTGACGTCAGCCGCTTCTCTCAAGTCTTGTCCTCGAGACCTTTCACCATCTCGGTTGCCCTCCTCTGGACACCCTCCAACGGTCTGATGCCCTCCTTCGACTCAGGTGCCCAAAACTGCGCACGGAACTCGAGGTGGGGCTGCACCAGGCCACTCTGTAATAGAACCCACACGCGTGATGCCGCGTCCCAGAGGGGTCCAGGGTTCTGTGCTGGGGTCAGCCGCAGGTCTCCACGCTGGGAGGGCCCCGGGGAAGCGGGCTTGGGGACGAGGTGCGAGGGCGGCCCAGCCTAGCGTCGTCCCAGGGAGCGGGGGGACTTTCCCCGTGGGCTGGGGGGGGACAACGCCCCGCCTGCCCCCACCTGTCGCGCCAGCGGTGGCACATCTGGGCGGCGCGCGGTGGCGCTGCCCCCCCCCGCCCCCCTGGGGCGGAACAGCTGTCTCCATGGCGACGGGGCGCGGCGGAGTGGCCTTGGTACCGCCGCCCCGCCCCGCCGTACCGAGCCGCGGCGGAGCCGGCGCGTCCCCGCGGAGGGCGGCGGCGGCGCGGGGCAGCGGGCCCGGCGGGCGGCGGGCGGGAGCTGGGCTCTCGGCGTCGGGGAGGGCGCGGGAGGCGCCGGCGGAGCGCTGACCCCCCCCCCCCCCTCGCCCCCGCCGCCGCCCCCCGGGGAGAGACCTCGCGCGGTGCCGCCCGGCTCGGATGTCGCCATGGGGAGCCGCTTCTCCAGCATCCCCGCGCTGCCCCGCGGCGGGCAGGGCCGCCTGCACCGCGCCCGCCACCACCACCTCAAAGGTACGGCTCGGCCGGCACCCCTGGCAGCACGGGCACCCCGGGCGCCCCCGGCAGGAGGGGCACCCCCAGCACCCCCGGCACCCCGGGCACCCCCGGCATCCTCGGCACCCCGGGCACCCCCGGCAGGACGGGCACTCGCGGTACCCCGGGGCACCCGCGAGCAGCCCGGAGCGGGATGGGTGCTCTGGAAACCCAGAGGTGGGATGGGCACCCGGGCAGGACACAAACCGTGGGCACCCCGGGGACCCCAAACTGGAATGAGATCCCTAGGCATTCTTAGCACCCTGAGCACCCCATGCCAGACAGGCACCGCAGGCACCTGGGGACAGGCTGGGCACCCTGGGCAGCCCCGGGTGGGATGGCTCTGTGCCTGGCACCCCTTGGCCTCTGGCAGGGTGGGCCCCCCTGCCCTGCTCCCGGGCCTGCAGCTTCTTCCCCGGCAGTGCCCTGTGGGTAGCTGATGGGTGCATAGGTCTCCCTGGGCAGTAGCACCCCGGGAAAGCAAGGGACAACATGTCAGAGGAGTTGGACCACCAGAGTCCCCAAGTGTTTCTCGGTGAATGAAGGCTTTGCTTTGGCATCTTTTCTGGGTACTCCAGGAACGTGTCTGTGTGTGGGGGACTGTCAGTCCTGTTTGGAGGAAGGCAGGGGGTATTTAGCGCTTTTTGTCCAGCTGCCGTGGTTATTCTGTTCCTCATAAGGATGAAATCCCTTTTCTGAAATCCTGGGGCACTGTCAGGACCGAATCGGATGGGGATGACTTCTGTAAGGCGAGCAGAAATGACTGCCCAAGGTTTCCTCTGTCCCTGCCCTTTTTTGCCCCCTTTCGCTGTAGGCTGGGAGGGTGGTAGGAGAAAATAACCCATCATTCTTGAAAAGGATTTCCTTGGGCAGCAGAACACACCGTATGTGTTCAATGCTACCTGGGTAACCCTTCACTAAGCACATTTTCATGGCCAAAGGCACTAATAATGGGGAGAGAGGATGCCAGACATCCCTCTGTAAGCAGGGAATGAGGGAAGGTGCTGCTGCCACAGCCATTTCAGATGACCAAAACTTGTTGCAGCTTCCCCAGCGTGTTACAGAATTTGCAGCCATCAGCGTGGAAAATAGGGATTTTACTGTTCACCCTCATTTCTACTGAGCTTTCGGGTACTTCTTCAGCATGGTCTAGGGGAGCGGAAATGGTTCATGATGAGCTGGGCAACTGGTTGTTATACTGAAGGATTTTCTGATACTTTCATTATTCTTTCTTCTGTTACACCTCTCTGCTCCGTTCCTCTGTACTTGGATGGTTCGGAACAGCTGCGTGAACTGAGGGTGATTATATCACGGCTTTTCTAATGGCAATGCAAGGAGACGTTCTGCATGCTTACTGCTCTGTCATGGACAAAGTCAGTCAGAAACTCAGCCCAGACAATAGCTGTGCTTAAAATTAGACTTGCAAGGAGGGGGATACTGAACCCTAAACCGTGAACCGTCATCCTCTATCAATGCAAACATGAAGGCACACAAGATGCTGTAGTAGTTGGTGTGCAATTGTAAACTGCCAGGGAGGATTTGTCTCTTAAGAGTCATGCTGTCAGCTGGAAATCTTTCTGGAGCAACCTTAAGCAGATAAGAATTTATAAACTGGAGCCAGAAGGGACACTGCCACTTAATCCATTATCAGTGGCTTACGTGAGGTTTTGAAGATGCTTTGTATGAATCACCTGATTTTGAGGGTGTGTGGGGTGTGTAAATGGCACTTTGTTTCTTTCTTTTTTCCTTTAATTTCCATTTTAATTAAATTTCTACCTGTGCTGAGGAAGCAAGCACAAATATTCACAATACTGTAATGTACCAGAGCACTGAAATGGTTTTGATTTGGATTAAAGAGTTAACAAGACATTGCCTTTGTTGTAAAAATCAAGCAACTGCCAGGGACAATATGTGCCTTTTCTGTCTTTTTTGAAACCGGACTGCCTCAAGTCCTACATTTAAATGCGGAATAAACAATTCTGATTGCATCTGACAGGTTCCTGTAAAATGGTCTGGAAGCACAGCAGCGTAAGTATGAGTGTCGCACAGTTGTGTTACATATCTGCCATTTAACACTGTGTAAAGTGTGTTTCAATTCAAGGTCCCCAGTTGTTCTTCCCTCAGTGTCTGGCTCAGTATTAGGGATAGTAAACTTTGATAATTGGCCACCATCTAGTACTTCCCTTCTGCGATGACCTCTTCATAACCTGGTGCCAGGGGGGATTTAGGCTCTTTGTTGCTAAAGAAGCAGCTATGATTGCATTAAGTTTCCCAAGGTGGTCTGGGGACTCTGAAGTCAGTTCCTGAACCTTACAAGTTCATCTCTGCTATGTAAGAAATAAGACCTCCGTACATACGAGAGCTGTAGCCCACATGTACAGAGATTTTTTATACCTTTCTGTTAGTCCTGCTAAAAATGGTCACCTTTACTTAAGCAGATCTTCTGAAGACCATGTGGTACTTTTGGTCGTGTTCAAAGCGTGACAGAGAGATATCACTGAAGATGGGCATGGCTGGCAGAATACTTGCTTTGCTTTTGATGGTTGTGCATAAGAAGGCACCCAACTTCATTCTCAGACTTCAGCTGCTGTTTTAAAACCAGGTAGCTGAAATAGGCAGGTCTTTACTGAAGGTGCCTGTATCAGTAAACCTGGAACCCCGAGCTGATAATTTTAGAGTTGTTTTCAGAACAATACAGTGCTTGAAAGTCTGATCTGTCCAGCCCTTTATAAAAGGACTTCACTTTGCTGTTCAGTAGAAACCACTGGACGTGAACAGTTTGGAATTATCTACTCCAAAGCAGTAAGTCGTGCCTGGGCTGTTAATCCAGATTTTGGTGTGACAGTTGTGTCTGCAGGCTTTGGCCGGTTTGGAGACAGTGAAAACTGAAGTCGGTGGAAGCAGGAGTCCTGCTGGACCACAGCTGGTCAGATGCCATGGTCTTGATGTGACTGTTAATCTTACAGTCGTGGCCAGTGATTGGAAGGAGGTTGTCACTTGGTGGTATGATGATGGGGAGGTTGAGGTGAGATTATTTTCAGCATTCCTGTGAGTATTTCCCTTCTCGTAACCCAGACGTGGCTGTTCCTCTGGGGTGACAGCAGGTGATCCATTGTGTACTTCCTTCATGCTGAACAAAAGATTATGATTTTCTGGTAACAACCTCCTTAACAATGCAGCCAGATAAGCTCCAGGAAATTTTTGCTGCCCACCCTCTCTGAAATATGGTTTGCGATAACTGTCAAACAAGGTGTGTATGGCTGCTTAGAGTGGAACAGAGTGGGAAAACTCCAGCCGTATCTAGTCTCCTGGATTCTCAGATGAAAAAGGTCAACCTTTGCATCAGTGGCTCTGTGTGCTGTTTATTTACTAGTGCCAGGGCAGTCTGGCTTGAACTGTTCCAACCAAGGAGACTTCTATTATTTCTCCAGACATACATCCCACGTTCAAACCATCTCCCTGCCCCAGGGTTCTTCCAAGATAGTCTATTCAATTCCCTCTCGTAATTCTCCTTTTTAATCCTGGTGTAGCTCTGGAAGTTACCCTCCTTGCCTAGTGTTACATCTTCCAAATCTGTGTGGCTGTTGCATTCCTTCCTTCACTATTGCTCAGCCTTGCTGGATGTGCTTAACTCTTCCTACTGTGATGGGTGGGCTGTGTACCCTGTTAGGGCTGTCATGTAGTTCCCAGATTTGCTGGTCCAGGATGGTAGAAACGTAGTTTTTGCTAGCCCTTGGGCCAGAGGTGAGGCACGGGACCTGAATGCCATCTCCTGCGCTCTGTGGGCAAGCAGCTCTTTATCCTCACTTGTGTCCGTGTCCTCAGCTTCAAGAAGGCTTAGCCATTTCTGTGGACAGCAGATCAATATTCCACTGTAAAAGCTAAGAAGTATTACTCGCTCCTCTCTTAAATCCTTTCCTCCAGCCTCCTACTCAGGTTTGCTTCTCTTTCCTGAGCCCTCTCTTGCCTTTCAAGGTAGATTTCCACAGTGAATGACAGCGAGCAGGATTTCTTCCTGTTGGTTTTCTCATGGGTTAATGCACCTATGATATTTATGCAAAAAAATGCATGTGCTATATTACGGAGACAGCCCGAGCTAGTCAGAGATCCCTTTTCAGCAGTGGCTGATTACTCATGGGTTATTCTTTATTATTTGTATTACAGTGGCATCTGGAGGCTCCCATCAAGATCTGAGTCATGTTGTGCTGGGTGCTTCCATGGTCCCCTGTACTTACTGCTTGTTCATGCAGATTGCTCTTGCTCACGTGTCTGGGTGATCTCTGTGCGATGGTTTGGGGTGTATATTTCCAGAGTGTCATGTGAAGCAGGCTGGTACCTCTGCAGGACAGTTCTGCTTAGTCTCTTCTTTTGCCTGGAAACCTGAAGTCGGAGTCAGCAGTGGTTTGCTGAAGGGTGTGACTCTGCCTGTCTGGCTGCAAGCCCCCAGAAACACAACCCAGTGTGCAGCACTTTACTGAGGAGGCAGGGGCTTTGCTGCTTTTGCTGGTGCATGGGGAATGCCAGTCATGATTATAGATTTTGCAGTTGCTATTCCAGATTTTATATGTCCCACTGACACATAAATATGTTGGACTGTTTTCTCCTTTCACTGTTATTTTATGAGCCTCTGAAATACATGCAGAAGATAGTAATCTGGCTGGTGTAGGCATTTCAATAATTGTATGTTGTTGACAGGAACAACTGTCCTGCAGCCAGCTCCATTTTGTGCACTCGCTAGGTAGAAGTAAGTGGGGAGTAAAAGGATGTCAATGACTGATGATCATGGAGATTAGAAGTTGGGGTGCAAGCAGTTAACTTGGGGGGGATGCCAATAATGGTGCTGTGAGATAACCTCACCTCCTATTGCTGTCGTAAGTGGTTCTTCTTTGAAGTACTATTTCATTTTCTTCCAGCCTTAGAGAGTTAGAAGTTTCATCATTCAAGGCTTTGAAGGATGCCTCCTGCTTCCTGCCCTTCTGCTTTCATTTTGTCCTGCATCATGCTTCTTCCCCTCTGACCTGTCTGTGTGTCTGGGTTGTAGGTATAAAGCTTTTCCTGCCTGAGGTTCTCAGGTTTCCATGGACTTCTCCCAAGAACTAGATTTTTTTCCCAAGCCACTGAACTTTGATTTATTGCATTTAAATTGCCTAAAATTGCTCAGTGCTCCAAACACGGCAATTTATCGATCTTACTTTTCCTTTCCCATCGTCCTTTTCATAAGGTGCTGAAGCCTCTTGGTGGAGCAGGTAATGCTGCAGCTTGTCAGAAATTTCCCAGGAAATCATATGGTGCTTTGCCAATAGGTGATGCTCTGTATTTCTCAAGGGCAAGAAAGGCTACTTTAGAAACCCAGTAGGAATCAAAACAACAGTGGGGTGAATGAACTGAAAATGTTAGCACAAGGCTCAGCAGCAGTTAAAAAGAGCGAATGGAATACTAGAAATTGTAAGGGAAGCCAAACAGAAGAAAACAGAGGCCATGACTAGTTTGTTGTATAAGTCTGAATATTGTGTGTGGCTCTGGTTCTTCCCCTTCCACTATCTTAAAAAAGGTAGAGGAGAACTGGAAAAAGTTCAGAGGAGGGCAACAGCGACAGTCAAAAGTCTGGATTAATTTTATATAAGGAATGATTGAATAAACTAGGACTTTTAGCTCTAGAAAAAGGGACAAGTAGGGTGGGAAATGACTGACATATAGAGAAGGGGCACAGCTCCACTCTTCACTGTATCTTCTAACACAAGAATTAGGAGGACATCAAATGAAGTTAATAGATGCCAGCTCCTTTTGAATGAAAGGAGGCTGTAGCCATCTGCAGTGGCTAGTAGCTCTGTGAAGCTCATTAATAGTGGATGTTATAGATGCTAAAATGAGTTCAGTTTTATGGGAGGCTGCAGGAGGTCGTGAAAGAGGAATCCCTCAAAGTTACAAAGCCTAAACACTCGCCCTGCTCATATGGACTTCCCAAGGGTGTCTTCCTAAGGCTACGCATGTTCAGTGGATGACACTGAAAAGAGAACTTAAAACTTCTCCACACCGGTGACAGGTGGAGCTGGGTTGTTCAGACATTGCAGTGATGGATGGAGGGGTAGAGCCTGCTTTGATGTTGGCTGGTCTGTAGCTGGATCCGTCTTCTTTTTCGTGAACGTCCCTGCCTAGTGTTTACAGAGTGGTTCATTGCCATGGCAGCATCAAAGTCACACACAGACGGCTAGGCTTTATTTGGGAGACGGTAGGGAATGTGACGAGGTCCCTGTGCAAGCTCCCATCACGTCTTTCTTGGATGAGGCTGTGTCTCCTGCAGTCTGTGCTTTTGATAAATACAGGTGCTTTTGCATTTTTGGGCTCTTCTGGGGTAAGAGGAAGCAAGTTCTCTTTGCTTACAATGACCTCCCAAGAGAGAGAGGACTAAGTAGCCCCCACTTCATTTTGTTTCCTAGACTACTGAAATAGCAGCTTTTGTGGATATCCCTGTATCTGGGAAGGTTTCTAGTACAGAGGCTTGGAAGATTTCAGATTTGGCAGCTGTTCTTACCTACTGCTGCTAGGATAATTGCAGGAACCAGCTACTTCTGCATCGCTGAAATTGTTGCCCGTGGCAAGTACAGAGGTACATGTTGTTTTACTTATGGTGCATACCTTCATGGTGGCTACTTACTTCAAGCTGGGGATCCATGAGTGCTCTGACTTGGTCTGCTTCGAAATTTTAGGACATCTGAGCAATCCAGTTCTGAGCAGTCCCGAGGAGTGGGGTCTGCAATGCCTGTATTTCCGTATTGTCTCTATCCAGAAATGGTTGATCTAAGATTAACCTTAATCACAGCACTGTGCAGGTGCTCAGCGCTGAGCTGTGAACTGCCAAATCCCAGAGTAGTTTCTTACTTTAATCACAGCACTGTGCAGGTCCTTAGTTCTGTGCCACAAACTGACAAATCCCAAAGTAGTTTGGGGGACAAGAACTGAATTTTAACTGAAACTTAGGGTCTGACAACGGTTAAAGTTTCTGCTGCGACTGCGACATGTATACGTGAACCTGAGCTACCTTTTAACCTACCTAACTAGGGTGTTGCTAGCTGTGTAGCTGTGGAGGAGGACAGGCACTTGGATACTTACATGTACTAAGCTCATGCAACTATGTGGTTAAAATTGAGGTGGGGTTGGTTTTCATCTCCATTCATTCTTGGGGATCTCTAGCTGATAAAAACATGTTGTATATAAGATTCTAGTTCATGTTTACACTAACGGTTATTTGGCCTTCCAGTTACAGGATTAAAATAGGATCGTGTTTTAAAATTATAGGGTGGAGGATGCCATGGTGGTATTATGTTTATACAATTCTCCATTAGTCCATGTCGGTTCAACTCTTTACTGAAGTGTAGGGAAGGGTTCTCGGCTCTCAGAAAACAGTCAGGTTAAACCTCAGGGCTATTTTATGCAAAACTCTGAAAAGTAAATGTTAATAGTTCTCAGCCAGCCTCAGAGATAAAATACCATGCAGCTTTTTAGTTTAAAAAAACCCCACATAATGTAAACGTTTTTTGCAAAAAACAGTAATAAAATTTTAGACAAAATAAATTCTAAAGTACTGGCATTGCTTGCAGAGTCTCCTTCCTCTCTGTGTTCCTTTGTGTTCAGTATTTGGATTTCACACGGGTAACACTGTCACTTGCAGATATTCCTGCATGTGTGGGCTTGCACACGTGCCCAGGCATATGCAGAGATTCCCTGTGGACTGTTGATCTCGTCGTTTTTATGATATGGCCAGAACACACCCTGTGTCTAGCATCGGGACTTGAGAAGGTCGGTAGCTCCCAAGTTATTTTCTGATGGCATTACAGTCCTTTCAGCAAAGCAGTGGCTGGGAGTCTCTGTCACTAGCCACTGCCAGCATCAGTAACTAGCCAGGGGAGTAGCACAGGAGGAGCCTGGCTTCTGCAGAGACAAGGAACCATGGGATGCTGAGCAGAGCTGGAAATCTAGAATCCTTTGTCCCAGTGGAATTAATCAGGGGCACTTTTTGGGTATTGGTTTTTTACTTCGGGAGCTGAATTAGGAGCATGAAAGTCTTTGCAAGCTGCCCCTGCCTGGACATCCCTCTGTCTTCACCTTACTTGAAAGCTGTATCTCACACCCTGACCCAGTCAGAAGAGACGTGATCATGTTGGGCTTGATTCATTCTAATTTACATTGAGTTCCCATATGTCAACATATGATTTTAAAACTCTACTGATCATCTTTTATCCTCTGTTAGGCATAAGCTCTGCTTGACTTCCCTTTAACTCTACTTGGATGGAGACGTGACTGTGTTTTGTGCTCTGCTGCTCATCAACACCGTCTAATGTAAAGATTAGTATTAGAGTCTTAACTTGCTACTGGGCAGGCTTTTGCCAGATAAGCCAAGCAGCTGTAGATCCAGAGCTTATTTACCATCCAGATTCCAACTCTTCATCAGAAGGTTAGTTCAAATATCCTCCTTAAGGGATACCTGTTTAATGTAGCATTTAATTGTATTGGTATTACTCAGGATTTCTTTTATTTGAGCAACTGGCGCCATTGCGTTTTTAAATATCTATCTGTCTACCTTGCAGGATCATTTTTTTTCCATGATGAATGCCAGTTTTTTGTATTTAACAAGTATTTACTAGGTAGGAAGGGAAGAGATGGTTTCCCATAGAAATATTGAGTCATTGTAGAAGGCAGGATACAAATAACTGTAAATGTTGCTCACAGAGTCTGTGTGTTACGTGAGTCACTTGAATAGATGTGATAGAAAATGGAAAAGAGAAGATGTGCCTCACTAATTGATTATGTTGCAGCATTTCAGCAAATACAGAAAGAGGAGAAATAGCTGAAATAATTTACTTTTTAAATTAAAAAATACAGCGAACACATTATAAGGGACCTGGATAACCTCTGATGTTAGTACTGGATTTCTACATTCCCATTCCCATCTCTGTATATCATTTAGTGTACCTGTTTTAACAGTACTACCCTTCAACCATTATATCTCTTAACAGGTATGAAATAAAATAAAATAAAGGTGCAAAAAGTTCTCCCTGCTTAAATCCATGAATACCTTTTGTTTTAAAACATTTAGAGGTGAGATGCCAAGCACTGACAGCCAGCAGCTTTGCTCCTCCACTTGAAATCTGCCCTGTATTAGCGGTGGCAGAAAGTTCTCACCATCTGCTGGATGCTTCCTGGCCCGGGGAGATCATTTGGTGTTCAGCTTTTCCTTTGGACAGTTGTTCTCAGACCCTATTGGCATGCACTGGAGGACTTAGCAGAGAGATTAAAAAGCAGCTTGAGGTTTCAACCAGAGAAGTCCTGCAGGTGGGACCTGTAGCAACGAACGGAGCGAGTTCTGGTTGCTCTTGCCCAGGCTCTGCGTGCGTGGTGGCTGAGCAGATATTGTCAGTCTCCGGTTGTCAGTCCAACACGAAGCTCAGGAGGAAAAATTACCGAGTGGGAGGGAGCAGAGACTGAGGGTAAACTCCCAGTTTGGAAATGTTACTGCTCCATCCATTATTAATAACCCCACTGCGAAAGAAAAAATGCGTTGCTGCAAATGAAGCTGTGATACAGGGAAGAGGCAGGCAAAATTAAAATTTCATACTTGCAGTGATCTTACAATAAAGGTTTTTGATACACACCCAGCAATACCACTATAAATAGTCTTTTATATCTTTTAATCTTCCAACCTGGAATACGACAGAAGATTAAAAGTAGGGAAACAGTTCAGTGTAGCTTTTAGCTATTTTCCCACTGCTTCCCTTGATTCTGCTGGAGCATTATTGCTGTGCCCCTTGTAATTCATGTGGAGACAACGTTATTCAGAAGTACAGAATGTCACCAGGAGGAGGAGAGTTCAGATAAAACCCAGAAGATTTATGACATAGTTTAGATAAGGCCATGTAGGAACTGAGACGAGGGAAGTGATGATAATGCGCAGCCCAGCGGTGTTTCTCAGGGTGTGGTGAGAACTTCTTCATGCCAGCTCCATTGGGTCAGATACGGAGCAGGGCATGTTTTAATAGGTGCTCTACATTCTTGATTGTAGAGGGAACCCTTTTGCTAATGAATAACCCAGACACATCATACAGTGTGGGTTCTGTCCATACGGGTCTAGGACCTGATCCAAAACCAACAGAAAATTCCTAGAAAATTTCACAGAGGTGTAGCTAGCACAGAGAAAACCTCTTTTTCCTTTTGATCTTATTTCCCGTGGGAGAAGCAGAAGTTGGCTGGTGGCAAGAACGATACCTCCTCTCCTCCCCTCTCTCTGCCTTGCTGGTGGTGCATATCTTTGTTTCTGACCCTTCCTTGGAGCCCTCCCTGGCCCATTTCACATGGGGTACCTGAAGTCAGCGAGGAGGGCTGAGTCCTGGGGAAGCTCCCCTTGAGCAGGGGCAGCTAAAAACGACCTTCTGCAGCCTTTGTGTATGGACACAAATAACCCTTTCCCACAGAGGACCGCAGATGGCTTTCTAAACCCTCGTGAAGTTTTCTTGTGGCGGCCATGGGAGGAGGCATGAGGGAGTACAGCTGTTGTAGATCTGGAGCCCCACAAGACTTAAGCCATCCTCTTTGCTATGTGAGGGGAGTTAGGAAGACTTTTAATATTTATTCAAACCATGTGGCTTGGAGGAGGCTCTCCACTGGCATCACATCGCTGTGTGTCCAGGCAGCTCAGCAGAGTGTGGTGGTGGTGGGCATGCACATGCTCTCCAGCCATGGCCAACTACAGAAATCTTCTTCTGTGCCTCTATCGCACCTTCTTGTGGAGAAGCTAAAGCAATGACAAAACCTGAGGAACTGAGCCTCACTGCAGCTGTTGCGAGGAGGCAGGAAAGAGCTTGGGCCATCCACTTGTCCTAAAATAGGGTGATGTCTAGGGAGGTAAAATAATTTATTTATATTTTGCACAGAAATTCAGCAGGAGGAAGACTCAGTTCATCTGTTGAACACAGTAGACCTACAGCCATCAATTCCCACAGAGTTCATGTGATCCGGACTCGGGATCCAGTTTTGCCTCCTAGGGAAATGCTGGGACTTGAGGTCTTCCCCCTGTATTCCCAGTCCATCGACACAGCTGATCAGGCCTTCACCTCCATCTGCCCACGTCACCCCCTCCCTGCTCTGCAAAGCATCGGCAGTGTCCTTCTGAGAGGAGGCGATGGCGTTCAGCTACTGCTGACTCACTGAGTTGGGGACTTCTCTTTCTTGCAGCCCACTGAAAAGCATCCTTAAATATTGTTAAACATGAAAGAGCCAAAGTACTTCCCTGGCTGAACTGAGGCTCAATACTGCCAGCAAGTTCTTTACAAGCCCAGATTCTGGTATTTCAGCTTAAATTCCCAGGCATACGCAATTCCAAGCACTGTCAGGTGAAATGCTTTCTGGACATGGGCCTTCTCGTGCTGTAGCCTATTCAGCAGGAAGGAGCATTACCTTCTCATGAGTAGATTCTGCAGGCAGATCAAATTTTCTGTTGGAACAGAGGGTTTATATATAGTAAAATGCTCCCAGGTGTGCTTTTTAGTAGCACTTCTGGGCTAAAGCAAGGATTTATTAATAAGAGGCACCCAAACTATATTGCGCACTGAAGCAGAGCTGGAACAGGGTGCTTTTGCTCTGATTCAGGGAGCTGATTGAATTCGGTGGCAGATGCCAAGTATTTATGTCCTTGCCCGAGTTTATCTGTTAAATTTGAAAGTGTTAAAAGCAGGAGTTATTTTTGGAATAAACATATTTAATAGTGATGGAGAGTTCCAGCTAGGTATTAGTAGGATGATATTTTATCTGTGGTTGTCCAAAGCATACTGCTCTGACCATCAGAATCGAAAGGCGTGGGGATAATAAATGGCTCTAGATTTGCACCAGAATACTTGAGTTGAGTTCAGAAAGCCTGATGTCTTTGCTTGTGACATTGCTTGGTAGTGTGAAGAATACAATTAAATTATATTTATTATATATATACAACTGCATATAATGTATTGTTAAGCAGTTGTAATATTTGATGTAAAGTTCCTGACAGTTGTCTATATTTCTACATTAACATGGGGGGGAGGGGGGCGCAGTAGTTTAAATGTTTTTTGTCATATTGACAAATGTCCAGACTCTAGAAAAGCTGTTACTTTGCTTGGAAACCATTGCAAACACACCTCTTGGTTCCTTTTGCTCACTCTCCCTCCTACCAGTAGCCTTTTGTGCTTGTTTGTTTAATTTATTCTGTAACTTCACCGAAAATAGCCCCCCGGCCTTTATTTTATTTCATAGCTTGTTTGTAGTTCTTAATAGTTTAAAATTCTTTAGATTTTATTATCTTCTCACCTCCTTAATGAGTATTTTACCCTGTTAGTCATTATTTAGCCTTTTAGTCTTTCCATGGGCCATCTTGAAGCCCTTGAATGGTGACTTCTTACAGCTGAAGCAAGACTCAGGGTGAGGATGAACAGCTGACCCGTAAACTGCAGGCAAGTTGTCTCATTTCCAGTGCCTCTGAGCCATCTTGTGCCTCAAAAATTAATGCTACTTACAGATTGCCTTCTGCTGTGCTCCACCAAATACTAAGATGCTGTAATTATTTATGACAGTTAAAATCTCCTGAAGTATTCAAACAAAAGCCAAATATACAGGGAAAACAAGTCCTGTGGAGGAAGGTTATAGTATGAAAGTAAAGATGGCTTGCTTTGTCTGCAGGTCACATTGAAAGGCAAGCTAGAAATACGTGTTAGAGATGGAGACCTAGATGTGCTAGATTTAAGGGGGAAATCCGTAGCTGCTGCCATTAGACTATTTTCAGGTGTTTGGATGAATGAATGACCCAAATATAGTTTAAGCCTGTGACTATTTCATTTTAATAGCAATGCAAATACAGTAGGTGAAGGCTAAGAGTGCTGCATCTAATTTAGCAGTGTTGCTTTAGCAACATCGTGCACCATGCAAATAGTCTCCTTGGTAACACTTCCTAAGTGTCGTTAGATAAGCGATGGTTATAAACACGGAAGCAGATCAGAATGAGAGACATGCTCTTGTGCTGTGCCTTTTTATAGAACCATACATCACGATTAGCAGGATGGCAAAAGGAGAGAGGAAAGCTGTTTTGAGGATCGTAGCGCTTGTTAGCGTTTTATATGTTGTGCTTTGGAAAACCACACCAGTGGTGATGGGGTTTTCTGACTTGATTTAAATAAGGTTTTAAATAAAGGGAGAGTGTTGTCGCTGCCCACTGATGGCACTTGTGAGAGACATACTCTAAGTGTCCTCCTGCCCCTCTGGGGGATGCAGATTGCAGATGTTAACCTTTCTGCTCTTTACCCTAATGGCATACTCATGTCTTGGTGAGTTTTGAATCTACAGGTTAGGAAGGGGAGAGAGAAGGAGATCCCAGAGCTCAGCATGAGTGTGAGCCTCCCGTCTTCATCCTGGAGAGGATGTGGAGGTTGAGGTGGTGGTGGAGGAGCTGCTTCTGGGCTGGGATCAAGTACAGGATCTGCTCCCCTTCTTCTGAGCTTCCCCTGCCCTGGTATCACTGGCAGTGGATTACCTCTCCAGAACCAGATTTGGGGTTCTCTGTTGAATTCTGAAGTCCCTTTCCTAGGAATCAGCAACAGAGTAGGGATGAAGGTGAGAAATGGGGTTACTTAGTGCTCGGAAATAGGGCAGTTGTTTCTGCTGTTGGCATTGTCATATAGAAAAGAGTCATGAATTGAGGGCAGCTTTTCTAGCTCTCACAATAACTGATTTTTTTCCTAAAGCCTCAGCTGGTGGACTGAAGGGATTACATGAGAATCCTAGCTTTTGTTTAAACCCCCTCAATTTTATGTACTCCTCTGTTACAGAGAAAAGCTGCAAGGTATAAAAGGGATATGACCTAATGGCTCAAAAATCAGAAAGCGTACAAAAAAAACAGCAATGCTTTTGTTTTCAGCTGATCTTTATTTTAATCCGGCTGGTTTATGCCTGAGGATCTCATCCAAGGAATCTGAATGCCTGATAATGTTTAGAGAATTTAAGAATTAAAAAAACCCAGCCATCTCCCACAGCCCTTTTTTGCTTCCAATCTTCTTGGAATTCATCCATCTTCATATCTCTTATATCTTGTGGCCTCCATTGCAAATGTCAGTGCTAATTAATGAGACCTTGGCCTTCTGTGTAGTTAAGATGAGTAACAATCCAATGCTTGTTTGCGAGATGGGTGCCCTTACATCTCCCCTTCCCAGAGGCAGGCACTGGGGCTGTTAGCCTTGTGCGTGACAGGCTGCACGAGGCAAAGTCTGAAACATCACTCCACCTCTGTAGTGTCAAAAGCATGCAGGCGAAGGTCTCCTGAGCTGGATAAGTGTTTCCTAAACCTTCTAGAGATTCAAACTGAAAGTATGGGGTCCCCTTACTGAATTGCCCCCATCCCATCCCATCCCATCCCATCCCATCCCATCCCATCCCATCCCATCCCATCCCATCCCATCCCATCCCATCCCATCCCATCCCATCCCATCCCATCCCATCCCTGTGCTGGGCTCCTGGGAGCCCACTGGAAGACACCTGTGAGTTTTCTGTCTTGTGAAGGAGACACTGGGGTTGCTGGACCCCAGGGTGCTGTTCCAGCCCTAAAGCAAAATGTTGCTGTCTTCCCTGTGCAGCATAACAGCCTTCATGCAGTGGCTCTTGGGAATGATTTGAAGGTGAAGTTTGTCTCTGCATGTGAATTGTTCTGCAGTAGAGGGATTGAGCATCTGTTCCTCAGCACCATGGCCTGTGGCTTAGTAGAACAAGGAACTTCAGACAAATGACTCTGCTAAATGGGTGCTCAGCCCTCAATCTGCCCTTCCCTCTGCTGTATGCAGAACAGAACATTTCTCTCCAGGACAGCCACGTTTCTGCCACATGTCATTTGGATACTGAGTTCTTAAACGTTTGTAGGCACCATTTTTTAAACCAGCTTGGAAGGAAATTATCTTTCTCAGCGATATTCCTGGCATGTTTCTGCTGCAGAGAGATGTGGTGAAGCTCATGCTTTCTGGGGAGAATTAAAAGGCAGGAGGGGTAAATAAGGTTTGTTTGGAGTCTCCAAGTAAAAATGTACGGGGGGCAAGAACTGAGTTCTAAATCACTGTCTTGTGATGCAGGACTGGTGATTCTTCTCTGGGAGCAGATGGTGCTGTGGCCATGTGTATGGACACTGCTGGTGGACATGACAGAAACCCTCAAGTCCCAGGGAACACCCTGGTGCCACCTCTCCTTGTCATTGCTTAACATAGGTGTCTCTGTGGCTTTCACTGAGCTCTAATTTTGCAAAACCAAATGTGAAACTATCCAGGATGATTTAAACCTGATTTTGATTTGGCCTAGCTGAAGAGCTGGCTGGCATTCTGTTCCCATAAGCACCATACACTGCAAAGCACCATCACATGTGATGTTAGCACACTTTATCGTCAGTCACAGCCCAGGGTGGAGTTCAGCTGGAGACAGGTAGGACCATACCTGCTCATCTGAACGTATGTGGTCCATTTTTCACCTGTGGGATCTCACTGGGGTACACTGGCTGAGCCCACCCCTGGGGTGGTCGATGCGGCTGTGCTGCAGCCTTGACCAGAGCCGGTTCTGGCGTTCCTGCGCTTGCACTGCAGAGTCATCCTGAGCAGCGCCTCTGCACGACGCTGGTTCATTGCCCGCTCAGCAGAAAGAGCAGTGCTTTTGTGTGCCCTGCACTGCTTCTGGCAGCACCTGGGTTTTCCTGGGAGACCTCCTGTTCACACATGGAGCCAGCCCCGCTTCTTGGGGCTGAGTGGAGCACAGGGCCCCGCGGTGAGGCTGTGAGCCAGAAATCCCCAACCTCACCTTGTGCACCTGAGACCAGAGGGCTCTTGCCGTTGTGCAGTTGCAAGCTCCCTTTAAAGCAGTGTTTCAATACAAGCAAGGCAGCTCTGGCTCTTCTGAGACCTCGTGTTGTGCTTTTTTGTCCATAGTGGCAACCGGGAGTTTCACACCCCACTGTGACTTCCTAACCCGCACGGAAATCCCCTCTGTTCGCTGTTCATCAGCTGATGCTGCGGTTTTGCAATGCAATCTCCCTTAGAGGCAAGAGAGCAGTGTGGGATTGCACCATGGCTCTGGTGAGGATTGCTCCATCCCTGCTTCCCGAGGAGGGATGCTCTGTCCCGTTTGGGGCAGTGGCAGGCATCGCTCCCCAGCTCCTAATCTGCACTACTCATGTCCCCTGTGTGCTGGCTGCTCTGTGGCTGCCAGCCAGGCTCCCCCTGCCAGCCCCCCAGGGCCAGATGCTGCCCCTCGCCCACCTCCTGGCAGCCGGGAGGGTCCAGAGATGGGGGCTGAAGTGTGTCCCCACTACAGGAGGGCACTCCAGTGCCCAATGCGGCACATGAGGCTCTTCTCCCCAACCCCCCCATCCTGACCTCCGGTTCTCTCTTTGCTGCCTGTTTCTGTGAATATGCTCCTTTTTGCATTTCTTTGCAGAAAAATAGAAGAGATCGCAGCCAAAAATCCTTCCCAAGCAGCCGGGGCAGCTGCAGGGCGACTCTCCCTTTGACACAGAAGTCCCTCTGTCAGTATTCACCTCTGACAACAGATGACTTTTAGCCCCTCTCTTCTCGCTCAGAGGCGGGTGTTCTCTGTTGCTGCCTGGGCGCTTCCTCTGCAGCTGGGCGCTGCTTTCACACCGTGCAGTCGTATGCCGCGTCTCGGACTGGCACCCCTCCATTATTTTTATATTTTTAGTGGCCTTCCTTTTGCAATAACATGAATTATCTTTTTTCTGATAAGCATCTTCTTAGCAGAATATTAATGTATATAATTCAGATAGTCTCTGGCTCTTGAATCACACTGTTCATCCCAACATTGGCTTAATTACACAGCTGCTCCTCTAGAATGAGGCTGTGTTTGTTTAAAAGCTTAAATATGGAGGTAGGGGCAAAACTTCTTCCTCCAAGGAGAAAACCTCCATTTCAGATTTCTAGCTACGTTGTAAACAGTGGCTTCTTCATTTTGAGGAGTGGAAGAAGTCAAGGAAATGGTACTGCTGATTTTTGTTTTAATAATCTATAGCCACAAAACCCCTTGATTTAGTTTGTTTGGTTTTTTTCTGCATTATTGAAGGTAAAAAGCTGGAGGATGTTGCATTCCTTGGGTTGGTTCACATGCAGTTCCTCTGGTTTTCCTCTCTCTGATGTCTTGAAAGTCAGGCATCCCTAACAACCAGACAAAATGTGTAGGGTAAGGCACCTGCTTTTCACCAGCTCCCAGTTTGCAAACCATAAACCTAGCTTTAACAGCAGCCTTAACCTCTCAGTGTTACAACAACATGGAAGAAAAATGCCTCTAGACAAGTCTGCGGGATTACTTCAGCTTTCTGCGAGGCAGCTGAGGAGTTATGTTCAATTTTACTGTCAATTCTTCTGCTTTAAACATTGCTGCTGTGGACTATCAGCCCCTCCTGCGAGTACACTCGTGTTTGGAACTATGCAGTAAATCAGATTATAGCTGCCCTTTATTAACTCTGATGCACAAGATTTCAGCAGTAGAGGTTTGATTCAGAGAAAATGAATGAGGATAGTTAAAGTCAAATATAAATAGAGCTCATTAAAAAACAAACAGACCAGCCTCTGTTTCAGTATGTGACTCTTAACTGCACCATGAGAATAGAAGTAGCTCTCATTAAAGTCTCTTGGCAGCCTTGTTCTCTTCATCTTCTTCTGCAAATTCACTCACGAGCTGCTAGGAGCTCTTGGGGACATGAAACCAATCTGCACCTTGGAGTGGGAGAGAAAGGGAGAAAGCAAACAGAAGCCTGTGTGCGTGTGCGTGCAAGAAAATGAGCATAGCCCTGCCAGCGCATCCGCATCCCATCCGAGCTCCTAATTGCGGCTGTGCAGAGCATCACCCCTCCCCTGCACCTAAGCCCCCTCTCCTATGCTCTCAGAATCACCCCGTCCTCGCCTGGCTGGGCTAAGCCAGAGGAGCCCCCCGGTTTCTCCGGCTTTGCCCAGTGCCTGGGTCGGGGTTGATGCTCTGGGTGCTGGGGCTGCTGTGGAGCTGGGCTGCCCGCTCCTGCACTGCTGCAGGTGGGGCCAGGCTGCGTGGTGGGGTCAGGATCGCTCCCCAGCTCGGGGGGAGAGCATCCCCTCCGTGCCCCCCCGACCACCACAGCAAAGCTCAGCGCTGCCCGTGAAATGAGAATAAGCTGCTTATTCCCGAGCGCAGTCTGTGGGGAGCCTCTGCCCTTTCATCGCCACAAGCCACCAGAAGAGCTCAGGGTCCGATTTACACACTCACCGTCCCCGTGTATGTGGGTTTGTTCGTTTCTGGTGGGATTTTAACTACATATGTTTTGGGGGAAGGGAGAAAGTAAAAAAGCAGTGATGTACTCAGAGCATCAAAAAAAAATCCAGCTATGGTAACAAAATATAGTGTATAGCAGTCTGTGCTGAAGAAGTAAAGGTTGCAGAATGGTACCCGAAGCTTCCAGCTCACTAATTTACAAGCAACCATTAACTTTAATGAGGCTTCAGCTATTGCCTTAATGAACAGGACACGCTTACCTTCGTGAGGTCCTGAGCGTGCAGGTACAGTGAATGGGAAAAGAGTCTGGAAAGGATATTGCGCAGTGTTTGAAAGGAAGACCTGTAGTTCTGGAAAAGGAAGCTACTTTTAAAGCAGAGTGAAAATACATTTTCTTTCAAAAAGGGTCTGTTGAAGAAAAGACCGTGTGAGTCTCATTACTGCTAGTGCAGTAGCACAAGTGGGAGATTAATATTCTGCTGAAGGGAATAAAACTCCAATATCTCTTGAGCAAATCTATTCCCACATGAACGAGAGAGCTCAAAAGCAGATAGCTGCTTTATGCTATTTATGACTGCACTCCTGGAACACATGTGGAGCCTGCAAGGGGCCTGGCTGTATCAGTTGCACTTTTCTCATGGTTTCCCCCTGTTACAAGCACCAGTTCAATCCCACTGTTACCACCAGTTCAATCCCAGCATGAGTAGCACTGGGAACACGAGGTCCAGGAGTCCCTGGGATTTTGAAGCAGTGTGTCATCCACCCCTGCTCCCTGCAAGCGAGTGCCCGCCGCAAGGACTCGCACTGTTCCAACTTTACATGGAAAACCGTTCTACAGTTTTAATTACTTTTAATTCATGATCACAAAGCAATTTGGTGTGTGCAGATGGAAATCAGTAGAGAAGTGTTAGTTCATCGCGCTTTAGTATTTTTTTATGTATACATATGTTTTACAAAAAGAGTTGCAGCTTACTCAGAACCTGCACTGGACTGTGCCCGACTGTTTAATTACTGTTTACGCAGAAGTAATTTGCAAAGTGTTAATTTCCAAAATCAATGCACTCCAGTCCAATAAATATTTAATGCTTCCATCTGCCATTTTCAGGTTACTTACCAACCCTGCTAGATGAAGTCTATGGAACAGTTGTCTGCTGTTGACATAAAGAAGGGTTTTGAGATCCAGCTTGCAATGGAAACCTAGAAAAAAAGCAGGTTTCCAAAACCCACTTATCTTCTCTTTTCTAGATGAAATATGGATAGGGAGAACATTGCATATGGAGACAGGTTTGTAGCAGGCAGGCCTGTGTAAAATTACATCTGAATTTTATGAGGGGAAATACACTGAGTCTTCCCTAGTGAGACTCCGACTGCAAATCCTAGGTCTGAATTTTGGGAAGAATCCTGCTGGAGCATGCAGCGTCTTTTCCAGTGGGAAAAACCTAATAAAGCGAAGGGCATGGTGGCTGTCTCAAAGAGCGGAGAGGAGGTGGAGCAGCCTGCTGCCTGCGCAGGCAGGAGGGAGCGCGTGGAGCCGCGCAGGCAGGAGGCTCCTGCGGGTCGTGGTGGGATGGCGACCTTCTTTTCTGCCAAACTAGGGGCAGCAAAACTTGTCTTCCTCCGCGTGCATGGCAGACTATTTAATTACTGATAATCACGGAGGATTTGGAGCTCTCCGGATGGGAATGCCCTGTGCCAATGCAAATGTCACTGCTTGCAGTACAACACGGGGGACTCGATGATTAGTTCTGTTTTACTGTTTTTCTAGTATAATTATGTTTAATTCATGTGTTGTTTCATCAAAGTGTCTGTCACTCAGGGCTTGGCCTCATCTTCTTAAATAGCTGGATATAAAATTACAATGTGTTCCTCCAGTGAGACCATATTTCCAGAACATCATGACAGCTTTATTATGACACAGGCCTTTCTGTTTAGCTGAACGGATACACTGAATTATCCTTTCAAAAAATCAAAATCTCTTGCAGTTGGGTTATTAGACTTGTGCCATATTCTGTACAGGGTTACCCTAAATCAACATAATTAGGACCTTGTGCGGCGGCATTTAAGCTTGCTTTTTGGGTCAGGGTGGGCCAGTAGTTATGCGGGAGGCAAGTTGCAAAGCACCACGCAAAGCAGGGCTGATTTTCCAGCAGAAGATGTTCTCCGAGTCCTTCCCCAGCCTAGTGGCAGCTTCCAGGGATTGTTTAGAAAGTAATAAACTAGTAGGAGGGACCCTCCTGTCCCTGTGGTGCCTAAAGCTCCTGTAGGAACCTGGATGACTGTTGCTGCCAGTACCACCACACTTTAAATACCAGACCCCAAACCGCCAGTGTGGGCTGCTGCGAGAGGGGTGGAAGGCTGTACCTGGAAATATGAATCTGTAGTTTAGATAATGGTTTTAGCAATGCATTCAAATTATTGCCCAAAGCTCTTGCTTGTAACAAGACCAAACTGTCTGAGCCTAACGGGACCCTAATGAAAATGTTTCCAGTAGCTTTATGCTGTTCAGGTGGATGTAGTAACTCCAGCTAATGCACCAGGGACATGCAACAGCAAAGTTCTTCTCAATGCACTTGATGAAGTTGCTGCTGTAGTAGATGGAGGGCTTTTGGGATGGGTAGATGTGTCATGCAATCTATAAAGAGATTTCTTTCTTAAAAAATTTTGCTGGATTGTGAAATAAGGTTTTGAATTGCTACTGTGATGGGCTACCCTTGTGTAACCAGGTATTACAGTCTCTTTTTGGCTTTTGTGTGGGCGGTGATGTGCCAGAAAGGGATAAAAAAAGACGAGCATGGGAAATAGTGTTGGAACCATAATTTTCAGTATCATGTTGGTACAAGTCCCCCCCTTTTTTTTTTTAAGATGGCTTTTAAACTTTGTGGGGCAGGTGCTGAATGGCTGCTCTATGGCTTGATTAATCAGCATATAACCTCGTGAAATCCCCAGTGGCTGGAAACAAATACGAAATTAAGCAGTCCTTCTGGCTAATGGCTGTGTCTCTACTGCCAATAAAGTGGTGTCCTGGGCAGTTTTCTCTCTGCTTTTATCCGATTTCCTGAGAGAGCCAGGGCCACTGCAGTCAGGTGAAGTGCAGGGGGGCAGGAACCATCTCATGGTTTGTTGCTCTTGATTTGGACATGTGCAGGGGAGTGAGGGGCAGTCCTAAAGAGTGCGAGGTACTCTCTGTCCCTGTCATCTCCTTTGCAGCAATCTCTGCAGGAGAACAGAATCTGAACACTGCAGAAGTCTGCTTGTTAATGTAAGACAGCATGGTCTACTAGTCACAGCAGGGCTTAGTGGAGATAAATCCCTCTCCTTGATGTTCCCAGCTCTCCCACGCAGACACCAAGGCGTTTCACCTCTCTGCACCTCACAGTGCTTATGCGTAGGGATAAAGGAAAGAGAGATGTAGAGTTGCATTATTGTTGTTATGGTCTAATTCTAACCAGAATCGAGCGTCAGGAAAGAGCCGGCAGTTCTAGGTTCCTGCTGTTGTCATTTAGACCCAAATGAGTGACTCACTGTAAATTCAAAGGAGGTCTGGGCTAATCATTAACTTCTTCACTCTGAGGGTGACAGAGCACTGGAACAGGCTTCCCAGGGAGGTTGTGGAGTCTCCTTCTCTGGAGATTCAAGACCCACCTGGACAAGGTCCTGTGCAGCCTGCTGTAGGTGACCCTGCTTCGGCAGGGGGGTTGGACTAGATGACCCACAGAGATCCCTTCCAACACCAAACATTCTGTGATTCTGTGATTCTGTAATCAGAGTTGGGTCTTCTGCAGGCCCCTGTTTCCTCCACCACCACTGGTGGCCACATGAAAGAATCCATCTCTTTTTTGGCCGAAAAGCAATTCCTCTTCTCCCCACCTCTTATTTTCAATGGTTAGTTTTCTAGTTTTCAGCTGAGTCAGCTCCCTGTATGGGGTTGCTGTGCCATGCGATGTGTCCTGAGGCAATGGATGGGGTGGGATGGTCTGGCGATAGAGAGAAACCAGGTCGTCCCCGTGAAAGGATTGCCTCATGTAGCTTTGCTGAAAATTAAACTTTTTTGGACGAGTTGTACTGAAGACTGAAGGCATGTTTGACCTCAGGGTGTGGGTTGTCATTTGACCAGCTTGTTGGCTTGATTTCACAGAATCACAAATGGAGATTTGATGAGCTGTTGTACAATTTAGGGGAGATTCTCCTGCTGATACATCTTCTACTCTCTGTGACAGCCCTGTGCAAGCAGGACCTTCCTGGAGATGACTGTATAGGTGCTTATTTGTAGCCTCCTGAAGGCCAGTTTCTCAGGGCTGTGATTTTTACGTTTTTGTGAACTAAGAGTCCAACTGTGCATCACGAATTCAGCAGATGAAGTCAATGAGGCAGCCTTGTTGTACTGCTTCCATCCATTCCATGTATCTCCACCACAGGAACCAATCTCCTGTCTTGCACAGAGGCCAGCCAAGACCGTTCGGTTTGTGGAAGAGTGGGCCTTTTGCAAGACACAGTACTTTGCTTCTTCATCATCGCACTACAGAGGCTTGGTTATGCCACCTCTGTAAGCTTCAGTCGAGGAACTTGCTTCCAAAGACCGTATTAGTATTTTGCAAAGAAAACAGGAGTGCTTTCTTCATTGGGTCAGCTCAAAGGACTAGTGTGTGTCAGCTATCGTAGGAAGTAACATGGCTGCTGGAAAAAATAAGCTTTTTTTTTTTTTAACTTATTTTCTGCATTGATTTATTTAGGTTCAAAAAGAAGCTGATTTAAAAGGATGGGGGTGGTTCAGGAGAGCAGTGCTATGAAAGCCTGCAGTCCCCCAAGCCTGCAGGGTGAGACCCCGGGGTACAGCTTGACTTCTGTAGTCTCCTGCAGGGCAGCCAGCACAGAAAGAGCCTTGTAGAAGAGATAAGCAAAAGCAAGCTGGGGAATAACAACACTTCTGTAATACTGTATTTCCTGGGTATTAAGAGTAATTCTATGATACAGGAATTTAGTAGTACAAATCTGGCTGATAACCATTTTGGTAAATAAGAATAAAAGAGCTGTGACAGTTCAGCTCTAGCTTGACTAATGCAGTGATAGTATCTATCTTGAAGAGAAAAATGCAATAGCGCAGCAAGTTCTTTTCTGCCATTTGTCGGGTTTGCAGATGTCATTGGGTGACATTCAGGTCCATGCAAGGGACCAGCACATACTTAGACACCTTTGGGTCTGTTTTAAGCCTTCTTAAAAAACCCTCTTTCTGTGTCTTGAACCTTTGTGCTCAATGCATTTCACCCATTGTATGGAAAACAGCAGCCTCCTTCCCACATTTAATATGGGGATTGCCTCTCTAACAGGCAGGAAAGAGTGAGGTAGCAACCCAGGCAATCTGTTTCTCCTTTACTGCATTAATAGCATTTGCTAGTGCTAAGAGACCTCTGCAGCCCTGGGTAGCAGTGTGGGTTGTGTGTTTTTCTTATTTAATGACCAAGAGGAGCCACAGATAGGTGATAAACTTGGCTAAACATCAAGTGCTGAATGAAAGGGCTTGCATCTGACCAGGTGAGAGGTGACAGGTCCATTGCTATGCCTTCCTGTGCTTCCCCAAGCAAACCTTATAGTGTTAAAAGCTTGGCATTATTTGGCTTTGGGTGGTGTTAATTGGAATTAATTGCAATAGGCTGCTGAGTCATCTCCTCCAATTTGCATATTAATGCCACCTCACACCTTTCTTCCCTTCCTTTCTCATCCAGTCTGAAAGCAGAGGGATGAGAAGGCTGCCTGGCAGTGTCCGTCGGGCAGCGGTGGGTGTCAAAGCTTGGAGACCTGGCTCGCCTCAGCTGTGTGGTAACTGCTGGGAAGTGCTGCCTGCATGTTTGCTTTGTGTTTGCCTCTTCCGGTTGCAGCCAAGGTACCCTGCATCTTTCTGTCCCAGTTAGACACCGATACTCCTGTGTGGCTACCTCAGGAGAGGTATGCTTTGAGCAACAAGGAGGCCTTAGCAGCTCTGCTTTTAACCGCAAGGGTGCAGTTCCTAATATGTAGCCCAGAGGAGTTGTCAGCTGTGTTTTCATTTAAATAATGCTTCTTAGGACAAAGTATAGAACATAGAGGCTAACCCTGCTCTCCTTTACTTGGATGGAAACAGGCTCGGGCTTTCAAAGTGGCAATAACCAGCGGTGTTGGAGTTTATTTTACGGTAAGCTAGAAGCTCTGTCTAGGATTATGGTCTATGTGCTCTGGTGCAGCAAGGAATGTGCAGGCTCTGCCTTGGAGAATGTGCACCCTCCTTAAAATGGTCTCCTGTAGATCTGTATGACTTGCCTGTCAAGCTTTAGTTAGCTCTCTGTCAAAAGAAACAGTTTGAAGTGCCCTGAAGTTCAGCTCCATTCTTCTTTCTTTTTGGTTGTTGTTTTTAAAGCAAAACTAAATCAATTAAAATGGCCACTTAAGTAAAATAATGTTATTTCCAGCTTTCTAAGAAAGTGTTGGAAAGGGAAAGTGCAAACCTTTGCTAGATTTGGCAGCTTCTTTGGAAACTCTATCCTTCTGTGAGAGTGCATAAAAAATAATGCTCTCTGGCAGCAATTTTGGAGCCTGTAAGCTAGAAGGTAGTAACCAGCTCTGTATCATGGGCTTCTTGCATCTTCATCAGATCGAAATCATGAATATCTCAGACTTAGTACTCGAGCTTATAGAGAGGAGGGCAGCTGGCCACACTCTATTTTAATGGCATTTCAGTATTACATTGTTCTTCCTCTTTCCCCAAGCCCTGCAATGAGGTTTGTGCTTTCATATGACAATGCAGGGTGAACCTCACTAAGCCTCTCTCAGGGCCAATTCTTATGTGTGTAAGTTTGCTTGGAGCTTCTCTGCTGATGCCTGCTGCTATATTGTCTCTTCAGCTGGGACTTTGTCCAAGTTTGTAAGCAGAGATGAGGCTCAGCCTCTGAGTTTGGACCTAGCTCTTGAGTTTTTCTGCAGTGCCAACTGGCTGGGTGTTGGGTACCAACTCTGCTAATAAATCACACAGTCTTGGGAGATAAAAATCAGTTTCTAAGTCTAGGATACCAAAGAAGTGGTAGCTGTTATTCACTGAGGAAATAGATTTTTTTTTTTTTTTCTCTTACCCTCTGAGTTGTTACTAATCAGATGTGTGTTGCTGGAAACGTTGTCTTTTTTTCTTTTCTTGTCTCTCTCTTACTGTATAAAGACTTATCTATTCAACACTTACCGCAGTGCAAGAATATAGTAAAGATAAGCTTGTTGATATTTGGCATTCTGATGTTTGACTGGAGTGGAGATCTACGACGTAAAAGGGGATAGGAATAATAAAACCCCAAATGTAACCTATGCTTGGGAAATAACAATGGTTGACGTTAGCCCTGAGCGTGTTGGGTTTTTCACTTAGCAGTGAAATGAGATCCTTGAATCAAAACTGTATAATTGTGCTGGAGCTTTGTGTCTGGGGTTGTGGCTCCTGTTTGTCTTCAGTGTGATGTGTGACCTGAAGAGTTTCTTTGCCAAGGACACTGAGAAGTTGCGATGTTACAGCTGTCTTTAGCTGCAAGGTATCTCTCTGATTCCCCTATGTATAAGAATCGGTTTCTTTACCTCTTTGCTGCAGGCAGGGTAATTTCTCTTATTTTAACTCTTTGTTATCTTAACTAACAATCATAAACGTTCAATAGAAGCATCCCTTGAGGGCATACTGTACCTCAAAAAAACCATATTCTTTTCTCACTTTGCACAGATGTTTTACGTTAAGGAGAGCTGGATGTGTGACTCTGGAGAGGAAGATGGAGGCACAAAGACTGGCTTAATGAGGTGGTGCATGCAGTGGTTTAGTGACATGCACCCTGCTTTCTCATGTTCATTATCTCACAACTGTTTCAGCTCTCTGATACATGGCTCAAGTCCTTGGCACATCCTGTATTTCTTGCACAATGATTGGATGTTCTTTCGCAATTGACTGCAGTTAGTCTCTTGCATCAATTCTGGGCACCTGGTTACTGGAAAGACTAACAAAGAATGAATTCAGAAAAAAACATTCGTGCTCTTATGTGTTCCCAGCCTCAACAGATAGATAGCTGGGAAGACCAGGTCTTCAGGTGTTGATCCTCTTGGGCTCTTCACAAGGGTTTAAAGTTGCTGTCCTTTTCCCTGAGCTCTTGCCCAGCCATCTTGCTTTGCTTTCAGTGCTTTCATCTTGAACCCCTTTCTCTGCCCTTCATGTCAATGGGGCAATGAAAGTGCTTTGTGCAGCAGAAGACATCCTTACCTGCTGAGGGATGGCACTGTTGTCTTTCCCCCCCTCTCCTCCCACACGCCTGTATGTGTACAAGGGTGTCAGTGCCCTCTTTGTCACCCTCCATCACCCAACTGCCTGGTTCGGCTCTAGTTCTGGTTAACCTGTGGCTCACTGCAAAGCCTCTCATTAAAACCAAAATGAAAAACCCCAAACCAGCAAACCTTCTTAAACCCCCCCAATCCTCCCCCTCCACAAAACAACCTCAAAATATTTTTTTTTTTTCCCCATCATCTTTCTAATTTTATTTCTAGGGCTCTGGCTGTGCCAGAGTGGCACAGGTGGCACAAGGTGGGTCGGGAAGCCAGGCCACCCTGTGTGGAGCAGAGCTGTCGTGTTGCTTTTGCTTCAGCAGCCTCTAGTGGGGAGAGTAATATGGTTACAGCCGGGGCAGGACTCCTCCGGTGCTGTCACTCTGCTGACTTTGTAGACCAGCCAGAGGAGTGAGCTAGTGTCTGGAGTCTGAGATGAGCTCTGCTAATCTGTGTTGTAAGCAAAGGCGGATGAATAGAAGAAAAGACTATTTTTTTTTTTCCCAAGAGACCAATGTGGGTTTTTTATTTTAAATTTCAGTTGTGGGGGAAATAAAAATATCTGGAGGTGAATGAGTCACTTTCATGAGTCACTAATAGTGGGAAGAGGGGATTTAATATTTGTGATTCGGAAGCAAAAAGTACAGTCTGTTCCCTGCTTGGTAGAAGAGAGAAAATAATGGACAATTTCAAAAAGCTATTTTCTCCTCAGAAGAAGAGTAAGAATCAGGCTTCAGACTCCTCAGCATCTCGAGGTGAATGGCTGCCACCCCTCCTGGCACTGTGGTCCTGCTGGTCCCTGGGCTGACTGCACCCAAAGGTGCTCGCTGCCTTGTGGGTTTCTCCAAGCTCAGGACTTCTGTCCCACAATGCTGGTGGCTTTCTTGGTGTGACCTTGGGCATGCCTTCCCACCACTTCTCACTCACATCCTCCTCTATAATACGAGGCCTTTGCCAGCAACTAAAAAATTTATGCAGAGCCAGACCTTGCGCCTTCGGCAGCCCCTTTTCTTCCCCGCAGAAAGAGGATGCGTGGAGGCAGGCGAGGGCAGTCAGTCGTGCCCTGGCTATGCCGACACCGCTCTGAAACGCCTGGTGGGTGCCGCGCGGGAGCGTAACCCCCTGCAACCTCACCGGGGAAGGGTGCACAGCCCTGGCGATGCAGGCTCCGGGGTGAGGGGAGCGGGGGGGGGTGTGCGTGTGTGTGTGGTGTGTCTGCCCGCGCCGTGCGCTCCGCGGCTCCGCGCTCCGAGCCTTGCGGGTTCCCGTTCCCACGCTCCCGGTCGGAGGGTGAGGAGGATGTGGAGGATGAGGATCATGCGTGGGGCTTCCCCCCGTGTCCGCCAGCGGTCAGTGTTGCCGCGCACAGGCGGGGGTTGCCGCTGAGCCCTCCCCCGGGACAGGCACGGCGGGGCGATGGTGCTGCCCTGACGGGCTGAGGAGCTTTGGCTCAGCCCCGGCGTGGGTGAGAAGGTTCAGCATCATCTTAACAGCCTGTTCGCGGAGCCACGGCTTTATTGCCTGTGGAAGGGCTCTGTAAGAGCTCTGGAGATTATTTTAGTGCATACGCATTTCCCCCTTTTGGGTGTAACTGTTTCTGAGATTTTTTTTTTTTTTTTTTTTGAGGGCTTGTTACAGAACCAAAACTCCCTCAAACTGCTTCTCTGATTAAACAGGTCTGTGAAACTGAGCGGGGGGGAAAAAAGTCGTAGTAAATTAGGAGTAATGGTCACAGCAGGATCTGGCAAGCTTTGGCAGTGTGCGTATGCACACATAGGTATCCACATGCGTACCTGTGTGCGTAGGCACCCAACTTCTTCCACCTTGTATTCTGTGTGAATTTCCCTGGTTTAGCTGAATCGATGAGAACTGCTTGTTGAGTGGAGGAGATGGAGTTTTGCCTCCCCAGTGGGAAACAGCTCAGAGATGGAGGCATTCGTGTGCGTGCTTGCTGAGGGCTACACTAAAACTACTTGTAGAAGCAGTTAGCATCCCTTCAAGCTATTGCACTTTTACTGTCTGAGCTGACAAACAAAAAAATCAATTGGTATTCATCAACCTTAGACAAGAGATGTCTGAAATTAGTCTGACATTCACTCTGTGGTTTAAGAGACCATGTACCTACCTTTCAGTGAAGTTTTCTTGAATTCATATATCCCAGAACTTGATACTTGAGAGGACTGAGTCAGCATGGTGTTACTTGAATTAACTACTGATGTACTTTGTGGAGATTATGCAGCTGCGAAAAACCGCACCACACCATGTTTTGCATGTAACCTGGTTTGGATTTGATGTTCTGACACTTACTGGACCAGATTCTGCTGTGAGAGATACAGATGTAAACTGGAAGTCATGACAACCCTCAGCAGTGTTGCTCTAGACTTGCAGCAAAGAGCAACATTTGAACTTTAACAATTAATTTTGGTAAAAGCAAGGCCTAATCTACACAAATTTCTCTGTTTAGCTTAGATCCTGCCCCATACAAACAGAACTTGGAGGAGGAAGTGAGCTGCTGGTAGAGACAGATGGATAATCCCAGCCCCTGCCTTGTGCTCATGCACTTACTGTTGTCTGCTTTCAACCCTCTGTTTTCTTCTTGATTGTCTCTTCTGAAGCTAAGCGTTAAGAACAGCAAATTGATGTTTTTCAATAGTTTTCTCGATTCCTGACTGGATTAGAAGTACTGACTACAAAGGAGAAGAATCTGTGGGAGCATGTGGCCGTGCCAGCCAGAGCTGTGTGGGAAATCTCCTGGGGAGAGCTCGGTTGAGTTTAAAATGGGTTTCTTCTCCTGCTACCACATCAGTCAACCCCTTTTGTGCTAGGTAGCTGTGTGCCTAGCAGGGAAAAGGCAGCCTTCCCATCTGCATTTCTGCTTTCTCTTGGTAGTGCAGAGGCCTGGTTTGCAGCCAGGTGTGTAGCTGTGCTCGCAGCCGTGCCTGCAGCACCGACGTCGCTGTGTCCCTGTGCCGTGGGCTTGGGACGGCGAAGGAGGCGGGTGGTGATCAAAAAGGCCATTTGTTTCTCTGAGGTATTTACATCTGCAGTTCAAATAAACACAACCAGAAATGGAGCGTCCTAGTGTGTGCTTTGAAAACATCACTGGACTTGGGGGTATGGAAGGAGGCTGATACTGATTTCGGTCCTCTCCGAGTTCTCTTGCTGCTTCTCCTGCCTGCAGCCGGGTGCTGCTGCTCAGTGCTCCTCCAGACTGTTTTCAATTGCCTTCTGCTGATGTGGTGACTTCTGTCTGGATCATCAGGGAGCCAGCAGTAGCACAAGTTAACGCTGTGCTCCCTGCACAGCAGTGGCAGTGGGGTCGGCCCTCGGCTGGGATGCCTCCGTGCTTTTCCGGCTACAACAGTCCTGTGCCCGCTGCAGCCCCAGCGCTTCCTGTGTGGAGCAGGGAGCTGACAGCCCGCTGTGCTGGGTTTTGGGAAGAACAGGGCTTCTCAATAGCTTAATTATGGAGCAACAACGTATTCATTGGTCTGATGGGACTTAGTCTGGATTTGCGCAAGAGGAGCTGAGGATGGGTTTCCTCTAAGTGTTGGTGAATGATGGGGTTTGTGCCCTTGTTGACTCGTAGGACCTGCCCTTGTTTCTCTTCTGTCTCTCTCCTTCTTTGCTTAACCATAAGCACTGCGTTGAAATTCTGTTGCTGAATAAATGTCACATCCCAGGCAGTAGTTGGCTTTGCTTTCTGTGTTTCCTTGCCATGTTGAGCCTGTGGCTGTGCAGAGATGGGAAAAGCAAAGGAAGGGTTAACCAGATGATATCCAGATACTGCCAGCTGGGGTGTGAGCATATGTCCATGTGTCAGGCAGAGGCGAATTCAGTTTGCCTAGGCTGAACCTGAGTAAATAAGCTCTGCTGAGAGGCCGTAATACGAGGTTGAGCTCAGCACTGCACAAAGTGGTCATACAGCTTCCACATGGCTTAGAGGACAGATAGAGTAAGGCTGCATCTGTTCGAGAAGGGCAGCCTAAAAATACCTAATTCAAGCCTTGCTGGAGTAAATAGGAGTCCTGATAGAAAGACAACTGAAGCGGTTTAAATAACAAGGGGGAGATGAAGTGTATGCTATTATTTACAGTCATGACAACAGTTGAAAGATACAGAGTATGCGGTGTAAGTTTGCTGCAAAGCAGTGAAACTTCCCCTGATCTGCCATTTACTAGATAAGCTTAAAAAAAACCAAACCTGACTTTTGTACTGGCAAGAATAATGGAGAAATACAGCAGAAAAACTGTTGGGGGGGCCACATGTTAAGCCTGGTCCACATCAAGAGAAACTGGAGGGAGATGGTGTGGTTGCATCAAAGTGTGGCTCGGAGCTCGCATGCGTTTATTCCTCACTAAATCCATCCCAAAGACTCTTAACAAAAAGGAGATAACCTGGTGCTGGGTTCACTGTGGTGTGGTTTCCAAAAGAGGCCGCTGGCTGCAGGACTCTCCTTCATCTGCACTCGGGAAACAAACAACCAATTTTTCATTTTTAGTGGTTAATTCTGAAAATATGAAGGTCTGTTTAGTCTTGTCTCCGTAACATAAACCAGCCAGAACAAGGCAGCTTGAGGGGAGTTTGCAACAAGTTCCCTTATTTGGAATAACAGTCACTGTTGTGCTGTGGCAGCCGTGGGACTCCCCCGCCCCGGTGGGGCTCGGGGGCTCGGGCTGCTCTTGCGATGCATCGCAGGGCTGTGCCACGGAAACCGTGGCGGTGATGGACACGTTTGAGGAAGCGTGATGGGACGCGTTCTGTCCTGCCGTCTGCCTGTTGGTTGCACCCAGTTTGTAGGAGCAGGTTGTGGTGTGAACGGGCCCCAGAAAGATGAAATGCAAAAGAAAGTAAAATTTGTGTGGAGCCAGACTTCCTCATACAGCTTCCATAGCTGTGCTTTTCTGCTTTTCTTCCGTAGGGTATAAGGCCATGCTAGAAGCTCTTCCAGGAAGAGCTGCTGTCCCTTGCTGCTCAGGTACTTGTGGGCAAGAGCCACCTGTGAGGGTTCCTCATGTTACGGCCGCGGACAGGCCGGATGCAGTGGCTGGATGGCTGTGGACCTGCCCAGCACCTCCCTGTTGCTGCCCTCCTTTCTCCTCTCTGTAGCCATCCTCATCCCCCTGCTCACGATGATTTTGATCCAGCAGAAAAGAGCACAGAACGGCCCTTTTGCACATTGTATTGTCCTTAATGTGCTCTTTTTTTTTTTGCTGTGCCAGCATCAGGTTTTCAGCAACCTGCTAATGGTGTGAACTGTAAGCCTTTCAAATTTACAGCTTTCTGTGGTCTGAAATGATGTCCCTCGATCATTGTCAAACTGGTGAATGAGTTCTCTGAGCTCCTGCTGAAGGTGTGCTGGGAATTAAGGTTTGGTGGGCTGGGCTCCACTCGAACTGTGGCATGTTCTACATGTTTGAGGTCTGGTTACTACTTACCTTTGACAAAAGCAGAAAAAAAATCAAATGTGCATTTCATTTCTGTATATGGCTTTTAAGTTAAATTATTGTCCCTTATGCTGAACTATCTGTCTGCACTCTCCTCTAATGCTCTCTTTCTCCCTTCACTGGTGGTAAAATAGCCTTTTTTTGCTCAGCTGATGCTGGTGAGAGTGCTCTTTCTTTCTTCCCTGTCTTCCACTGTTAAAATACCTTCATTTGTTCTCTTTGTTGGAATTGCGTTGCACACTAATATTGTATGGCAGATGGTAAGCATGCTCAGAGTATGATGATGCTTGGATATACATTCATCATTGGAAGAGCCTATGTTTTTTTTTATTTGTTCAGTAAAGCACTAAGGACAAGTTCAGATCCCAGACAAATTCTGTGTCTTCCCAAGAGTTTTTGCAGCATCAATAGACTTGGTTTTAATGCAGCTGTCTCTATTAAATTTGTTCATAAATTTGGAAGGTAAATTTACTTCTATAGGTAGATATTTATCATTTCATAGTCTTCTAACCAAATTTCCATAAATGGAGTTTTAAGCACTGTCTAAATTATTTCCATGCCATCTGAAATGTTTCACAGACGATTTTCATGTCCTAATGACGCTTCTAAGACAATGGAAATCTGCATTGCCATGAAGAAATGTTTCCTTTTCACACAGCATTTTTTTTTAAGGAGTCACTATAATAACTTGTATTCGTGCTCAAGGTGCTTTATAAATTCTGGATCACATTCAGTAATCCAGCCCTATTTAACAAAGAATTTAAGTGCATATTTGAATTATAGCTGCTACAAGTGAATGAGTCCAAGTTCACGTCGGGAACAGGAGAAGACACGGAAGAACCTGCGCCCTGGCTCTTGAACTAACTAGGAGATCTCGAGGCATTACTGTGAGTGCTGCAGCTGCCTGGGCGGGGTTTCAGCCACATTGCTGCTCCAAGACTACTTCTTGAAGGAATTAAGATGGGATGGGGGGAGCCAGAGCTCATCTGAGGCACTCTGTTCGGCACTTGTTAAATCGGGGAGTTTTGTCAGAATTGCTGCAGTTAGCTCATGCTCTGTGCTTGGAGGATGGAGCAACACGGGAGATGGGGGCAGCTCCCTGGCCCTGTTCAGGCTGGATGGCCCCACACCATTTTGAAGCAGCCAAGCTCATTACTTTTGCCTGCTTACTCAGATGGGTGGGATGAGCTTTTGTAAATTTGCTCTTTTTTTAATCTTTCCATTACTAACACTTGCTTTTAATTGACAGGCAGAACCACAAGAGTTTATTCCCCCTTCCACCCACCTTTGCCTTTAAAACTCCCACTTCCAGAGTGAGCAATAACTACAGATGCCTTCAGATTGCTTTGTTCTCTCTGTAAACACAGAGCCTGACATCTGGCATATTTTGAAGTCACTTTATTGACTCTTGATTGTTCCTGTAAATATGCTGTGTCTGTCATACCTTGATGACAGTAAATCGATAAATCTCATCCGGCACAGGCTGAAGGGGAGATACTCTTCCTTAGTGGTGGCCACAGTCTGGAGCACTGATGCTCCCGGGGCTGAACTTGTGAAATACAGACTATTTCAAGAAGAGTGGGAGGGTGTACACACACTCGTGACTGTGTTGGTGTACTTCTAGGATGCTGGTAGGAATGGACTGTAGGATGGATGAACAATGCAGATGGAAGAGACAGAATGCTGTTAGAGTTTAGGATTAAGCTAGTTTTGGTGGAAGCCATGTTTTGATCAACTTGGATGTGGGTGGGCGTGAAGCTCAAAGTATCTTATCCAGATTTAAAAGCTTCTCTTTTTTTTTTCCTTCTGTGAACAGAAGTTCCTTGTTAGTGCACTATGAAACTATAGTTTCCAGTATGAGCCAGGTGTTAAAGTAGATTTTATTTTTGCAAATTGGGAGATACTTTGAAGAGCTCGCCACGTTGCTGTAGAGGTTTAAAACCCCAAAAAGTTCATAGCGTGATGGTGCTAATCCTAACATATAGTATGAAATTCAAAGACAGCTGATGGCATAGGAACCAGGAGAATGAATCTGTTATTTTAACGAAAAGGTGAAGTCAAATTCTTACTCCACATGGAAATCTGGTTAATTGGTGCTGATGGGTTTAAGATGGCATTTCCTACCTCCCTGTAGCTAAATGTGCCCTTAAAAATCATTAACAGAAGCTATTCTTGCAACTTTCTGTGGAGCTGAAAGTGCTGTTCCTGGCTTACAGGTTGGAGAAGAGGCAGAGGGAGGTGAAATGATTTGTAGGGAATCACAGAGGAAGATTCATAGGGTCAGGAATTGATCCCAGGTATTCTAAGATCTCTTCTTTTCAGCTGTGTTGGGGGAAGAAAAATTTCTGCACTTACTACAGAAACTGACGGAGGAAAAAAAAATGTTTAAGTTAGATTTGGTATAAACACAATTCCTTTTCAATACTTTGTGCTTGTGCGTGTCTTGTGACAAAGACTGAAATTTGTTATGAAGGGCTATAATTCTTGCACATCAGAGGGGGAGGAATGAAATATTTCACTTAATCTCTATAGCATATTCCATATTTTCCTTGCTTTGGTTACATTTTTGTGAGGCGAACTATGAATTCCCTGTCTATTATTAATTTATTGTTACTGGAACATAATAGCGCAAAACGCAGTTCGTCCAGGAAAAAGCTTCAGCAGGGAGTGAGTCATTGATGGTAATAAACTTCCGTCCCTCTCAATAGACCATCGGGCCGTTTAGAAAAATGTTTTTGCCATGATTCCTGAATTGCTTGTGCTTTGTACAGCAGCTGGTAGAGATAAAACTGAACAGAGCTGGGCAGACTCCCTGTCTCCCCTCTATTACTATAGCATGTTTCTGAATCATACACAAAAAATGTTTTTGGTATGTAAAAGTGACTTCAGAAAATCAACTCCAACTAGAAAACAGCCAGTACTGCAGTGAGGATACATTCTCGGAGCGTGATGTCGGTCGTGATATCTACCATACATATAGAGCTCAGGGAGTCAGCAGTGCATCGATGTGCAGAGCTGAGCTCCCTAGCGTTACCCTTCTGTGAGACACGTTCTCTCCTAGGAGCCCTGGGGCCTTCAGGAGGCGAATCTGAACTGACTCAGACAGCGTTTCGCAGCTGCTTGGGTTTGGATGCTGCTTTGCACATTACTGTCTGTAACCTCCATCTTGTTGGTGTGCAAGATCTCAGCTGCAAAAGGCTGCTGTCGTGTTCGACAGAGCTGTGTTGCATGTTCCCTGCTCTGCCGGGTCCACGTGCACAGGAGCGAGTGCACTGTTTGGGTGCGGGGGAGCAAAATATATTTCTGACCATGATGTTTGCCCTCCCTGTGAAGAGGCAATACAATTAGTGATTGGATAGATAATAAACACCTTTTAAGGATGTTAGGTCTGTTAAATATGGCATTGCTGGGGTGTGAAGAGCAGAAGTACTCCCCAGTCAGAGAACAGTTTGTGCAATGGGTCTTCAATATGTGGTGGGAAGGGTTAAATGCTTTGGATACAATTTCCAGCCTTCTCCAATCAAAGTCCTGTCAAGGCTCCTGGTCCTTCAAAATACTACTGCATCTACAGGGGAGGGTGCATTGTGGCATTGCTTTCCAGAGTATTTGGGGAGCTGTGTTGTTATCAAGAACGGAGCGTATAACCGTGAGGGCCACATTCTGTACAACTCGTTAGATGATGTATTATGTATCTGTGCAGCAAGCTGCCCCCATCACGTTAATAGGGTAAACATTGTTACCGAAGGTTATGCAGCCCAACCCTAAGGGAATGGGAAGGCATTGGCATAGCTGTCGTGTGAATTGTAGAGCTATGGACGGCCACTTCGAAAGTAGCCCAGTGCAAATGGGGAGCTGTACTGCATAAACAGGGTAGTAAATGAACCTGGCTTTGCCTGAATAATGCTATTGTTTCTAGTTTATGGTATGATAGCTTTAGCTGACAAATTTTATGATTCTAGCAAGTGCAATTGCTGTTATCCTTCAGGGCCTGTTTTCATTGTAAAGCCTGCAGTTGGGTGGCTTCTCTTGAGTGCAGTGGTGTTATCTGTAACGCTGCATATTGGAGCGCTAATGCAAGCTTTTTTCCTTTTTTTTTCAGGAAAGTAATAAGCCATATTTTTTTCGCAGGTGATAATAAGGTATTATAAACTATGTCATCATTTTTATCAGTATTTAACAGATTTCCAGATCTTTCTTCATTAAAAGTGTCAGTAGACTTCACACACTTGCAAAAATATTTCACTTTGTATTCCTCCAAGCGTGGCACCGCATGTGGAGTGGTGCACAGCAGCAGCACCACAGGTAGGGGTATGCAGCATCCCCCGAGTGAACGGCACACAGACAGAGTCAGGCCATGCTGGTTCCCAGGTTGCCGTCATCTCTCCTATAGCAAAACTGAAGGACCTATCCTGCTCAATTATCTTTGGGTTTATATCTCCTCTGCCAAAAGTAGGAAGATTTTTTTTTTTTTAAACACTGTGGCTTTACTATGAGACTGGTGAAGCCTCACAAAAAGAACCACTTCCTTCCCACCTTCAACAAACTAAGGCTTTCAGTATTATATGTAAAGCTCCTAGTCTACTGTTAGGACTTTGAACGTCCTGCAGACACCCGTGTGCTTGGCTTCCTGTCATTTACTGGAAGACATGCTCTCTATATTGGCACCCAATGCAGGTTAAGGTTGCAGGCAGAATTCCTGCCTCTTAGTCCAGAAGGCACCCTCCCAAATTGATGGTCCAGAAGGTACCCTCCTATTTGATACGTCCCTTTTGCTAGGGTTGCTGTAGGCTGGAAAGAAAATGGCACATAGATAAAGACAAGGTATCTGCATTCACAAAATGGAGGTTTGTGTGCGCCACTGCTTGTCCCCTCAAGTGCTTCCTCAGGTGTAGAAATGCTTGACACATCTCCACAAAACTGTGCTTGGATGTATCACTATCTTTGAGATCCTCAATAGCCATGCAAATCCCACCTCCAGGGCAGAGCTGGACTGCAAACTCCAATAGCTGAATACTTGGAGGTGACAGAGTTCTGTGCTGTGCTGCTGCAAGGGATCTCGTCAGCTCACTGGAGCAGATGGGGCTGATGAGGAGGTTGCGGAGGTCGGAGCACAGCTGGAGCAGTTTGGCCCTGAAGCATCAGCCCAGTGCAGTGCTGCCTGCTGCAGGGGAGTAATGTTTCGTGCTGCTGCTGCTCACTCAAGTAGGTGTCACTTAGGAGCTGCTCTGCACCTTGCTTGCATACGGCCTGTCACAGTGCCTGCCTTTCCTCTCTTGCTGTGACCTGGAGCATCGCTTGCACGATGCTGTCTTGTCTAAGCCAAGCAGTGGGGCAGTGGCATCCTCCCGGGCTGCCTCGCTCTCTTGAAACCTCCTTGCTCACTGGGTGCCCGACTGATGCCTGCCTAAAATGCCACAGACTTATGTGGAGTAATTGTGGTTTGGTTTTGCATAAATGACATTCAAATTGGACCACAGCACACACAGATTTTTCAGATCCCAAGTGAGATGCATTGCTCACTCTGTCCAGAAATCTTAAGTGTTGTAGGTACTTAAGTTGGACAGCCAAGGGGGTGACTGGAGACCCGACTGTCAGGGGCTCTGAGCTCTTGGTCCTCTGCTGAAAGGGAATGGGAGCTGCTTGATCACAGCACGTTTAAGTCAGGAACATGTGTTTTAGGTGCACAAATACTGTGGTTTTGATCAGTACTCAGAAGGTGTTTATTCCCTGGCTAGGACTGGCTTCATTTGTTTTATCATTAATTGTTTAATTTCTATGCTGAGACAGGCCAGCACAGTATAAACAGGAGAATAATCAGAGCCACTGCAATTGTATTTAAACCAGTTAGAGTTCATAACGCAGAAGAAAAATTACTATGTGTACTCCTGTTTTACATTTACCTAATGAGCTCATTGAGTGGCAGGAGAGGAGCACACCATGAGCTGCGGTACGGACTGTGTGTGCTCTGGGGTGATGCTGATACACAGTTGTGCAGTTGTTAAGGTATTCTTCGTCCTCATATTTAACCATGAGACAACCAGGCTGAAGGCATGGGAAAGAGCGAACAGAAGGTAAAAGAAGACAGAACATACTTTTTTTTTGGACATCTGGATAACTCTTGCATTGATGTGCAGAAAGCATTATGCCGTGGGTACAGAGCATCCAGTGTGTGTGAATTGCAAGTGCAGGGGTACCGTCTTTCCCCTGGGTGCGTGCTGTATCTGCAGGCAGAGTCTCGATGCAAGGCCTACCACAGGCTCCTGACCCGCTGGGACAGGGTAGCACAAAGCCCAGGAAATTCAGTGCCAGTTCTGGGTAGGCTAATGAATGTTAAAAGCCTTGAAAGCTGCATGGGGAATGTCTAAAGAAAACAAACGTGGAGTGCTGCAGGAAAGGACAGCTGGGTGCTGGCTGTCTGCTGTCCCCAGGTCTTGCTGGCTACTGTGTTCAGCTGCACTTGTAACCCATCAGTCATCCCTGTTCCTGTGGGATGTTCTGCTTCCCCGGTCTCTGCTGACCACACTTGCAGGTTTCTCTTTTCCCGACCTGTGCAAGCTCTCGTGATCTCTTCTTGGTCACCCAAGTTCAGCACACGGCTGTCGTAGTAAAACTCAGCAGGCCAAATCTAACAGCTATTGCACTGCTTAAGAGATACAGAAGTCCTCTAGAAATATGGTTCATGCCAGGGCTGTGGATATACTGTGGAGCTTTTGCTAAAGTTGTGTTGCTCATGCTACTTTGAAAGAGCAGTCCATGCTCTGGCTGGACTTCTCCGTTCCAGACCCACAGTGTGGGAAGATCAGCTCCTGGTCTTGTACAGATTGGTGGAAATCTTGTCACTGAATTCAGCCAGGACAGGGCTTAGCTGTAAAGCTCCTTCTTTGCAGGGAAGAAGGGATTTCCCAAGTAGACATCACTAATTTTTGTAATCAGATCAAAATGTTTCATTTCTGCATTCCGCTAAATATAAGGATAATGGGTGCTGTCCTAATTAATTCTAAACACTTTTAGATAATGTGGGTGTGTGCTGCTTGGCTTTATTTTTTTTTCTGCGTAATTATTGGACATCTGAGCCATAAGCTGCATCGGACATCTTTCCCAACCAAAAAATCAGTGGGGAATAATTTTCCTTTGAATTTCATGTATTGCTAATTTAAGCCCATTGTGATTGCTTCCCTACAAAAATGGGATACCTGTGATGCAGGAAAGTCTTTCTGATACAGGAATTGCTTCTGTTGATTCTTATCTAATACAGATACTTCGCAGCACTTTTCTTTCTTCAGTGACTGGTGTGGCTTTGCTATAAGCTTTTGTCTCCTCTTGTTTCCTGTTTCTGTGATTATCTGATGGCTGCAGCAGGCAGTGGTCTGACTATCTGCAGTTGGTTCCCATTCTTGTATGTATTTTTATCCTTTTGAGCTAACACACAGTAATTGCTGTCCTTTTCATTGAAAATTGGGCATACAAGTAGCCATCGTCACTTGTTCTCATTTGCTGCCTATTCTTCAGAGTAATGCAGATGCTGAGATGTAGTCAGCGTGTAACACGAAACGCTGTCATGACCGCGTGGAGAACGCTGACAGTCTGTGAAAGGAGTCTGTCTTCTCAACAGCTTGCTAGTTGGTATGTTACTGGAGTTTACCCAGGTGACCTCAAATTGTGTTGTGGGGTCAGGGTAGCAGGCGTTCATTTAAAAGGCAGAGAAGTGATCTGTTAACGGTCCATCCTGGAGTGCTTCTCTTTCAATCAAGGGTGGTCATACAGGATGGGTGAAGAGTGGGAAGTTTGTACAGATACTGTGGAGAAGAGCTTCTTGTGTGTATCTGTTTGTCTGCATTCAAGATAAAGCACAAGTGGATTTGTAAATAGTAGGTCTTGCTCAGGTAACATGGCACATGCAGTTGGCACTGTGTTCGTTACATTAAACCTTCGAGAGGAGATGAGGCAAAGTTACTGCTTGCTAGCAAAAGCTGGGTTCACCCCTGTGACAGGCACCTCTCTCCAACAGGGCTCTGAATTTTGTCTTTTAATGCCATGTAATCCACTTGAAAATTATTGCTTGCTTGTAAATATTTTACTGTTTGAATACACTTTCAAAGGCTGTTAATATTTAAATCTGCACCCTGAAATGTTTTCTGCATGGCAGTTAGAGTGCAGCCAGAGAACAGGGTTTAAGCTTAATGGCTTGTGTATTCAAACTGTAGCAATGCTGTTTTCTCACAAGTGTTTCTGTAATTTTCAAGAGCAAAGACCAGTGAAAAGCTAAAATATTTGCCGTGTTGGGAAAATACAAATCTTTAATCCCGGGACTGTGGAATCTAAAATACGATGCATGATGCAGCAGGACTTTGTCTTGGGTGGGAGATCATTAGCTGGATGATATAGATTTAGCCTACCTCAGTTGACTTCAGAAATAATTCCACTTGTTAAGTAAATATTCTTACAGATCTTCCATGCACAAGAATAGACTGGAGTGGAAATTGCTGTATTGAGCATATAGTGTTTCAGGTGTAATCATCATATAACGTACATGATCACAGAGACTGTAATCATCCCAGTCCTCTGCAAGGACTCAGTTTTTCATGCTGGCTTCTTTCGCACCTATATCAAATTTAGTTTTCGTTAGTGCTTAATATTCTTCAAATGGTCACATTTCCCTTCCCCATGGAATTTATTTATTAGGGATATTTTCTTCAGAATGTACCAAGTTTGTATCCTTGTAGTCTGCTCTCCCTCTGCTGTACTCTGCCAACCTTCCCAGCGCCTCTTGCTTATTTATTAATTCTTCCTGGTGATTACATTTCCTAATTAGTGTGTTCTCTCATTTCACTTAATGCGCTGTGGCCCTCTTCAGGGGATGTGCCTGGATATGCATCTGTCCACTGAGTGATCCTGTGAATATCTCTGCTACCTTCCTCCCAAACAGAGGCATTTGTTCCATAAAGTGTAATTACTGGAAAACATCGTGAATATTCTTGCGGCTGCTGGTTCCCTCCTGTCAGCTCAGCCACTTACATCTATTAATGGACTTAACTGATGGAATGTGCACTGTTCTTGATCAGCTTTTAAAACAATTCCTGACTATGAAATTATTTAATAATTGTGTCAATTTCTTTTCACCCACTTTTTCATATAATTTTGGATTTTAGCTGATTTCATTTATTTTATGAAACAAGTATCTTCTTTTTCTGAGCAGACTTTTTTCTGTAATTGTCACTTTTCTGACATCTGGTAAAATATATCCATCATCAGTCATATTTTTCCATTAGTTCTCTTTCCCTGCTAATTTTGCTTATAATTGCTTTCATTTTTGTGATCTGGGTCTTTCTCATATGCATTATTCTGTAATTACTGTTTTGAACTTAGTATATTTCATATGCCAAATGCAATCAAATTGAGGAACTGGAGCACCTGGCTGCTACTATTTTTATTCTTGAACTCCTCTTTCTGTGTGAAGAAGAGGTCTGATGTGGCATTTCTCCCCTTACTGGAGATCTCAGAAGGTGAATGTTCAAGTTGCAGCTTAGCTTGAATTAAACGCTTGGGTCTTATGAGATGTGGATAGGAGCTCGTTGCTGATGGCATTGCTGGGTCAGGCATTTGCTCACACAGCTCTGTGTGCCCGAAGCAGCTGCCAGCCAGGCACCCATCCCTATGGGACCCTCCCTGTTGTCCTTACTGCAACCTCTCCTGCAAAAGTATTTGCTCTGTCATCTCCTCAAATGACTTTCCAAGCTGACAGCATCTGAGATCCTCACTGTGGGTTTGAGGAGCCAAGAGCTCAGCTTGTGCTTTGCTTGCTGCTGCGCTGGGAGCGCAAAAAACACAGTGCCGCATCTGACAGCATCAGGGTAGCTCTGAAATAGCTGATAAGAAATAGCCAATAACGTCCTTTATGTTTTGCCTTTTGTCCTGGAGAGTCTTAAAATATTCAAGTTATTTGGTGAAGTAGCCTACTCATCACGATCTCTCCGTATTGATTATCCTTTGTGTGATAATTGAGATGCCACTTAGCGCAGGCTCTTGATGCGGTGATGCTTCTGAAGTGAATGTTGCTAACAAACCTTCCCTCAGGAATAGATTCACCTCCGTGATGAGGGAAGCTATAGTGTTTTACTGCACGTTTCAGCGGGCTGAGGGCTTGGACATCACCAGTTGGTGTGGCTAACTTGCTGGGGGATAATTAGTTAAGTAACTGGTTATGTGCCCATGTCTTCAATCCTTTAACTGGATCAATGACTTAATCTAACACAGCAAGTCCTAATTCCTTTATGAAACTTTGCTCAGATCCTGGACTTCATCCAGTCTAAGAAGCTGTTGCTTTTTCGTTAGTGGTTATCTAAGAAAGCAGCTAAAAGCAGCCTTTAGAATTAGTGTCGAGTGATGTAAATGAATATTTGTTATTATTTGAGGTGCAATAAATCATTTTAAAAACACTGGATTGGCCTGAGAAAAATCTTTCTATCCATCAAGTGCCTGCAGCACCCACCCCTCTGCCTATGATATTGATCTCGTCCTGAACAGCTAAGCTCTAAGTCAAAGATATGAGGTATGTCTGCTAGAGATTTCAATGAGATGATTTTTTTGGGGAAACTGATTTTTTTGAAGTGACCTTAAAAACTGATAATCGATGGTATCAATAGCTGTATTTGGAAATAAGATTATCTGAAAAATGCCTGCCTGTGTGTTGTTTTTTTTTTTTTTATAGGCTTAATGTCTCAGGCAGGCTTAAGTTCATACTGTTGTTTGAAGGGAGTCATTGGAGTGAAAACTGCAGAAAGTATGGTATCTGTTACACCAGTGAACCAGACCTGGAGGCGCTTTACTAGCTAGAAACTCAAAATGATCTTGATGATAAAATTTGAGAAGTAATTTGGAATTGACAGATGCAACTCAGTACAGGCAACAGCACAATGCTGTTCTTGGAAAGAAGAATTTGTGGGTGCAGATAACTAGCAGTGCAATGGGAATCTGGGAGGCAAACTCAGCGAGAAGTGGTGTAATCCCGCTGCAAGCAATGAAATTTTATTCACAAGGGAACTGGCAGAAGCACCAGAGCTGGGCTGGGGTAGTTGATCCCCTCAGTGATGGTGGCTGAGCTGGGATAACATGTCCAGTTTTGGCCAGCACGCTTCAAGAAGGATGTGGAAACACTTAATAGAGGCCAGAGGAGATGAACAAGAGCAGTGAGGCAGCAGGAGTCATTTCCAGAGAGAGAGCTGTAGAAGTGGATTAATTTCCTTTGAGGAGGTGAAGGGAGGTAAAGTCTTCCTTGGAGAGAGCTGTGAGAAAGCGCAGAGCAATCCCCAGTCCTTCAGCATCAGGGAAGGGGCAACCACCTTCGGTGGCATATTTTAGCCAAATACTTTGGAAAAAGACTTCTAGAGGTTAGGTTAGATAAGCACTGGGAATGGTTACTGCAGGAGATAACTGTTTTAAGGGAAGTTTTAGTAACAAGTCAGGCAACATCCACCAGGTCCAGCTCCTCACCATGCCCGTGCGCTGTATGTGCTGCAGCGCACTCTGTCCCTGCTTCCTCACATCCGTCCCCACGTGGATTGTCCTTCCAGGCTGGTCCCACTGACAATGACAGTCTCAAATCCTGGCAGAGAAAGTCCATCGCTAATCCATGCAACGGGTATGCTGCACGGGCACCACTGGGCCGAGCAAGAGTGCAGTGGTTTAATCCTGACCTGGTGGGACCACCTCGGGGGTGAAAGGGTGCTCAATCCTGTGGAAGAGTATTATATTATAGGATTAGGATTGATTTGCTTAGGGGTCAAATGGGCAATCCTGGATTTCTCTTATGAAGCTGTAACTGAAATCTAAATTGCAACTCTAGTTATAAAACTTAAGAAGTAAAAAAGCCCCATCTGTAAAATCCGTAGAAGCCACCTATAGACACCTTGATGATCTTATCTCTTGCCGACGGAAAGGAGGAAAAACCAAGGTGGCTGGTCAGCATGTAGCTTAGTGTTCAAAGAGCTAAGAAAAGTAGGCAGGTTTTAGGTCTTGCCTTAGTGAATTTTAGATGTACCAGCCTGGTACCGTTTTATATCTCTGTATGCCTGACACAATGAAGATTTTTCTGTCTCTGATATAGGAGCTATATTTGGGGTATCACTTGAGAGCTGAGCTGCTAGGTTTAACTCCTTTAAACTGCTAAATAATTGGTCAAGTTTTTGCCACTTTTGAACCCACTGCAGTCCTCTTAAATCCTCTCTGAAGCCTCAGGAGTTTGCTTGGTGGTATCCAGCCTGCTATGAATATCCTGCCTCTGAAAACCAGGCCTATATGTTTATTTGCTCTGAGTGGTGCTGTTTAAAGTATTGTGTGATGGATGAAGCTAATTGCTGAGCGCTCTGAATACACCCGCTCTGGTGCTTACCATCCACCTGCCTCCAACCCCCTGTTCTTTTTGAGCATCTGCAGTATGTTGCAGAATCCCATAATATGAGAAGAAGTCAGGACCGAGCAGAAATGAGCTTTACGAGAGCAGATAAGAGCGACTTGTGCTGCAGCAGCAGATGTGAATGTTGTTTTCTGCAAGTAGATGCTTCCCTAATCCTCTTAAGGATAGCCGGGGTAAAATCCCCTTTGTGACATTAGGCGCAGCTCTGGGCCAGGTGGCCTCAGCTTCTGTCACCGCCTTCGTGAGCTGCTTTGCTCCGAGAAGCAGTCCGGTAAAAGCAGCCGAGTGGCCAGGTGTGCGGGAAGAGCCCTGGGTAACAGCCAGCATCGTGGTACAGCGAGACTTTTTGCTGAGTGCAGCTAAGCAGTCCTCTGTGTTTTTAGGTCCTTGGAGCCTGTGGGTGTTATGGAAATGCTGAGTGCCCTTCCTAGCAGTAACACATGTAAGAGGGTAGTAAAAGAGTAGGCAAACACAAAAAGGGTTGGCAGTGTGAGGTGAGGGACGAGTGAAATGGTATGGGAAAAGCTTAATGGTGTGAGCTGACCTGGCAGAAGGAATATTTTGCAGCTCGCTCTGCCTTTCTGCAGGGAAAACCACTCCTTTCACTGATGCGCCTGGCCTGTGCAGTTGCAGAGGAAGGTTTTTCCACATGGTTGGATTGTGAATAGCGTGGTGAAGGAGAGTGGTCAGGCAGTGGGATGATGGTCTGACACCTGCCATCACTTCCCAACCCTGTCCTAGACTTTCTGTGACCTTGGACAAAATATTTTGTACTGGAACATGGAACGTACCCCAACTCTGTAAAGAGTCTGAAGCAAGGACTTGAAACTGGGACATTTCCCCCACTTGCCTTAGTTGATAGTCCTTGTACAAGCCAGTAGGGACCCTTTAGAAAGTGTTATTGTCCATTATTTCATGCTTAATAAAGCACATGCTCATCAAAAGTCAAAACCCGAACTCCATCCTGTTGGTTTCCTTCTTCAGTGCCCTTCAGTACCCTCTCCGTCCTCCGTCTCCTTGCACCATACTCAACCACCAAAATCCACATGTTAAACATTCCTTCCAAGCCTGTCTTAACTGCTATGAGGAGTGACAAAGGCCATGTATGAATGCCATATGCCACCTTGATATTTGTAGCTGAAATTATTGTAAAGACAAATGGCTTTGAGATTATTGTTTTCCTTTCAGTTTGGTAGGCGCCACTATTTTTGTCCTTGTTTTAACTAGCGAAAGAATTTTGGAATTTTGGTAAGCCAAAATTCGTCTTTGGAATGACACATAATGCATAGTGGGAGCACATCAAGGCTGCTAAGTTCTCTGGATTTTCATGAAGATAATTTTGGAGGGTGCAATCCTGAGGTTTTTACTTGGGCATATCTCCCGCTGACTCATCCAAGACTACCACGTTAAAGTCATCAAGAGGAGATTATGAAAGGTTCTGAGACTCTATGTGGTATGTTTCTGTAATACATTTTTTGTGTGTCCAGAGAAACTGGTATTAGCTTTATTTCCATTTTTTCTGGTTTATGTTTAATTTCTTCACCACTTTTGCTCATCTGTTGTAAAAGGAGCCTTCCTGACATGAGAAAGGAGGCAAAAACTTCTGGCCTTCCTTCCTTTGTAAAAGATGGTGATGGCAGGGTCTAGGGTTGCTGGCAGTAACAACTTTAACGGGGAGAAGATAACATTTTAGTTGAACTAAACACAGCAGCTTTTTTGTGGTGACATGCACCACCCTCACTTAGTCCTTGTGACTCAAGATTCAATTGATAAAGCAGCTGGGACACTGGAAGTATTTTTATTCTGGAAGATGTTCAACATCTGGGTGTCAGTCAGCTACTGACCCTCTTCTCTACATTTTACATATTATTCATATATAATCTGTAGATGTGTCAGTTCACAAAACATCTTCCAGATACTGATTGTGATTTGCTTGCTCTTTTGTGAGTTTAAAGAAACGTGTGCATTTCAAATGAGCTTCATTCTTAACTGTGTCCTAACAGTCTGCTGGAAGTCCAGTGTCTACCATGGAAGTCCAGCTCCGTGGTTCAATCATTCAGGCAGTAACCAACTGCCCTCTGAAGGTATTTTCCTCTGTTCAGTATCGTCAATGAAACTGCTGTTTACAAAAAGAGACGCCTTGAAGGAAAGGAGTCTGAGTTCTGAGCTTTCAGATGTTGAAATAAGCAGTTGACCTAAATTTCGGCCACCCCCAGACCTGTTCCTGACTCAGCCCCTGCCTTTGAGGAACCTCAGTCTTCCTGGGCTTGGGTGCATTTCACGAATAGGTAAAAAGATGATTAAGAAAAAAATTAAGGCAGTATTTGCATCAAATTAGCTTTTAACAAACTGTAAGGCATGAAGTTGTTACAGCATTATGAACTTTTGTGGCTTTAGTGGAGCTACTCCGCATTCCCACTGATGTAAAGATCTCAATCTGGCCTCTTGGCTGCTCCACTTCAGCAATTGATTCTAAAGCGGCCTCACTATCCAAACATGTAGAATTAAGGATTCATCACTAATTATGTAGCTGCAATTCCTGACTATTTTTCTTCCTAGTTTAGTCAAAATGTTTCTGACATTTAGCAGATTGACATTCTCTTAGCATCTCCACAACAATCTGTCCTGTTTGTTTAAGAAGGCAACATTTTTGGAAGAAACTGCAGCATCTCTGCTGGAAACTCAAGTACCTGGCAAGAGACGCTCAAGATACTTGTTGAGCTGGCCAAGTTCTGCTGCTATGCTTAGTGATTGCGATGGGCAGTTGTGTGACCTCATGTGTCTTCGACTGTCTAGGGTTCACCTTTTGTTTTCTGCTGGTTGGCTTAGGAAAGAGCAACAAGGAGTGACAAACCTCAGCAATAGCCCTGTTGCCCTGGATGGCTCATTCTCTGCAGTGCTGACTGGTTTCTTTGGTCAGAAGTGGTTGATGCCAGCATGACACATGGCCATATTTCTAGTGTGTTTGCACATTTCCTTGTTCCTGTGATGGGGGTAATGACTGCTTGCTGGTCAGATGTTGTCATCAACATGCAGTGAATGTTTGACTGGCCTCAGGGAAGGTATAAGGTGCTGGACGATGGTTCCTGTTCCCAGAGGTCTGCAAGAGACTGGGGCAGGGGGGAAAGGCTTCCATACTAAAGTTGTCACTTTATGACTGTGTTTTAAGGGTCTACCTGGTTAAGAAGTAAACCTGTCCTAGGCTAAGGACATGGGACCTGCGTCCTCTGAAACCAAATGACTACTGAAAGGCAGTCATCACTCTGGAAATAAGCATGATGATCAAACAATTTACCACCTACCTAGGGGCTCTCAGCTCCACCTAGGGACTGAATTTCTCCAACAACCCAGGCTACTCTCTCTGCAGCTGTCTAACAGTGCTCTGAGAGTCTCCTTGCACTCTGCTTTGTGATACTTGAATAGCTTTGCTCTGTGCTTGGTTTTTATTTCCATCAGGTAGTTGTGAAGCAGTCTGTCAAAGAGCCTTAACAACTGTGAAAACATTTTTGAAGTGTATAAAAATACTTTAAAAGAGGCATTCTCTATTGTTTTCTGTTGTGGGCAGCGCTCTCCCACGTGTTTACACCTGATACATCTCAAAGTGATCATGCTGACCTCTGCTGATGCCAGTGCAGATCAAGATGGGGATGAGTAGGTGATGTGTGCAGAGAGTGAGGCTCAGCTTTTTTTGTTCATTTCTTTGTTTTTTATTGCAGTAGTTCGGTGGCTGCAGGCATTGTTCCATCTTGTCGGGCAAATTGGCTATCTTGCAGCATCAGCCATGCTTATCGTCGGCAGAAGTGGATTGCACGTCTGTTTTTTACATAACGTACTGCACAGCAACAATTGTTTTCTGTTGTAACATGATGACAGGTACTGAATTCCAGGTTAGCCATATTGAAGTATGCACTATTTTTGCTGCCATCCTTTTTGGCCACTAGTGAAATGCAGTGATGACTTTGGGTGTTACCAGCTGATTCAACATGGGTTACTCAGAGTTCAGCCTGTTAGCAGATACTTAGCTTATCTGTACTTGTCCCTTTTGGAAGATGGCTGTTTATTCTCATTTTGAGCTCTGTGATTTGGATAGCTTTTTACACATTGCTTATTATAAATTATACTTACTGTGTTTCCATTTGGCCTGGATTCCTCTCTCTTTAAAAGCTTATTCCAGGATTTGTTCATTATCTCTGTTTCATATTGAAATGGCCCTTTTATAACCTTGGTGAAAATTTACATGTATGGCACAAGCACAGACTTTGTTCTGCTGTAGATACAGCAGTTAAATCAGTGTTGTTGAAAAGTGGTGAAGACTTGGTTGCAGAGACTACTTACTGGCAAACTGGTCACTGTCTTAATTTCAGAATGACAGTGGAGAAAATACAAGGGCTGTGCTGAACCAGAGCATCAGTGATAACAGAGTAGCAATTAATAGCGCTCAAGAAAATACTTCCTGATGGATCTGAAGCTGTCAAAACTTTGGGATAAAAAAGGCTGGAATAGATAAAGAAGTCTTGCCCAGGGCTCTTTGACTTCATCTAAAAGATAGGTTCTCCTTTGTTTTTGGTTGAAGAGGACGTATGACTTGCTTAGGCATTGCTTACTCTGCCTGCTGCTTTGCTGTCTGAGAGGCCATCTATTAAGTAGTACGCTGGCAGAAACTTACACTCTTTTATATAGCACTTGCCATTTGAAGGTCTTTGAATCTGTCCAAAGTGGAGGAAATTTACGATCTCTATTTTGTAAATTTAGAAGCTAGAAAAAAACAGACACTCTAGGCTAGAAAATGATTGCCAGCACTGGAAACAGAACCCAGCTATTTTGAGTCCTGGTTTCTGATCTTGCTAAAAACTAGATTGCAAGTGGAGGCAGGAAAATGGTTCTTAAAACCACAATTATTAATTTACTTCTGAACCTATCTTCTGTTGCGGTTAAGTTTCTGGGCTGCCGTGGTCTCTTATTTACCCATGCAAGATATCAACATAAAGCTGTTTGCCCAGCGTAACCCAAAACATTGCTTTACGTGCAGTGGCAGTAAGCCATTGCATAGCTTAGGAGTGCCCGTGCGTGCTCGGGGAAGGGTCAGGCCGTGTGGGCCAGCAGCTTCAGCTGTAGAGCTGGATCCAAAGGAATGGGGATTGTCTACCTGTAACTATGTACAGAGCCTGGCAAAATGATGCCTTCATCCTGCTTTGATCCAAGATGTTGCAGAAATGTAAATAGTGTAATAATATATTTTTAGATGCAAAGTCAGTGAACTTGTAAGAAGCAAATGGAAAATCCTCACATGTAGCAGGATCCAGTGAACCTGCTATGTTTTCTTGCTCCCTGAAGTCATTCACACATTCTGTGTCACTCACTGTTAGGAAGTAGGGAAGCACTTGCAAACCTAATTTGGAACCAACTACAAGAGAAAAATAGTTCTTTGTGCAGAAGAGCTGCGTAGACTTTGTCTTCTGTATGCAACTGGCTTGGAGAATATTACTGCTTCTTTAAAAATACTAGATGCTGGCTTGCTGTGTGAGGCAGCATCTCACTGGGAGAGACACTCTCCTAAATTCCACCAGTCCACTGTTGGAGAAAAGGGAATTAGTTTTTCATCCTTGTCTCTGGTGAAGTCATCTCTTTTCTGTGAATTACAACTCATCTCTGCTAGAGGTGGCTGGAGCGTCGACATAATGAAAACATTTCAGTTGTATCCATGTTCTTAAATTGGTCCCCATCACTGCATTCAAACATCTGCTCCCTGGGGAAGACCATTTGCTTCAGTATTTTGATTTGGAAATTGTACTGATGTAAATAGACAGCAACATCAGATTCAGCATCTTGAATGCACTTTCTAGTCTCTGCATATCTTCAGGCTATCTTCTAGGAAAAAATATTGAAAGTATTTCCAGTGAATTCACTTAGATGCTAGGTCATTTAAATTCTCAGCCTTTTTAGCCATTGTTGTTACCAGACATTTGTTTAATGGCACAAAGTAGTGTTCCCTGCCTCCCCCTCCACATTCATCCCAGTGTGTAGTCTGGTGGGCTTGGGGACAGCAATTTAGTAGGATCCCTTTGTTAAGGTGGGCAAGTCATCTCTGAAATGGAGGGTGCCCTGGTCTGACGGGAGATGGTGGGTTTTGTTTTTATGGAATAATACAACAAAGTGCTCCTGCGTCACATTGACATAATGGGCAACTTTAAAAATCTTTGCCTTGGAGATACATCAGGGGGCTGGTGCATCCAGCCACTCTGAGAGCGGCCGGGAGTCTGAGAGAGCGCCTGCCTCTTGCTTTTTCTCTGTGACAGCACTGGGAATATATTTTTCTAGCTCTGAAATGGGAACTAATTGAATGCTGAAGATGATTTGTGCAAGCTGCTGCTGAAATGAGGTGATAAAAATTCTTGAAAGCTCTGTTAGTCTAAAGCAAAGTGAAGGTGTCTGCTGTGCTTTGCTGCAAGATGTCCCAGCAGACTTGTGTTAAAGCTAGCTTGCGGAAGGGCTGGCCATCCTGTTGTGCTGTCTTTTCTGTTTTATGACAAGTAACCTAAAAGTCTTTCTTTCAGGTTCTGCTGGCAATTTTGAAGTTGCTTGTCCATCCCTTTCCCCCCCCTTTTCCTTCAGTTTTGCCTGCTCAGGAAAGGTACTGATATAGGACACAGTAAGAGTAAAAATGAAATCTTGATGATCTGATGGGGTAAAGGACTTTTAAGTAGTATTCTTTGAAACTTTATTCGATTAATACCCATTTAAGCCCAAAATCCAATGGTCAGTTTAGACTCCTGACCTAGAGGTTAAACCCTTCTTGAATTCCCTTTGATTATCCTCATTACGAACAGGTCAGGTGATTGTCAGGGTCATGCCAGCAGCACAACCAGCAGTGACCAGATTTCATACTCCTATCTTAAAGCTTGAAACCAAGCTGGAAACCAAAGCAAGCCATTCTGTATCATCCAGACTGTCAGAAGCCTTTAGGATGATCAAGAACCGATGCTATTCATTGACCTACCTTTAGTGAGTGTTTTACAACTTATCAGTAGAATCTTTGAAGAATTGTGTTGCTCACGTCCTGCTCAGGGCCTCAGCTCACCTGATAGGTGTGCAGGTATCTTGAAGGCTTTGAAGGACTGATATAACATAGGAAAAATCACGTTCTGCTTTGGCTGGATCAGATAGTCTCTTCTATATTTATATCTAGTTTTTCTTCTGCAGCCCTACTTGTCTCAAGGTAGATGCTGTAAGGAATAGTGAACAAATTTAGGACTAAGCTAAACCAAAGCTGTACGTTTGGTGCTATAACTGTAGATTTTTGTCTTAATTACTTCCAGCTGCAGAAGCTTGTATATATCTGTAAGGTACTGAATACCTTGGTCTCTTAAGCTGTAAAATGTTTAGCACCTGTGGGATTTAACAAAACACACAGCTGTTTTTCTTTCTGGCACATGTTCTTCTCGGTTGTATGAACGTGTGAGAAATAGTTCATGGTTCAGAGGACGGCCTAGGTCTATTCTCATTGTAGAAACAGGGCAGGTGTTTTCCATCAGTGCCGTATCTCTCTCTTCTGCCCCTCTAACTTCTCGCTACTCATTTCCCAAATGAAGCTCTGGGGCTCTCTGTGGTGGAGGTACCCATTGCAAAGGCATAGGGAGTAACATCCTTGAGATCATCCACTAAGCTCACTCAAAAGCAAGGTAAAAATTATATTTGTAGGTGGGATTTTTTTGGTGTTTTTTGTGGGGTTTTTTTGTTTTTTTTTTTTCTATGATGAGCTTTTAATGTCTCCTCTAAATGCACTGCTTGGTAGGATTTGGCACCCACAGGATCTGATGCACAAGGAGAGGCTGGTTACCTGGACACACCAGAGTATCACCCTACAGCCTCCCCTCGACCTCAGGTCTTCCCATGCTGTTTCTGTAGTCACTTAGTTTCCCCCATAAAACTGCTGCTGGCAGCATGACCACCTCTTACAGGTGGTAGAAGGGAGGGAAGGCTGTGCCCAGCTTATGTGTTTTCATCACCTCTGGGCAGATCTGTTTACGAACAATACCACTAAACTCCCTACCCTGTTTGCAGGGAGAAGGGTCCCAAGCCTGGAGTGTGCATCTGGAAGCAGGCTCGGTGTGGTGTGTTGCTGTCTTATGGTGTCATCCAGGGGCTGTTCAAAACAAGAATTACTCATATGGGTTTATGCTAGTGTGTATTTAGGAAACCTGAACTAGACCATGTGAGAGATGTTCAAGCTAGACAGAATGTCCCTGGGCTGGGCAGTGCTGAGGATAGGAGACATCGTCGTGCTGGACTTCCTGCATCCTCCACTTAGGCAACTGGATATTTCCCGTGCTCTGTGATTGCAAATGCTCCCCTCTGCTTGGCAGGCTGCAGGGTGAAAGCTTGCTGTCTCTCAGGTTCCTTCCTAACGTCTGAGGTGGCCGACTGCAGCAATGCTGACAGTGAAAGGAAGGGTGTCAGTCGTGCTAATACCTACTCGTTCTTTATGTTTGCATACCAGAGTTTTGCAGATTTTGCCTCTGCAGACCAAGTACATTGCATAGACAGCAGTTATTTATGTCTCTATATTCTTCCCATGAAGATGCCAGCCTTTCATCCTGTATTTTGGAAGCTCCCTGCATCCTTGGTTTAACACAAGGATTATGGGAATTTCTGAACAACATTTGCCTTCCTCTCCTTGCTCAGGGCTCTTCGTATCCCATGTGCCATTTCCCACAAGTCGATGGTTTGTGTGGCGGCCTTTTCTTTCTGTGGGACAATTCATGTAACTTGTGATTTTCTTATAAAGTTTCTAGGGACGTGTGACAGAAGTGAGGTGAAGAGTTGTCTTGGCCACTACTACCTGTCCATTTCATCTGCAGGTAATTACAGAAGCAGCAGCTGTAGTGTCTGCAGGTTGGATGCAAACAGATCTGTGTTGCCCCTTTTCTGATTTTTTTATTTTCCCTGATGATCCCCCCATAAATCGATAGCTTTCCGCCTCGTGGCGCCTGGAAGGCTTCCCTGCAATTTGCAAGGGATCCAGCGGGATGCTGCAAAGTTGTTGTGCTCAAAGAGAGCAAATCTATTGCTTGTGGTCTGAGCAGAATAACTCACCCTTCTCACCTTTTTGAGCCAGGAAAGCTTTTATCTATGTGTTGTCCTTCCAAGGATCTCTGACAGGCACGGGCCTTTGGGAGATGCTCTGGTGCAGTTTACAGCAATCTCCCTCTATCGATGGGCAGCTTAATGAGGGATCTGTTTTGCTATTACTTATTTATCGAGCCGTGCCAGAGTGTAGCAGCCTACGAGCACAGAACGGACTGTGGCACTGAGCAATGCAACTCACACCCACCCTGGATAACACCACAACTTAGAGGTGTTGTCTCTTTTTTTTAATATGATTTAGCAAACAGTGCTCTTCTCTGCAAATGGGAAAAGGCAATTGACTCAGAGAAGCGGGAACTTACAAAGAGCAGCAAGTGCTGTGGAACGGTTGCTGCCCCACTGCCACCCATCCTCATGTTTGGAGGAGAAAGCCCTCCTCTCCGTGGCTTTTCCATGGCTCCCATTTGGATAGAGCAGTGGCAGGAATGACCTTGTGCATCGCTGTCCCACCCTCAGAGCCACAGAGGGGTGAGCAAAGGCTGGTTTGGGAAGGGGAGGAAGGTGGGCACGTGAGGGAACTGTGCTCCATATGGAGAGAGGAACAATGAATGACCAGTGAGATCCCGGTCTCCATCCACAGCCTTAGTCTGACTCTGGCAACCACCAGACCAGACTCTGTCCTGTAAGAGACCTTTGGTTCTTAAGGCTTAAAGCAAGAAAGTTCATTAGTCATGTTTTGCCAACAGTTGATGGTATAAACACAGTGAAATGTGTGAGCTGCCGTTTGAGGGGCTGCTGTGAACACATCAGCTTCTGTGGACTGGGCATGGGGCAAACCCTGTAACAAGGTAAACCCTGTAAAGGGTTACAGCTGTGGGGTGTTGTTTGTTTGTTTGTTTGTTTGTTTTTCCCAAGGTTTCATTGCTGTTGACAGTCATCCTCCAGAGTCCCTCTGGAAGCTGAAGATAGCATGTGCTGACTAAAGTTGCTGTGTGGGTAACCTTTGGGAAAAGGCGTTTTGCTTTTGATCTGGTTCCATTTCCACATCACAGGAGAGAAAAAATCACCCTTGAAACTGATGCTTTGCTGAGAGCATGAGCAGAGAAGCCCAGGACAGCAGTGGCTGCACAGAAGGTTACACGTAGAAGGTGGCCTGGGAACTGCGGGAAGGGTCCCTGTGGGCTGCAGTGGCACCAGCCTGGGTGCACTGTGTGCAAAGAACAGTTTGAGTTGTCCCATGCCCTGTTCCTTAATTGCCCATGGTAAATCTGGGATGTTTGTGTGCTTGTTATGTAAAATTTTGCTGCTCCTGGTTAAACAATTAATTGCTTCTGACCTGTTAATAATGAGTTTTCATTCACTGCTCACATTCACGCTGCATGACGGACCTCTTCATGCTAGTGCCTCTACTGACTGGTTGGGTGGTTGGAACTGTGTGGCTTGGGATGGGCAATAGACTTTCTCCAGAAGTTCATGTTGGCAGTTTTGCTTGTCTGTGCATGTCTGCGTTTGGTGGGTTTATGTTTGCCATTACTGTTTCAGAGCATTGCAGACGTCTAAGGTCTGGTTGAGGAAGAACTGTGGTATCGTGGCTGTGTTGTAAGGCTTGGGCAATGAGGAGAGATGTTTATGCTGTTGAATTTTTGCGTCTTTCAACTTTAAAGTACGTTTAAAACTTTTTCTTTAATTTAATGCTATAAATACTACTTGAATATAGAGAAATAACAAAAGAACTTGCTCCAGCAGGGAAGCTTCCTGTACACAAACAGTTATCAGAAAAGATGCTGAACTTAAACCACATTAGATTTGCTTTTTTTGCCATTTCTCTGGGGCTGGTAATGAGAAACCTGCCAAGTGTCACAGCTGGTCCATCACCAGTGATGGTCCATTAAAATGTTGTTTTCTGCTTGGCTTATGTGCCTCGTGGGAAAGAGGGGCAGAGGAGTGGGCAGCTCTCGAGCACTGTGGTCCCAGTTCTATGCCTCTGGTGCTGGTTCCCTCTCCCATCTCATCTGGGGTCTGACCCACTGCTGGTCAGGGATGGCAGTCTGAGGTCCTCTAAGGACTTGGGGTCCGACCCATCTGTGACATCCCTAGCTCTTGCTGGCCATGTGTAGATGTCAGCATTCATACAGCATTACTGTTCCTCCTCCACACCTCGCATGATGTCGGAGCTCTCTGTCTCCATGGTGTCTCTTCATATTACTCTTTGCTTATTTAAAAAGGGTGAAGAAAGCCAGGTGGTGTCAGGCTTCATTGTGCGTTCTGCCAATTCACCCTCTTATAGCCCTGCTCTGTAATTTTTCATACGTGACTAAAGGACAATCATTCCACTTACTGCTCCAAATTTTTTTTAAGAAATTTCTAACAAGGTTTTGCGAGAATGTAGACAATAACTGAAGAACCCCCACATTTTTTTCTTTTGAAGATGAAACCTCCACATTTTATTCTTTTGACTAAAAAATATGAACACCTGACTTACTACGTTAAAAACAGATGGCAGAGGCTTGAGGGATAGTGTGCACACACAAAACATCTGCTATGCTGATAGTATTTAGAAAATTATGATGTCGGAGCCTGTTGCATTCCAAGGGCTATAAATTGTGGAATTGTGAGCCTCTAACAAACAGGTCCCAGAATGGGACCTAACCCCAGATTTGACTGCCCTGAAATGCTAGACCTGAACCTAGTTGTGATGGCTTGATAATGCTCTGCTACTTAACCAAAGGTTAATTGTTTGGGATTAGTGGGAGATGATGTGGCTGAAGACCTGCAGACTTGAAGACCTTGGCCAAGCTATACGTTAGGGGCACCTGCAAGGACAGTGTGTGAGTAGCAGTATGGGTCCGTCAAACAGGAATTTTAATTGTTCAGTTTTGGACAAATTAGTAGTGTAATCACTTAGTTGGGTTTTTGTGGTCCATTCAATCTTGGTGACTCTGTAGGGACTCTGGTGTGATGGAGCTGTGATGGTGTAACTGCCGTGTGTATAAAGGCCATCAGGTGTCATTTTACTGGTAGCATCTGAACAAGTGACTTTTGGGGGGAAAGGCGACACATCTTTCCTACTATCCTGATCTGTCAATATCTGTCTTTACTATGGGAATCTTGGAAAATATTTTCGTTGTTTTGAAGCTTGTCTTCCTCCTCCTGGCTGGGGGATCGGTCGTCCATGCTATCAGCAGAGAGCAGTCAGCAGCTGCCTCCCTCCTGCAGATGCCCAGAAGAGGAGCCCCAGGGCAGACCCCATGCTACTGGCTGAGAGTGGAGTTTCATTTACCGATGTTCATTGCTGATGGTAATATGCTGAGTTTGTGCTGGGCACAGGATGATTTCTTCACATCTCAGCAGCGCGGCCTTTTGCCATGAGGTTACCACTACATGGTCATTTTTGGGTTGGCCTTCATGCTAAGCGCAAGTGGTGCCTGTCTAGCCTCTAGCTTCAGCTAAACTCCCTGGTAGGTGAAATGTCAGCAAAGATGTAGCAGATAATTTTTAAGGATGTCAATCAATGTATAGCCTTGCAGTTCTCAATTTGAAATGCTTCCAAATCAAACTATGAATACTAACAAAATAGGTGTGTTTAATGACTAGTGCACTGCTGAGTATCTTCTCAGCTCAGTCTCTGGGGACTGCTAAAATACCTGATGGTGAGAGAGATGAGGATTTCTACAGGTGCTTTCCTTCTGCAGTTATTAGGTGTTTCCAATGCATCTGCAAAACTGCAGCCCTTGGAGTGATATATCTGGCACTTTCCATGTCCTGGAGCTTGGTCTGTGCATGTGCCAGACAGACCACCACTGCTGCCAGCCATGACATGTGAAAGGCTGGAAAAACCCACATGAGGTACAGACTAGCTCACACTCAGGTTGTTTTCAAATAAAAATGCACAAAGCTTTGCTCAGTAGGAATCTGTATGTTTAAAATGCATTGAGCAAAATCTTTGCTTTTTAAAGTGGTGGGAGTGGGACACAGGGGGCCACATTTCCAAGCATCTGCTGTGCTTTCAGGGGTTTAATATTTGCAAGTCTGGTTGGGAAAAAGATTGGTGCCCCTCTTGCTGAGCTCTTTATAAAATATGACCTTCTTTTTTGCCAACTAGATGGGAGCTGAGAGCTTTCTGATAGGTGTCATCCCTCCCACCTCCTTTATTTCTTCTTTTACTTCTCATTCTCCTTCTTGCTTTTGGGCAGCCTGCGTAGATTGCTCTCCCAGTTCCTTACGCCATTCTTTTGCTGTCTCCCAGTGTGGGTCTGCTGCCTGCACGACTAATCCACTGAGTATCCGTGGGTTTCACTGTGATTGTCCAAGTCCTATTTTTCTGTTCTGCCTTATCTTCATTATGTGTTCTGTGTCTAGAGAGATTAATTTTTAAATACCATGCTTTCGTAGTGACTGCTCAGTGGCCATCTCATTATGATCTTAAAGATACAAGACCAGATGCTTTCATTTATACTGGATAAGGAGTTGGCCTCGGAGGCTTATATGATCAGTTCCCAAACATCAAGAATTTACAGAAATATTTTGCCTTTTACATTCCAAGAACTGAAGTTTGAGGGCTACTTCAACAATAAATTATTTACAACAAATTTTATCCAAATTCTTTCAATTCTTGAGCATGCATCTTAATCTCTATGTTGTATTTTTATCTTTTTTACCTCTCACACGTTCTTTTGTTTGGTGTCTTTATAGATTTAGCATGACTATCCAAATGGAAAATCTGTTTCTAAATATGACTCAGCATAAGCAGCCTTTACCAGCTTCAAAACTCTCCAGATCGTGACACCCTCATACTGTGAATATGAAAGTTTAAAATCATCCACTGCCTGTTGTGTATTATTTATTCATCTCATAGGCTGTTAACTACAGCAATTTGTATGAGTCGAACATAGCAAATGTCAGATGTTGCTTCCATTTCTGCTTTTGTTTTGCTTCACTGGCAAAATTCTTATTGATTTCAGTGGTGGCAGATTAAGCCCTGCATATGTTTTGTTTTCATGAGCCAGCAAAAATGTCTTTCCTCTTTATTGTGCCCACCTCCTTCAAATATTTTTGTGCGTCTTTACACAACTCTTCCACTCAGATTTCAATGTCTTCCGAGTCTCCTTCCTCAAGTTGTTTAAATCCCGACAAGTATTGGCTCGGACTGTGGTCTTACCCAGAGAAGTGTCCATCCCAGCTGTGTGGTAGAGATACTGCTTCTGTTTGCTAGAAGGTGAAATAAGGTATTGAGTGAAGATGCTTCTCTGTGTCACCTGAGTTTTGAGGTCAGACTGTTAGATGTTTCACAGACTTGCAAAGCAGCAGATAGCTAAACGGCATCAACAATATGCAGCAGGGTTGCGGGGAAAGAAGTACACACTACTGGTCTTTACGTTTGCCTGAACAATACCCAGAAGAAATGACCAGCAAGGAAACTCTGGTGTCTAAGCATCCAGGGACAGACTGTTTGCTGCCCTTCACAACAAGAGCAGCTGATTCATAGGGGAGTTGCTGGGGTCATTGTGGTATGGGTTGCCCACGTCTCATACATATTCTCTTAAATAAACCTCCGCCTTGACAGGTGGTACTGGTGTTTGTCATGAAGCAGAAACTTACATCTGGGAAGACCACAAACTCCTAAGACATGGATCTTGAATAGAGTTATAACTGTTAAAAGCACCATCATCTCGAAATGACATCACATCCATGTAATGTGCAGACTTCTGCTAACACTGAACATGCAGAGATATTCATCTTTTCATGCCCATGTCTAATGTTCCTATCTTAATCTAGATGGATGGAAAAAGATTTATACTTCTAAGCTACTCTGTATTAATGAAAAACATTCTTCTGTCCTCCAAACACACTCTGCAGCGGCAGGGGAAACAATCACTGAAGTGGGAGCAAGACCACAGTCAGACCTTGAGTGAGGTCTTCGAAATGTCAGTGGACTGAGTACACTGTATATGAATTAGAAGTGAGTCCCAGTGCAATTTGGTGAAGATCTGGTTGAAGTTGGGGAGTACTGAGTGTCAGCTGTCTGTGTTTTCTCCTTGGAGGTGAAGGCTGAATGAGAGTCAAATGGGGATTCAGGTGTTGGAACTGGCTGCCCATGGAGGTGGTTGAGTCCCCAGTCCTGGAGGTGTTTAAAAAAAAGTGTAGATGTGGCACTTCAGGATATGGTTTAGTAGGAATGGTGGTGTTGGGTGTATAGTTGGACTTCATGATCTTAGAGGTCTTTTCCAACCTATGATTCTATGGTTCCTCTGGGAAGAGCAACAGTCTCCTATGGGCAAGGGCATGCAGCTGCCACTAAAGCGTTGGTATTGGCTCCTGAAGTTACAAGGCAGGAGGAGATATGAAAATGTCCCATTCTGCCCATACAGGTCAGAAACATGGCA